>NW_020954598.1:6791956-6858208 GCF_900497805.2 Vombatus ursinus
GAAAGAAAGAAAGAAAGAAAGAAAGAAAGAAAGAAAGAAAGAAAGAAGGTGTTATTTCATAGTCTTAATTTCCCTAACACCTAATGGCAGAGGTTGAAGGAGAGGTACTTAAAAATGTAGAAATATTTTAATATAACATTTTATCTGACTATCTGAGGATGAGAAATTATTTTAAGTATTTTAATTATTTAAGTTATTTTAAAATTAATTTATGGTTATTTGAATGGATTAAAATGACATCTCTAAATTCATGTTATTATAAATTATACTACTTATTTATTGGCAGGATTATATCAATACTGCTATACTATGGGTGCTCCATTCATTCTTTCATCTCCACTAATCACTATTACTTAACTCAATATCATTTGAAAACTGCCTTCTAAGAGACATTAAAGACAATAACATTTTTGAAGGAAGATTGTTTGAAATCATCAAAGGAAGGGACTTGATGAAGAATCAATGGGACCCCTTAATGTCCACAATATAAAGGTGTCTTCAAAGATGAAAAGATGTTAGACAAACTACAGGCATTTTCCTTGGCCCTTCTCTGATATATGTTTAGATAGATGCTCAAACATAAACCATGGCTTGAATCTGACAAGCCAGAAGTAATAGATCAATCAGTAGTAAGTTCACAGAATGTTATTGTCCTAATGAATAAAATATCCAAATCATCTTTCATGACATAGCTTTAAAGCTAAAAAATACTTATAAGGTCTTATTGTTCAACCTTTGCATTTTTCAGGTGAGGAAACTGATTGCTACAAATGTAGAGTGGTAGGCCAAAGGTCCCATTGGTTCTAAGTGGCAGAGGCAGAAACCAAATCTTCTTGCTTTCGCTCCAAATCCATTGTGCAATCAACTGCATCAAACTGCCTCAAAGTCACATGTAGTAAATAGTAGAACAAGGATCCAAATCCAGTCTGACTTCAAATCAAATGCTAGTTCTGTGATCCTCTAGGCAACCTCCCTCTTCTAATATGATCAACTTTGACTTCTCAGTGATGTCATAAGAAACAACTTTAAAAAAAACTGGTTTCTGAGCACTGAGGATAAATAACTTACCTAAAGTCATGCAGATGGTATGTATCTTAGGAAGGATTTGAACCTGAGTTTTCCTGGATTTAATGTGTATTTTTTAAATCTCCTACACCATGTTATCTGTAGCATTCTGGGATTTTGTATGATTGGTGCAATATTACCCATGAATGAGAGCATCAGAAATATTCCACCACTGATAGAGAACCCCATTTGGATTCACATTCTACTAAAAATTATTCTCCACAAAAGAAATTAGAATCTTTGGTTAGTGTTCATCTTTGTTTTCTGTCTTCTCTGGAACTGATAAAGCACCAAAGAAAAAAGTTACCTGTAGTGACATATCTATCAAATAAGTTTGAATGACTTTTAAGATATTTGAATGGGAAACTTTTGTGGAAACAGTCTTAGACAGGAATGTGTTCCTTTATTGCATCACAAAATCACAGACTCAGTACAGGAACAATCATCTGAGCCATGTAATCCAATACAGATTTCAAAGATACACTTTCCAATAATGGCAACCTAGTACAATGGAAACTGTGGTGGATTTGAAATAAGAAGACAACAGATTCCCAACTCGGCCACTTATTAGCTATGTGATCTTTAGTAAGTCCCCTGTATACTCCGGCCTTTAGCTTTTCCAAATGTGAAATTTTAGAGTCAAATCAAAGGATCATTTCTATCTTAGAATCTATCATCCCATCAAATGACTCAAAAAGTCACAGTCCTTAAGAAAGTCTATTTTACTTTTGAAAAGGGTATATTGTGCATATATGGATGTATGTAACATACATATGTAGATGTTTGTATATGTGTATATATGTATATATGTATACATGTATACATACACATATTCCCACATAAGGTTCAATTTTCTCACTTTACTGCTTCTACCCACTACTTCTAGCTACATCTTTTGGGGCTAAGTATTAAAAGCCTAATTCTTCTTTCATGTGACAGCACTCAAAATAGTAGAAGTTTGCCAAGTCCTTCTTCAATATTTTCTATTACATAGTAAACGCCATCAGTGAATTTCATTGAGCCTTATGTGGCATGGTCTCAAGTACTCTCACCTACTTGGCTGCACTTGAGATATTGTCCAGATTGTCAATTTTCTTCCTGAAATATGGAACTGAGAAATGAGAATTATTCATCAGGTGTGATCTTAGACACTATGCATCTCTTAATATAGTGTGACCATGCATTTGATTGTTTTGGTTGACATATCACATCATTCACTCTTATAGAACTGGCAGTCCACTAAAACTCTTATATCTTTGTAGACAAATTTGTACCTAGAAACTTTATCTTAACATTGTATTACTAAAGCTTGTTTTTAAATCAAAGAATATTTACTCATACTTTGATCAATTCCTTTTCCCTTTATGTCTTTTAAAAATGAATAGCATTTTATTTTTTCCCAATTACATGTCGACAATTTTCAGCATTCATTTTTACAAGATTTTGAGTTTGAAATTTTTCTCCCTTCCTCCCTCCCTCTTCTAAAAATGAAAGACAATTTTATATAGATTATACGAGTGCTATTATGTAAAATATATTTCCATATTAGTCACAGTTTTGATAGAAAAAAAGAACAAAAGAAAAAAACACAAAAAAGAACAAAGTAAGGGAAAAATATATATATTTCAAACTGTATTCATTTTCAATACCCTTAGTGCCTTTTGCCCTGGTGAATGCTAGTAGTTTATGTATTTATTGTATTCCCTGCCTTTACTTCAATCTTCCATAAATGTCTTTTAAAAACCAGAGATACACATTTTTCTTCCTCAGAGTAATACTTCCTTTTTGTGACTTCAGACATTTTTTCTGAGGTTGTGTTTTTTTTGTATTTGTTTTGTTTTAATCCATTCTGAGCTTTTAGTCATGTTATGGGAAGAATCTCAGTTGATTTATATTCAGAGTTAGAAAGATTAGTTTTTTTCTGCTCATCCATTTATTTTTATATTTATTTTTTAATTCGTTCATTCATCAGCCATTTATTTTTAGTTTTCAACATTCACTTTTATAAGATTTTGAGTTTTAAATTTCCTCCCCCTCTTTCTCTTTACCCCTCCCCAAGATGGCATGCAATCTGATATAGGCATTACATGTACAATCATATTAAGCATATTTCTACATTAGTCATGTTATAAAAAAGAATTACAACCAAAGGGAATAACCATGAGAAATAATGAGAAAAAAAAGGAAAAATAGTATGCTTTGATCTGTATTCAGACTTCATAGTTCCTTCTCTAGATGTGCATAGCATTTTCCATGAGGAGCTTTTGGAATTGTCTTAGATCATTGCATTGCTGAGAAGAGATATGTCTTTCAAAATTGGTCATCGAACAATGTTACTGTTGTTGTGTACAATTTTTTTTCCTGATTCTGTTCAGTTCATGCAAGTCTTTCCAGATTTATTTTTTTCTGAAGTAAGCCTGCCAATCATTTCTTATGGAACAATAGTATACCATGCCAATCATATACCACAACTTGTTCAACCATTCCCCAATTGATGGCCATCTTCTCAATTTTCAATTATTGGCCAGCACAAAAAGAGCTGCTATACTTGTGAAATGTGTTCAGTGCTCAAAAATAATTAACATACCATAGCTATTCAATATTGTACTAAAAATTTAGCTTTAGCAATAAGAGTAGAAAAAGAAATAGAAGGAATTACAGTAGGCAATGAAGAAACAGAGCTATCACTCTTTGCAGATGATATGATGTCATAGAATCCTAGAGAATCAACTAAAAAACTACTTGAAATAATTAACAACTTCAGCAAAGCTGAAGGATATAAAATAAACAGACCTTTTATAAGATTTGAAGACTTATAAGATTTGTGTTTTGTACCTTTAGGGAAAGATAATTTCTAATAGCATTAGCCTGACAGATAAGCTGTTCTTTCAGTTTGCCCTTGCTTTAAGAATTATGTGATAGTCTAAGCTATAGTACGTACTTTCTGTTTTATTAGCCTGGTGACACGCATGTGTTTTAAAATTCAAAGATAAACAGGAGAAAGTAGCTCCTCACTTTGACTGAAATAGAAAACAGTTCATAAGATGGAGCCATTTATAACAACAGAATCTATAGGGATTTACATGGACTCTCACTTCTTGCCTCCACAGAAACAAATCATAAATCATGCACAATTCAGACTAGTTTTTTTTTTTTACATATTATACATTTCTTTCTGGCTGCTTGTTAAATCCATTACCCTTTCCTAAAGTTTTAAAGTTAGAAAACATTTTTTAAAATATCTTATTTTCCCCAATTATATGTAAAAACAATTTTTACATTCCTTTTTTTAAAAAAAAGTTTTAAGTTACAAATTCTATACCTTCCCTCTTCCCCCCTACACTCCCTGAGTTGGCAAGCAATCTTATATAGTTATACATGTGTGATCATGTAAAATATTTCCATATTAGTCATTTTGTGCAAGGAAACTCAAACAAAAAAAAAGAAAATAAGTGAAAACTAGCATGCTTCGGTCTTTATTCAGACAAAATCAGTTCTTTCTCTAGAGGCCATTAGCATTTTTCATTATGAGTCCTTTAGGACAATATTGTACAATATTGTTGTTACTGATTATAAAGTTCTCTTAGTTCTTCTCACTTCACTTTTCATCAGTTCATGTAAGTCTTTCATTTTGCATACTTTTTTAATAAACCAATATGCTTGGAAGCTCAAACCTTTTTTTTTCTGAGTTATTTCAGAAAAACTCCTTAGAGCACCATGGGTCTTCTTTGTGGAAGGTTGCTCTGAAGGTCAGTTTCTCACCATTGATCCCAAATTCTTCTGAGCTGAGGTGAGCTCCCACATTCCTGAAGAAGGTGAGCCCCTACTTTACTGGAAAAAGTAAACTCCCTCACTGATGGGGAAATAGATAACTTTGGGAAATACCTTTAAAGTAAAAAGTTAAGGTAAGCCTCCTCATCCTCAAAGTAGGAGAAGTTCCCTTAGGGAAATCAACTAGGGTAAGCCTCTACACTGTTGGGGAAGTTCACTTGGAGGAAATTATGGGATCTGGAAGTAGTATCCCAATGTGAAGTCCCCTGGAAATTTTCTTTTATTCTAGGATCAGGGAAAGTGTTTGTTAGCTAAAATTGACATTAAGGAAAGTAAGATTAGTTAAGATATATAGAAATCCAAATGAATCACAAATTTGACCTGAAGAAGGGACTTTTGATTATAGCAAATTAAAGGCTTTAAGATTAGACTTTTACTAGGAGATAAGGAGGCTAAGATAAGCATATGTCTGTTGTATCATTTTGTCTGTGTTTTCATTTCTTCATTATATGCTTAGCAAAATTTTTGTTGTGTTGTGTTTAGTATGGATTGTAGATTCTGCTATCTTGAAAGATTTTTAAAGGGAAAGTGCAACCAGCATAAATGCTGCTGAAAAGCTGCAGCCAAAAAGTTTAGTGTGCTGAGGAAGATTAATTAAGTCTCATACTTGAGCTATTCTCCCAGTTTTCTGTAATCTGAGGTCAAACTCTGTTTCAGTAAGCAGTTACTAGATCCCACTTTAAGTGGCAGATTATGTTTAAAAAAATACAAAAAACAAACAAACAAACAACAAAACTTTCTTTCTGTCATTTCAGCCCTAGTCAGATTGGAGTTAGGGAGATCAAGTTAGATGATCAAAGAAAGAAAAACTTTCTCCTCATTTATAGAAAGTTATGGCATTATAAATGAATTAGAGTTTGAATTTATAACTGAAATGTAATATATTTACTGTGAATTTTCAGATTACGGTAACTGCCAAAACATCTTAGTAGAATTGTAGGGGTCTAGAGGGTAAGGAGATTAAAGATTAATCATTAAAGGTTTTGAAGGTCAATAATTTTGATTGCTGGGGAGGACTCCTGGGGTTTTGGGTAATTTCAGTAACTTACCCCCTTCTCATTGTTCTGTCTAATAAGTCAGATAGCAAAAGCTTAACAAATGCTGAAGTATCTTGTGAGTTGGGGGGTACCAATCTATTGAATTTCTTTCAGGGAAAAATAAGAAATGCATTGTGTGAAAATTTCAGGGGTAAACAGCACTTGGATCACTTTTCCCCTGAAGACTGATAGATCTGTTGTTTAAATGTAATGAAGAAGAGCAGCTAGTTTGAAAATAATCCCAGAGCGAAGGAAAAGAAAAAAGAAAGGTATACTGGAACTTAATAATCAACTCCTTCTTTCTTTCTTTCTTTTTTTTTTCACTTAAATACACAATACAAAAAGAAAATGAAACATATTGTAAATTAATACTAAAACAAATATAAAATAAGAAAAGAAAAAAGCATTGCCATGTGTGCAACACAATGTAACAGAGAATTCAAAATATACAGCAACAAATTTTCAAGTTCAAGAAAGCCTATATAATACACACTACCCATTGTGTTCAGAACTATCCATCTTTTCTTTGCTTCCTTGTGAGTTTTTTCTTTTGTTTTTTACTGTGCACTTTTTACTTTGCTCTTTCCCCCCTTTCCCCCCACCTTAAAGAAAGCTATAATTAAGCTCAGACACACACACACACACACATGCACACACACACATATATATACATATAAAAACACACAGGTCAATATGCATATATACATACAAACATATATATACATACATAAACACATACATATGCTTACACACATACATGTACTTAGATATATAACCATATTCCTACATAGGTACATACCTTCATATGCATCTGTGTAAGATCAGACTATATTTGTCTTCTGTTTTTCTGAGGATGGATACCATCTTCCTTCATATGTCAATGTCTTTCCACAATTTTCTAAGTCCACCAACTCATAATTTTCTACAACATAGCAATATTCCAACCTTGTACTGTCTGGTTATTTTAAATAGTCTAAAACAATATTGATAATATGGCTGACACATAGCGTGGTTTCTCTATTTTTCTATTTTGATTAAATCTATTTTAGTTTTAACTTTGTCCCAAAACTTGATTACTACTGCTGCTTCTTTTCTACTAATAAATTTTACTCCTGATCTTTTTTAATGTTTCTGTGTATCTCTTATTTCCTATCCCTCCTGACTCCTCTACTTTACTTCTACCTGATAACTTTGCCCTCCTATTACTTAACTTACCCCACTTGTGAAGATTCCTCCCTTATCCTCTTCCCCCACCCTTTTCCCTTATCCTTTTATTAGAAGATTTTTATAGCCTTCCAAAAATATATGTTATTTGTTAACTCTTTCTTCACCATGGAGAAAAGCTTATTGAAAACAGTGAGCAACTTCAATAAATGAATGGAAAGGGTGAGTTAAACTGAAGAGTTCATGAGAAGGGACTACCCCTCCCACCTACACCATCACCTAGGCCAGACCTTGTTTCTGATAAAGGGTAGAGATATTCACAATGACAAGAATTAGGGTAGGTGACCATTTTCTAGGAATGTCTTTTGGGAAGGCAGATGTCAACTTTCGAAGTTTTATTCAACAGAATTAATTGCTTAGGTAAATTTTGTTCTTTTAACTAAATAGGATAATTGATGTAAATCAACACCTAATACAAATTGCATTTGCTACATAGCATTAAGGAATTTATTAGCTGTTTGACCTTAAGTAAGTAACTTTACCTCTGTTAGTCTCTGTTTCCTAATTTGAAAAGGGGATAGGATTAGCATCCATCTCCCAGCCTTGTTGTGAGGATAAAATGATGTAATGATTGAGGTGCTTTCCTCAGGGCCCAGCTTATTGTAAGTGCTGTTTAAATGTTGATTATTGTTATTGTTAATATTATTTCTTTAATTAAATATAATTGCTTAGGACTGGAGAACTCTATCCTGTGTTTTAGATATGATTAGTATAAAATGCCAAAGGTGATGTAGATGATGTGGAAAGTATTCTACTGAATTACATTATCTGACAGGTACTAAGTTTTGTTGCATGTTTTAAATATATTATACTGCACATGTTATTATTATATTTCTATTTCTTCTCATATTGTGTAAGTTTAGAAACCATTGTACCAGAAATGCTGTTAGACAAGTAACTTCTCTTTTAATCTGAATGCTGATAGATTACATATTGAGCCATTAAAAATGTGATAAAAAATAGATATTTGAAAACTTCTAAAAATTTGATGGGGTATGTTTTGTTATATAATATCAATAACATCAATGACAAAACTATTTTTTGGGGAAAAGTTGTATGGAATCTTTAGGATATCTTTATCTCTGATGTCCTTTGAGACTTTGTATTTAGGCAGGATCATAACATCTGATCAACTCTACTGACCTCATATTATAAAATTTTACTGAAGTTTGAGAACCTAGAATTGAGAAAATAGTATGTCCTCACCCATTCCTTGTCAAAAAGGGAAATTTACAAGTTTATCATAATAGTGAGTTTTCATCTGAAATCAGTTGGCTATTATATAAAATTGATGGGGTGCTATTGATAGACCCCTAAAAGCCCCTGAACTTTCCCATATATTTCAGCAGCCCAGATTTCTGGTGTTTACCTAAAGCATCTGGCTCACCCCAGCTCATCTTGATTATTTAATTAGTTTACTTGACAATTCTTAATCACATCCTGGCCCCTTTCTCTGTTATCACTGGCCCACCCCAGACTACTTGCCACTCCTTAATCCCATCCAGATCTTCCCACAGTCTTTCTATCTTAAAAAATCAATCTTGTCCCCTTTAAATTGTGCAGATTCTTAAAATCTGACCCACTTGTATTGGTATCACAACTACAACAGACTCACTAGGAATCTCACCCATCCAACTAGTGTTTTAATAAACCCATTCCTTGAACTGAAAGGAGGCTTGAGTGGTTGAATTCTTTTGAGGCAGACCTATGCCCTTTCACTCTTGAATTTCAGGGTTTCCATCACTCCTAGACTGCAACATTATGGTTCCCGGACTGGAAAACTGTCTAATCTCAAGTCCTTCTCCAGCCAAGACCAGAAGGTATGTAAGGCTCCCCTCTGTCCATATCCCTTTCTTGCTCTACAATTGGGGTCACTCTCCAAGAATCTAGGAAGGCGTGTAGGTGCTTTTAGGGCCTAATACTTTCAGGTTCCATTCAGATCAGAGAGTTACCAAGTGGCCTCAGACCTGGGCACACCTTCTGAAGCATAGGGGATGGACACCCTATCTGGATGCATATGTCCACTTCTCTCATTTCTCTCAGATGCTAGGGAATTGGGAAAACTGCAGGTGCTTTTTGGTTTCCTGAGGCTTACTCTACACCCCAGGATCCTCTGGCATGAAGCGACTCCCTGTTCCCCTGTCAATGCCTGCAGGATCCCCCTTCTCTTTCAGCCTCATGATCACCAGATCCTCACAGCTCAAGGCAGTGAGACTTCCCTGAGATTTGCTCCTAGGTTAGAACTGGAAAAACTCAAGTGTCCAAGACCTTGAAAAGGAAAGCTTTGTGCCTGCCCTCAATACCATCTAGAGGATCAAGAAAACTTATTTGAATAGTTTGCAATGAAGTTACATTTTTGAGTTAATGATAATGGTGGACATTGGATTCAAGGACTTTAAGATAGAGCCTTTGAATCTGAAATCCATTGCTGTTAAGTAAGTTTTGAGTCAACTATTATGTATTCACTATATATGTAATTTGAAGAATTCAAGAATGTGCTCATTTTTAATTTATAAGTGAAGGAAAAATGAAATGTGACTGTTAGAGAAATATCAGAAAACTAATAGTATTCAAGTCCTAAGCTATGATTATTGAATTTTTGCTTTTTAAGGTGAAAACTTTTAGAACAGAAATTTAATGCTGTTTTGAGTTTTGATTACAGGAATAGTTGTCTGAATTCTCATCAAGCCATTTTAAAGTGTCTGTCTGATAATTTTAAAAAGACAGAAGAGTTCATTTTATAAGACAGACACTCATGATTTTTTTTATTCTTGTGTCAGGTATAAGGTTTTTAGAAAAACAAAACAGCAAGCGGTATATAAAAACTAAAAATCTCTGAAGTTTTAGGTGAATTATGAGTTGCTAATTTGGGAACACCTCATAACTATATTGTTAATAAGGTCAAAACCATAAGACTTGAACTGGTTTTTACCACATGAACTAGTTATTGAAAAAAAACAAATTTAAAATATTGTACTAAATAATACTGTCTTGTTACTGCCAGATTTTAGCAGAATTATCTAGGAATCTCTCCAAATGACTTAGAACCAGAGAAAAAGAGCATTCCTTTCAGAGCTTACCCTGAGAATGAGATGTCTTCCAAAATGTTCAAGAGAAGATATTTCTAAGGACAAGACAACTATATGGGACATCTGGGACTCAAGACAATATGTGCTGATTAAATGGACATTGGGAGAAAGTTACTAGGATACAAGGAGATTTGATGTCATTTAATTATAATGATCATCATTGTATTGCTTTGGCCTTTTGTTTCATAAAAATTTGTTTGCTGAGTTTTCTTGGTTATCTTGGCAACATGTAAATCTCGCCTATCAAAATTAGATCACTGTGAGCCCCTCTAAGTAGTTTGATCTTTATCCTGACTTAGTTTACCCATTCAGTCTATTTAACAAGGTATTTATATCACCATTATTATACCACCATTATCACTAGCTTTGTATCAGTTGTTGTACTAAGCTACGTGAGAGGATTCTTCCCAGAGGTCTTGTCTTGGTACGTAAGTTTGATAGTAAGCATTAACACATGAAAAATTTTATCAACTTGGCTTATAGATAAGCAATTCCCTGGCAGATGTGGCTGGCCCCTCTCACATAAATCAAAGGATGGAACTGAGAGAATTGTGAGAATTATATGGAACAGTCTCTGTCTTGTAAAACTGACTCCATTTTGAAATATGTTTCGTTTTTTCTGTAAGTTTCATCTGTTTGCTTAAAGTAGGAATTGAGTAACATTCTGTTCAAAATCCAGGAAAGTCTACTGGCTTACTCTCCTCACTCCCAATTCCCAAAAGTCATTTATCCTCCTCCAAACTTGGGGAAAAAAATAAACCTTAATATTTCCTCCTTTTAAAAATCAACTTAACTAATCTTGTATCTGAGTTATCCTATTAATTGTTTGCTTTTGCTGCATAAAAATCTGTCCTCCCTGTATTCTGAGGGGGCTTGGTCCTGATTTGTTACAAAAATTGACATGCATTTCTTAATAAAATGATATGCTTGGAAGCTCAAACCTCTGTTTCCTCAGTTCTTTCAGATTTCCGTCATCACACTACCTCTCTATTCCTTTTATATCTTACTCTCTGCCAGGTATTCTTTCATCCAATGACACTGGCCTCCTGGCTGTTCTCTGAACAAGATGCTCCATCTCTTGACTGCAGGCATTTTCTCTGACTGTCGTGCTTGGAATCCTCTTCCCTTCAACTTTGTCTACTTACTTCCCTGGTTTCCTTTAAATTTCAACTAAAATTCCATCTTTTACAGAAAGTCTTTCCAAACCCTTCTTAATTCTAATAACTTTCCTATATAAAGTCTTTATTTATCCTGTAAATAGCTTCTTTGTTTATATTTGTTTGCATGTGTTGTACCGTCCCCCACTCCCCCACCTTTAGATTGTGAACTCCTTAAGGGCAGAGACTTTTTTTTTTACCTTTTTGTATCCCCAGTGCTTAACACATATTAGGCACTTAATAAATGTTTATTGATCAATTGTTTCCAGTGGCAAATAAGAATTATAGTATGTTTCTATTCTTTTAAAAGGTGATATCAACAATCCATATGTTCTATCCTAGTAGAATGAGAAGAATCCTAGCTTTAGATTAAAGAGGCCTGAGTTCAAATACTGAAACAATACTCACTAGTTGTGACTTAATCTCTCTAAGGTTCAATGTTTCTGATTTGTAAAATTGGGAAAATAATGCTTTTTTAATTACTTTAATTAATTATTTTAACTACTTTTTCTAATTATCCATATCACAGATTTATCATAGGAAAAATGCTACATGCTAAAAGGCTGTATAAATAAGTTCACTCATTTATATTTATTGTGATAATACATAAGCAATATTGTATATTATATTTATAATTTATATTTGTATATAAAGGAGTTGGAATTGCCATCATTGAGGATAGATTTTTAACAACAAAATCACACTCTTTTGAGAATTTATATAAGTAATATACATACACATATAATATTATATTATATGTTATATATAATATCATATATATTATTATATATGATATTATATATGATATACACATATATTTATATATGTATATAATAATATATTACTTATATATGAGTATATTATATATAATTATATGAGTATATCATATAATTATAATATATTATTCATATAAATGCTCAAAAGAGTGTGATTTTGTTGTTAAAAATCTATCCTCAATGATGGCATTTCCAACCCTTATAAAATATAATGAGTAGTTTTAAAGAGTTATTTACTAAAGAACATTCTAGACCAAATTATTGAATTGATATAGTTGAGTGTGTGATACAATTACTTTCAGAAATAGTAAAAATCAACTACACCAACTTCACCCTTTCTCTGATTTTTAATCACTTGTGTATTAATTATTTCTTTACAGATTCAAAAGCAGTCTAATTAATATTCTTTGCAGTAATATCAGGAATTTTCAAAATTGCACAAACTCCTCACATTGGCTCAGAGTCCAACAAGCAAAATTAAGGAAATCACCTTTCTTATGAGATATCTATTTTTTGCTCATTCTTGAACTGTGAAATTGTAGGCTTAGGAAAAATAACTGTTAAAGGTTCTGTGATTTATTAGCACTATGGAACAGAGTTGAAATACAGATGGATATTTATATGAAACTCTGATGAGAATCACATCAAGCTTCCTCAGTCCTACTCCCAGTCTGAAAAGATTTTGCTGAAGAAAGAGGCTGAGATTTAAACTCTGTTTAGAATTTTCCCCAGCATTGTGCTCTGAGAAAGTAGGGTTTTTTTTTTAATTTAATTTGATTTTGCTTTTGACAGACAAAAAAAAAATGTGTTTGAAGATCTTCACTTTTATCAGCTGCCAAGACTACCACAACTCTATCAGCCTACTCTAAGCTCCAACTCATTTTTCTACATACCCATTTCCCCCCCTTACTCTTCAGAACATATTCTCATACATTCACATATCATACTAATTCCATTTCCCCTCTTTTCTTCCTCCCCACAATTTTCATAAGCCCCTTTCCTATGGTCTCCAATGTCATCAAATAAATTTAGTTCTCCTGTATTGCCTGTGTACAGTCAAGTTCATGATCTTGGGAACACCTTCAAAGTTTCTCTAATACTAGGAAGTACCAGCTGAACTGTTCTGGCCATTAGCAACCAAAGATAAGAGTGATAAAAAGTAATAATAATAATAATAATGATATAAATGTAAATTGGTCTCCCAGGTAGAAGAGAAAGTGAAAAAATTGAAGTTAAATGTCTCTTTTCTCTGGTTTAATTAAAATTGTAAAGTTTTTCCTTGAAAATAATATAGAAGGGAAATTTTCAGAGGAAAAGAATGAAAATAAGAAAAAGCAGATTCAGACTAAAATAATGAGGCTGGTGGGTGGATTAAATATAATATGGAGGAATAAAGAAAAAATTCTGAACTCCTCAAGTTGTCTAATAAATATGAAGCTCTTTGTAGAACAGAGAATTGAGTCTTCTGAGCAAAATGCAAATTGCACAAGTTCTATAAATTGGTAAATAAACATTCAAGTGGCACAGTGGATAGAACAAAGGCCTTGGAGTGAGGAAGACCTGATTTTAAGTCTTGCCCCAGACATTTACTGCCTATGTGAACCTGGTGAATTTACTTAACCTAAATGTGTCTCACTTGCCCAATCTATAAGATGAGGATAATAATATCACTTACCTCATGAGTTAACATATTTAAAAGGCTTTGAAAACTCTAAAGCACTATAAAAATGCTAACTGTAATAAGTCAATAAGAATTTATGAACCATCTATAATTTGCCAGGCACTATGCTAACCATGCTACTACTACTACTACTACTACTACTACTATTACTACTATTACTACTACTTCTGTGAGATTCATATGTACCACAAGCAATGTGGGAGATGAAGAAAGGATATGCAATGGACATTAGCAAATCCTTGATGCATATGAAAGCAATAATGTGTAACACTGACATACATACTTATAAACCTTGGGTATATTGTTTTTCTTGGATATGTAAAGAGAATTTATTGCAAAGCTTCCCATCACTTGTCAAACCAGATGATCATCCCTTACTTTTAGATTTACATGTAGACAAGAATGATACCACTGGGAAGAAATAGCAAAGTAGCTCTAGGATTTATGAAATCTGGTTCTGAAAACTGGAAGGAGATATTTTAATCACTACAGTGAATTGAAGATCATCACATAAAAGAATGAAATGAGGTATTTACATGTGGCTAAGAGAATAGTGTTGGAGAATTAAATTTTGCTTTCAGGGTGAGAATTTAATCCACAGGAATAATGGATTTGTTTTGATATTGATTGTGTTATTGTTTTTGTTATAAGGAAGGTTGAATTTAAAATGAATCAACCTATAGATTTGCTGATCTTAGGTTAGGTGCTACAAAGTGAAAATGGAAATGGAAGTATAAAACTGATCAGATATAACCATCAAAGCAAGTACCAAAGAGAATAACCAATGTGGCATAAAAATCAAAATGGAGATGATAACAAGGATGATAGCTTGCATTTTTATATCCATTTACATCTTGTAAAATAAGCAAACAAAAAAGTAAACAAAATACTCATGTGTTGAAGGGTCCCATAATTTGTAGGAGACATGACTACAAAGAAGGGAATTCATACTTATGTTCTCAAAATTTTATGTTAAGAGAATAAAAGAATAAAAGTAATATAAAGATATTAATATGCATATATTAATAAATATCTATGTGTGCATGGTATACATAAGTATGCATATGTGCATTGTGTGTGTATGTATGCATGTATATAATTTCAATGGAGTAAGACGACCTCTAAAAGATCACTAAACTTCTGTGGTTGATTCATGACTGAAACACTACAATGTAGCCTGTCAAAAATAAGCAGATTTTACTTAAAATGTGACAAAGTATAAAAAAATTTAAAAAATAATAAAAAATGTAACAAAGTAACATTGTATTTAAAGAAGATAGATTTTATGTGAACAATTCATCATTGTGGGTAAGGTACCATGTTAGAAATATATGGATGAAGATAAAAAGTGGGAGAAATATTGATATTGAACCTAAAGTAAAAGAGTTGACTGAATCCACCTTATTATGATCTGGTTTGTCAGTTAGTTCTGACTTGTAAAACTGACAAACTTATTGCTTTAGCAGTAATCCTATCTTCTCAAAAGTCTATGAATCTTCACTGAGCAAAAGGGCTAAAATTCCATTAGTTTCCCATCAGTATATTTTCATGTGAGTGGTCAATCAGCAAGAGAAAACCTGTGACTGTATACATATATTGGATGCATTTAAGCCCTCACTGAAAACTCTTCTTACATCCACCCATTCAAATATGTAACAAGGTCCTTCAGTTCAAAGTGACACTTAATTCTGTTCTTTACCATGTCACTGAGGAAGTAGTGAGAAACCTAACCAAAGTCAAACAATAACTTATCTCCACGAACTGCCTCTCTAATATCCATCACAATACCTAGTGGTAGCAAGTTCACTCTCCACATATTTTAGAGGTATAAAGACTAATTAATGTCTCTTTGTTGGACAGTCAGCCAGACTACACAGGAGAAAGAAATGAAAAATTAATGTCTGATGTTTATCAAAATGCCATACAACAAAAATTCGTGGTTGCAAGGGTGAGCATTGTCTCTGTTGATATGTCAGAAGTACTGTCTCTTAAACCATTACCATTTAATATATTCTTAACTCCCCTTTGCTCATAACTTCCTATCACCAAAGTTACAAGAATTATAAATTGAACTGCTAGTCTGGACTTGGTTCTACCAATACAGAGGGACTTGGAATAGAAATGATGGAAATACTGAGAAGTGAACAAACTCTATGAAACGGTAATATCTAAAGGAAATAAGAATAGCCATAGTCTTACACATACCCCAGAGCTTGGAAAGGCAGAATTCATAGAGTTCAGAGGAATAGGATTCCATAAGCCGAGTCTCTGAAACTATATCAGCTAAAGATGGATGAAAGACTATAAAGAAAATTATTTTGGTTATAGTCACAAATGATCCAGAAGTGGAGAGGGGGGAAAGTTGAATGTCATTTAACAGCACCCGTGGAGCATCTGAGGAAATTCTAAAAGAATTTTTTGCAAAGAAAAAAAAAACAAAAAACAAAAAAAAAAAATCTGAGGAATTCAGAATTATTACTGCCTTTTAAATATTACAGCCTTTTAAATATGTTAACTCATGAGGTAAGTGATATTATTATCCTCATCTTATAGATTGGGCAAGTGAGACACATTTAGGTTAAGTAAATTCACCAGGTTCACATAGGCAGTAATAATTCTGAATTCCTCAGATTTTTTTTTTGTTTTTTGTTTTTTTTTTCTTTGCAAGGCAATCGAGGTTAAGTGACTTGCTCAGTGTCACACAGCTAGTGAGTATCATGTGTCTGAATTCGGATTTGAACTCAGATCCTCCTGACTCCAGGGCTGGTGCTCTAACCATTGAACCACCTAGCTGCCCCATAAGTTCAGATTTTTAAAGAAGTAGTAGATGTACAATAGATTTAAATGAGAAAATGTCGAATTCTGTGAAGGCAGGTAAAGGAAAGTGAATACCCACATATATGTAAACATAAGTGTGTGTGAAAATCAAACACATAAGAACAGAAAAATACTTTGTGGATAACAAAAGGAGAGAGCAAGCTGATGCTTACAGTAAAAGATGATAGCAAAAGGTATTTTGAGATTGGGGGGGCTAGAAGAAGAATAAGGAGGAGTTAAAATGATTGAAATGGATGAAATGACAACTAGAGAATAGAGAAAGCAAGGCAATTGGATGATTTTATTTTTTCTAAGAAGAATGGTCTTTAGAATAGAAAGAAATTAACAAGAATCATTTAAAAGAAACAGAAAAGAAATTTTGAAGTTAAGAATGATGAAATTCTAGTAGAGGAATAATGAGGAGAAATGAGAAGATGTTAATAGCATACTTACTTGTCCTCAGTGATTTCAAAGCACTTGGCCCTTAACAAATTAATCCCAAAAGGAATTATAGTAAGATAGCAACAAAGATAATAAGAGCTGACATCTCTGTAGTCTTTTAAATCCTACTAAAATAGTAGTTGATGGGCTTTTATGATTTGCAGGAGAAAAATGATGCTTAGATAAAAGTGGTAGCAAAGTGGTGATGTATATGTGGTTCTTAAAATATGATTGACATTAAATATTACTAATCCTATTAAAATACTATTGGTATTGGAACAATTGTAGGAAAAGTAATATTTGTGGTGGAGGAAGTGGCAGATGAACACAGTACCAATTAAAAATTGCATAGTAAAAATTTGGACTCTTCATATACTAAGGGGAAAGTTTGGTCTTCATTTCCAGTAAGTTTCCAGAATATAGAATTGCTATTATGTGAACGTTCAGATAGGGAAATAAAAATCACTGTGATCTAGCACAGGTTTGTTAATAAAAATTTGTGCTAGACTACTGTCTTTTGCTTCACTTGAGAGGTCTGTTAGACTGTTAGAACAGGGAAAATACATGAATCTACACACACACACACACACACACATCTATATTTCAATGAGGCATTTGCCAATGTCTCAAATTATATCCTTGTGTGCAAGGTTGGAAAGATTGATAAATTTGGACTGAATGACAGTATACCTATATGGAGGGAAACATGATCAATCCAACAAATCAAAGAAAGTAAATCAATAGATTACTGTTAAGCTAAAATATTTCTAATAAATGCCTATAAAATTTATCCTTTATATTGTACTACTTTTAAAAATTAAAGTTAAATAATTCATAGATATCATTGTCATCTCCCTTGTAGATAATAAAGTTGAGAAGAATGGCTTATTTTTTTTGGATGAGAAAAATTGGGATCCAAAAGACTCAGAAAATGGTGAAAAACAGGTGATAAATGTAAAATTCTGCCACCATTGAAAAAACTATAAATATGGAATAAGATAAATGTGAGTAATAAGACTACATTTTAATAATGGAATTTTAGGGGCAGCTAGGTGGTGCAGTGGATAGAGCACTGGCCTTGAAGTCAGGAGGACTTGAGTTCAAATCCAGCCTCAGACCAAACACTTAACACTTCCTAGCTGTGTGACCCTGGGCAAGTCACTTAGCCCCAATTGCCTAAAAATAAAAAAAATGGAATTTTAGTGGGCTATAAAGTCATTTTGGGTTAATAGAGTGAAAATTTTGCCAGAAAGAACTAATCCAAGTCTTGAAAAAGCATAAATATAAGTAGGCATCCTAAGAATGGGACATCATAGTTCTGTTGTATTCTCTCTTCACTATAACATGTATGTATACTTCATATACATATGTTTGTGTGTATATATGTATGTATATATATATATATATATATAGAGAGAGAGAGAGAGAGAGAGAGAAATATATATATGGAGAGAGATATTATTATGCTAAGTTTAGAAACTACATTTTGGAAAAGGCAATGAAAAATGGAACATGTTGAGAAAAGTTTGATAAGGAAAATAAGAGAATTTAAGCTATGACATATGAAAATTTGTTCAAGGAAATACAGATGATTTATCAGGAAAAATAATCTTGCCATAAACACAATAGCCATTTAATTTATTGGGCAAGCTATCACATGGGAGAGGAGTCAACATTGTCCACTTGGAGAAGGAGGTAAAAGTTTTCCTAGGATAAAGAGAAAAATTCCTTACAAATGGAGGCATCCAAAGGTTGAGTGGTTATACCACACAGATGTAGTGATTTTCATATTTCTCGAGGTTTTCATGGAAAGTATGGGTGGCCACTTGTTGGGTTTGTGATAAAGAAGATTTCAGATACATATTGGATTGTATGACCTTTGAAGTCCCTTTAAACTCTGGGATTCTATAATTCTTTGATATGCCATGATTACCAACAGAAACCCTTCAAGATCGGCCTCTTTATAGATGACAGGAATGATTTCTCAGCCGAAATACAGTACAAGAGAGGAACACGATGGAACTTAAAAGCCATCTCTAATCTTTCACTGTGCTGACAAGTCTCTCACCTAGACCCAAATGCTGGAATGCTTTCTTCAAAATGTAACAGTTCAAATTGATCAGAGACAAATAGTGATAATTTTAAAATGTGCAGTCTGAAAAGACTTTAACTGTTAGGATTATTTTCCAATTGCATTGTATAAACTGAGAAAATCTTCAATCAAGAACATGATGATTTGGAGTTGTCAATTGTTTTGTTTGGATTGGCTTGCAGTTTATATTGGCATATTAATAAATGTGCTAAGCAAACCTAAAAACAAACAAATAACCAAATAAGACTTTATGTATTTGAGTGAATATTTGGCTTTCCTATTAAAATGACAAATTTTGGAGTCTTTACCATAGTCATAGTTCAATGCATAGTGTGATTAATGGAGAGAAAGTCAGCTTATGAGTTAAGAAGACCTAGGTGTAAGATCTAGCAAGGCTTACTAACCCTATGACCATGGGAAGTCATGCAATGTCTTAGTCACCCAGATCATTCTCTAAAACTCTCAGGAACAGATGAATTGTTAATCCACATGGATAGGAAGAGTTTCTATACTGTGTGGTCCCTACATCAATGAAATTATAGATCTAAAAAACCTCTTCAACAAAAATACACAAGTTTACATGCAGGTGAACTAATTACAAATAAATTGTGAGTGTATTTTTTGCTAATCTTTACCTCTCAATTAATCAGAGTTCCACATGTGCATACATTTGGGGGTCTGATTAATTAGGGGGTAGACATTATCATGTTTGTATATATGTATATATATTATATATATGTGTGTGTATGTGTGTGTTAAGATTCATATATTAGTATATGTGTATGTGTATATAAGTATTCATGTATGTGTATGTATATATGTGTGTATACACATATATACATACATAAATAAGTATATATGTGTACATAAACATACACCTATACTAACAGTATGTATGTATATGTGTGTGTGTGTATATGTATGTATATATATGTTTGTGTGTAGTATGGATGTATGCCTTCCAGAGGTCAAATCTATGTGATTAGTCCCTTTATTTTTCCTATCCTATATCTTCTTTCCTAAGAAGTAACACTTGTGAATTTAAAAATGGGGAGGCACATTCTCCCTGAGAGCAGGTAAAACTTTTTGTTATCTCTCTCCTCCCGACCACCTAGTCTGTTCCCCAAAGCATGAATGATTTTCTCCAAATGGGATATGGGCCTAGAATCCTCCCTGTTAAGGATGGAATACAAAGTGTAAAATAAGGTGTCTGCCACTGATACCCGTGGAAAAATGGGTAGGTCACTCTATCTCACTAAGACTTAGTTTTCTCATCTATTAATTCCTGGCCCAGGGCCCATAAACTCTGAACTCAGAGTATTGTTGAAACATTGTACTCCCACTCCTCCCCCCAAAAAAATGCAAAATAGCACTTGCTTTGACTTATGACTGTGATGATCTCAGAATGTGAGATAGCATGAGTTTAGCTAGATCTCTTGAGATTTGGGTAACATGACAAAATACTATACAAAAATCAAGATTAAATGTAAATAAGATAGAGGACAGTCTTTACTCACCCTAGAATAAATGAGGAAAGAACCCATAAACCCACTTATAATAATCCATAATAAATAAAACAAATTTCATCATTCTTTCCACTGATACACTTGCAGCTTTTTTCCTTCTGTATTACACATTATTTCCAAATATTTTTTCTTTATTTTTTTCCTTTTTTGTTTACCTAAACTTGGCAAACACCAACAAACACAAACATTTATATTTTAAAAATGAGCATTGAATATAAAACTGGAAATATATGAATCAACTTGTTTTCTTTTTAAATATATACAATACATTTAACAGTTTCAAAGCTGTCATGAAAGTGTGTTCCCTCAGAACCTCCTCTCCTCTTTTGTCCATTCTGGTAGGTACTTTGTTGACTTTTTAAATTCTTTTTTCTTTCCAAAGGCCTTTGAATGTTATTTTTTAGGGAGCTTTGTCTACTTATCATAGATCAATAACATGACTGAGGGACTGGACTTCTCATCTGGGTTATTACAAAGGGTACTAATGACTCTCAGAGACTGTGTACAAAGACATTGCACAAAGAAAATATATAATTCTTATTTTTGTACAAATTATTCATCTATCCTTTCACCTAGAAACCTGTATCTGTATCTTTGATTATTCCCTTACTGTAATTTCATCAGTTCCAGATTCAGACAGCACGTACAACATCCATGTATTGCATCACAGTATATTCACTTAATTCAGGGTGTACTTGAGAATTTGAGTCTGCATTGCTTGCTAAGCATAACATAGTCTGAATTTTCCAACAACTAAAAAAGATAGATTTCAGTAGAATTCTTCAGGCTTTTTATTGTAAGCATTAGGGCAAATATTTTACTACTCTTCTTTTCTATCTTCAGTCTTCCTAAGATCAAGTTTTCAAAAGAGCAGTGTATTTATTTGTTCTATTTTGGCTATTTACTATTTCTATCATTGATTCAGGGGATAGGTTCTAAATTTTTATTTTTAACACACTACTTTTAGTCACAAATTAAGAAAAATCATTTTTTGAGTATAAAAAAGACAGAATGGGCAAGTATCATGAATGGATAAAATGAAGTTTACTATACACAAAACATGCTACTAAACACAGGGTATACAATAATGATAGTGGAGATAGTTCTTGTTCTCAAGGTTTTCAAACTCCAATGGGGAGGAGGAAAACATATTAAAAAAAAAACTTCAGCTGCATTACAAAAGGCTCCATGGTCTTTAGGGTGCTATGGTAAAGCCCATGTTAATGCATCTTCTTTAATGTTAATTCTGCTGATGTTCCATTAGTTTTATTGTCATTTCTGACATTGAAGTATTTGACAGTGTGCACAATTTTAGTGTTAAAATATTACTTTTTTTTTAATCTTCATTAAGCTGTAGCTACTAAGAAGATAAGAGAAAGACCATAAATGTGGATCTTAGGGTATGCATTTGAATCATAGGAGTAATTGTATTCAAGGTCATGATAGTAGTTTACTTGGCCTACTCATGATTAAATACACACATATGTACTCATGCACACATATGCCTGTATATGTGTATATATAGTATGAATAACATATAAATGTGTGTATATATATGTATATGTATATATATACATATATATATCCCTCAAATGGCTGTTCAAGTTTTTATATTTAAATGTTTCCATTTGAGATATATGTTTATGTATATATATATGTATATGCATATATGTACATGTATATTCTAAAATGAATGTATATGTGTATACACATATTTATTTTGGAAATTTTTCAATGACTCCTAGGATACATAGCTTTGGCTCCCATGGAATAATTAATTTGCCCCCTTTGTTGTTTATCACTCATAGAAGAATTTGGATGTTAAAACAGCACAAAGCTAATCAGAATCTTTGGCCACGGGTAGAGGAAGTGAAATTGACTCCCTCTCTATAAAGTCTACTGAGTCTAGACAAATTCAGCCCTCCAGTGGGCTGTTTGGAGACAGCTGCTAATGAGCAAAAATTCCCTTGTCCTACCCAAATCTTGAGACATTTAGAGCTCTGTAAACAAAAGATGTTCTAGTAGATCACATTTAATAGCCTTCCTCAAAAACCTTAATCCCTTCATACCTCTAGATTCTTTCAATGCTTTAAGATTATTTAGATTTACTATGTGATGTCTTTTCAAACAGCTTAGAACTCATGACCATTGAATCCTAGAATAAAACTGTCATTAATATTTTAGAATCCTTTGTCCATCTTAACATTCTGCCGTTATATATTTTACCAGACTCTTATTTTGAAGAATCACTATGACCCACTTAGCTGTGTTCCATTTGTGTTGTCAAATATTACTGAATCAAGTACTAAAATTTCAAGTTGTCACCATAAATCTAATCATTACTCATTAAAGCTATTTTTAAGATGTTTTTCATTAAAACATAATTATATTAGATTTATAATTTTTACAAAAGAAATATTAAAGCATAAGATAAATAAACAAAAAACCCCTTAATTATATTTTGATGTGATCAAAAAATATTAAAAACACATTTTGTAGGAGTTCTCGTTAACACTTGGTATGGAGAAATTTTTATTTTATAATTACTAAAAAGTCGTTTTGAGTTCTTGTGGTCATTATAACCTTTTAAAAATATTCATTTGAACTTAAATACAAAAAGACCAAAAAAAGAACATTTCCATGTACACATCACAAAATCAAGAGAGGTTTCTGGCTGCTTGCAACAATTTCTCCTTAACCTGAGAACTCTGGAATTAGGCTACAATATTCCTAAGAGTTTTCTTTAGGGGACCCCTTTCAGTAGGTGATTGGTGGATTCTTTCCATTTATATTTTATCCTCTGGTTCTATAATATTAGGGTAATTTTCCTTGATAATTTATTGAAAGATGATGTCTAGGCTGTTCTTTTTTTTTTTATCATGGCTTTCAGATAGTCCAATAATTTTAAAATTATTTTTCCTTGATCTATTTTCCAGGTCAGTTGTTTTTACAATGAGATATTTCACATTGTTCTCTATTTTTTCATTCTTTTGGTTTTGTTTTATAATGTCTTGATTTCTCATAAAGTCACTAGCTTCTATTTGCTCCATTCTAATTTTTTAAGAAAGTATTTTCTTCAGTGAGTTTTTGGACTTCCTTTTCCATTTGACCAATTCTGCTTTTGAAGGCATTCTTCTCCTCATTAGCTTTTGGACTTCTTTTGTCATTTAGGTCAGTCTATTTTTTAAGGTGTTATACTCTTCAGTATTTTTTGGGTCTCCTTTAACAAGCTGTTGACTTGCTTTTCATGATTTTCTTGCATCACTCTCATTTCTCTTCCCAGTTTTTCCTCTACTTCTCTTACTTGCTTCTGAAAATCCTTTTTGAGCTCTTCCATGGCCTGGAACCAATTCATATTTTTCTTGGAGGCTTTGAATGTAGGAACTTTGACTCTGTTGTCTTCTTCTGGTTGTGTGTTTTGATCTTCTTTGTCACCAAAGAAGGATTCTATAGTCTGACTCTTTTTGCACAGTTTGCTCATGATCTCAACCAATTACTTAAGCTATCAACTCTTTGTTAAGGTAGGAGTCTGCTTCCAGTGTGGAGAATGTCCTGTCCCAAGGTTCAGGAGTTTTGTGCAGCTGTTTTCAAAGATACTTCTAGGGACCTGTAAATTTTCAATTCTTTCAAGGTGGTATGATCAAGGGTGGGGTGTTTACTACTTTCTTGGCCTGTGCTCTGCTCTGTGAGTAACCACAAGTACTCTTTTCTTCCTTGGGACTATAAAGAAGATTTCTTCTTCACTGTCACTACAAGCTCCATCATGCCAGCACTCCTCCTCACCCTAGGATTGCCACCTAGAACTGTGACCTAAATCTGAGCATGGGCAAAACCAGAGAATCCTGCCTCATTACCAGCAAAGAGATCCCTGCAATCCCCCTCTTATCAGCCTCTAAATTCCCCACTCCATCTGTGGGCTGAGTTCTGGAGGCAGCCACCTCAAGGCTGGGCCAGGACTGGGCTGGGACCAAGGTTCTCTCTCACTGCAGTCACAGACTTTTCTTACTGACCTTCTAAGTTGTTTTTGGCATTTATGGGTTGAGAAGTCTGGAAGCCACCATAGTTGTTCATGATTCAGTCCTCTGAGGCCTGCTCCAGCTTCACTGAGGCCTGTTTTGCCTGTGTGTCCTATGATGAACTTCATTCCTCTCCCAGTCTGGCATGGTAGACCTTTCCAATCAGCCATCCAGGTTGTCTTGGGCTGGAAATTTGTTTCGCTGTCTTTTTGTGGGTTCTGTTGCTCTAGAATTTGTTTAGAGACATTTTTACAGGTATTTGGAGGGGTTTGGGGGAAAACTCAAGCAAGTTACTGCCTTTACTTCACCATCTTCAAGAAATAATTCAAGTATTGTGGAAATACAATCAGGATAACACAAGATTTAACAGCTTCTATGTTAAGGGACCAGAGGGCTTGGAATTTAATATTCTGGAGGTCAAAGGAGATAGGATTACAACCTAGAATCACCTACCCAGCAAAACTGAGTATAATTCTTCATGGGAAAATATGGATATTCAGTGAAATAGAGGACTTTCAAGCATTCTTGATGAAAAGACCTGAGCTGAATAGAAAATTTGATTTTCAAATACAAGACTCAAGAGAAGCATGAAGAGGTTAACAGGAAGAAAAATCATAAGAGACTTATTAAGGTTGAACTCTTTACATTCTTACATGGAGACATGATATTTGTAACTCATGAGACCTTTGCCAGTATTAGGGTAGTTGAAGGGGAAATATAGATAGATAAATAGATAGATAAATAGATAAATAGATAGGTAGATCAATAGATATTGGTCACAGGGTGAGTTGAAGATGAAAGGGTGATATCTGGAGAATAAAAACAAGGGGTGAGGGAGGATTATACTGGCAGAAGGAGAAAGGGAGAGATAGAATAGGGTAAATTTTCTCACAAAAAAAACTGACAAGAAAAACCTTTTACAGTGGAGGGAAAACTGGGGAAGGTGAAAGGGAATGAGTGAATCTTATTCTCCTTGGATTTGGCTCAAGGAGGGAATAATGCACACACTCAATTGGGAATGAAAGTCTGTCTTGCCCTATAGGAAAATAGGGGGGAAGGGGCTGAGAGGAAGGGGATGATAGAAGTGAGGGCAAATTGGGGGGAGGGGGGAATCAAGAGCAGACACTTTTGAGGAGGGACAGGGTCAAAAGAGAATAGAATAAATGGGGGGCAGGATAGGATGAAGGGAAATATATTTAGTTTTTCACAAGATGACTACTATGGAAGTATTTTGCATGACTACACATGTATGACCTGTATTGAGTTGCTTGCCTTCTCAGTTAGGGTGGATTGAGAAGGAGAAAGGGAGAAAATTTGGAATCCAAAGTTTTAAAAACAAATGTTAGAAATTGTTTTCATATGCAACTGGGAAATAAGATACACAGACAATGAGGTATAGAAATCTATGCTGTCCTACAGGAAAATAGAAAGGGAAGGCAATAAGAGAAGCAGGGGGAGATAGAAGGGAGGGCAGATTAGGGAAATGAGTATTCATAATGCACACCATCTTGGGGTGGGGGAAGGGATGAGATGGGGGAAAATTTGGAACTCATAATCTTGTGGTGGTGAATGTTGAAAACTAAAAATAAACAAATTAATAAGACTTAAAAAAATGAAAAAAGAGAGGTTTCAACATGAAACCATAAATTTCCATTTCTGACTATTTACTTAAAAATTATGTTATAAATATTACACTTTATTTTCAGAGCTACCTTGCTTTTCAGTGCTTCCTTCTAATTTTTTTGTTCTCTGCTGTGAGCTTTTTTTTAATTTTTTTGTCCCTCACCCCACCTTCCCACCCTGGACAAGGCTATGATTAAACATGCACACAAAATAATACATATGCTGTGTGTTTGTGTGTAAAGCCATAAGACACACATTTCTATTTTCCAGTTATTTTTCTGGACACAGGTAGCTTCTTCCTTCATAGGTTCATAGGTTCATGGTTTGAGTATTTAATGACACTCAAGGTGAATTACTCATTCAAAGTTGTTCTCAGGACAATATTTCTGTTACTATGTACAACATTCTCTTTCTTGGCACTAGTTGTTTCACTTTTCATTCTTCTATGCAAGTCTTTCCATGTTTTTTTTTTCTTCTTTAAAATCATCCAACTCATCATGTTTTATAACACAATAGTATTCCATTACACTCATATATCACAATTTATTTAGCCATTCTCTAATTAGCAATTCCCTAACATCTATCATTTTAGCCAATCTGATAGCTAAATGATAGTGTATTAAAATTGTTTTAATTTGCATTTCTTCAATCAATAATGATTTAGAGCATTTTTATACAATTATATATAGTTTTGATTTCTTCATCAAAAAACTGTCTGTTGTTATCTTTTGACCATTTATCAATTGTGTAATGACTTATTCTTATAAATATGAGTTATTTGTGTATTTGTGAAATAAGACTTTTATCTGAGAGATTGTCTGTAAGAAATTTTCTTAATTTTCTTTTTTGTGTCTAATCTTGGCTATATTTGTTTTATTTATACAAAATGATTTTAATTTAATGTTATCAAAATCATCCATTTTACATCTTACAATGCTCTCTATCACTTGTTCATTCATTAATTGTTCTCCAATCCATAAATCTGATAGATAATATGTTTCATGGTCTTTGGATTTTCTTGTGATAGCTCCCTTTATATTTGGGTCATGTATCCATTTTGACCTTGTCTTGTGAATAGTTTAAGATATTGGCCTATACCCAATTTTTGAAGATTATTTTCCAGCTTTACCAACAATATTTAACAAGTGATAAATTCTTATACCCAAACTTAAATCTTTACATTTGTTTAACACAATGTTCTTATAATCATTTACTTGGATATTATATGTCTAGTCTGTTCCATTTATCTACCTTCCTATTTCTTAGCCACTGCCATACAGTTATGACAATTACTTCCTTATAATATAGCTTAGGATCTGGCACTGCTAAATCTCCTTCCTTTACATTTTTTTTCCATTACTTTACTTGAAATTCTTGACCTTTTGTTCTTCCAAATGAATTTTATTATTATTTCCTTCTAACTCAGTAAAATAATTTCATGTTAATTTAATTGGGATGGCATTGAATAGATAGATTAGTTAGGTAAAATTGTCATTTTTAAAATTACATTGGCTTTGCCTATCCGTGAACAGTTAAGATTTCTCCAATTATTAAATATGACTTTATTTGTTTAAATAGTTTTTATAATTATGTCCAAGTAGTTCCTGGGTCTATTTTGACAGTTATTCTCTCAGGTCTTTTGTGCCATGTAGAGTTATTTTAAATGGGGTATTTCTTGCTGTATCTTTTTGCAGGGCTTTATGGTGATATATAAAATGCTGATGATTACTTTGGGTTTATTTTTTATTCTACTACTTTGCTAAAATTATTAATTGTTTCAACTATCCTTTCAGTTGATTCTTTAAGATTTTCCAAATATATCATCATATCATCTACAAAAAGAGATAGTTTATTACCTCATTTACAACTCTGATTCCTCTAAGTGCTTTTTCTTCTCATTGCTATTGCTAACATTTCTAAGACAATATTGAATAATATTGGTAACAAATAGTGTCATTTCCCTATTTATGTCATTCAACTAAATCTATTTTAGCTTTAACTTTGTCTGAGACCATGATTGTTACCCTTGCTTTGTTTCTTTACATCAGCTAAAACATAATAAATTCTATTCTAGTCCTTTATTTTAACTCTGTGTGTCTCTCTCATTTTAATTTTTTTTTTCTTGCAAGCATAATTATTGTTAGATTATGATTTTTAATCCATTCTGCTATCTGTTTTCATTTTATGGGTGAGTTCATCCCATTCACATTCGAAGTTTTATAATAACTAGTTGTGTATTTATCCTCACAATTTCTCTTTCTCACCTTATTTACCCTATCCTTCCTCACATGTCTAATTTATGTGTAACCACTACCTTGCCCTCCTATTCCTTAATCTACCCATCCCTCTAAGAGAGCCTCCTTTATCCTTTCTTCACACCTTCCAAAAATTCCTCCCTTATCCTATTTCCTCACCATTCTGTTATTCCCTCTTTTACCCAGTTATGATGTAAGATGCCAGCACTAAAAGACCTGCAGCCCTATCTGCTTTCACTGTAATAGTTCTTCCATTCTTGCTTCATTTTTATATATTACTCTATTTTACCTCTCTCTCCCAATTTTATTTTTTAAGTCATCCCATTACACTCAACTCCAAGTCTTTTCTCAATGTATTATCTTTCAAAGTACCTAAGTAATAGTAACAATCTTAAGAGTACAGGTAACATTTTTTATATAAGTAAACAGTTCAACCTATTGAGTCTCATAATTGGTTTTTAATGTTTACTTTATATTTCTCCTGGATCCTATATGTTAAATTTCCCATTGAATTCTGGTCTTTTTGTCATGAATACCTAAAAGTCTTTCAATTCATTAAGAATCCTTTTTTTCCCACTCAGGGTTATACTCAACTTAACAGGGCAAGTTATTTCTGGCTGCAAGTCCAGCTCCTTTGCTCTATGAAAAATTATATTCCAAGCCCTTTGGTCTTTTAATGTACAAGCTACTAGATCTTGTGTTATCCTGATTGTGGCTCCGTAGTATTTATTGTTGCTGTTGCTCATAATATTTTCTCCTTAACCTAGGAGCTGTGAAACTTGTCTATATTATTCCAGTAAATTTTCACCTAGAACCAAAACCAAAAACTAGGTATTCAACTCTCTTCCAAGTGTGCACAAGCAATAGAATCCCTGCTTCTCTGCTACTACACTTACCTGGCATAATCTCATTCCTCCTTACCTAGAGACATACCTGTGCCTTGCATCCATGACTGCAGAGGTCCTTCAATGTTCCCCTGCTCAGTGGTCTGACCCCAACACTTTCCACAAGGTAAAAGTTTCTCCCGCACAGGCTGACACCTGCCACCAAGGCTTATTGTTTGTTCAGTAGAATCTGCCCTGTGGTGTTTGAACTTCAATTGGGAAGAGTCTCTGCCCCTGGGGGTGAGTTTTGCTTAGGTCCTCCCAAGTTGTCTTAGGAACACAAGTGTTTTATTTTGACTCAATTGTTTCTGAAGCTCAAAATTCCATTTGAATTAATATTTATATTATGTTTGTGGGAGAATTTAAAACAGCCCGGTGTTTCCATATATTTTATTCTATCCTTAACATTTTATTCTAGGGCAGTGAAGCCAAGATGGCAGAGTAGAGAGAGCACTTAGCCTAATTCTCCCCACATTCTCCTACAAACAACTTTAAAAATAATATCTCAAATTGAATTCTGGGGTGACAGAGTCTACAGAAGATCACAGTGAAACATTTTTGCAGCCTAAAACAACTTAGGAGTTTGGAAAGAGAGCTCTGTGACTTGGGGGTGGAGGCAAACCTGGAGTTCATGTGAACAAAACATTAGTGGTAGGCTTAGGTGATAACAACAGAATCAGTAGAAGCTTTGGGGGTTCTCAAACCAAAGATGGTAAGGTGCACCTGGCAACTGTTCAGGAAGAGATTACAAGATTTCCTTCTTCTAGCATTGGATATAGGACAAAATGCACGTTGAGAACTCTATTTCCTATACCCACTTCTGGGTCATTGCTCAAGGTTGGAGAAAAGTGTCCTGGCTTACCCAACATGTTGCTGGTTTCTATTGGTCCTTTAAAGCCTGTTTTCCTTTGTGAATTATCTCCCAATTCTCTGACTGCCAGAAACAGTGCAACAATTAAGAAAGAGAAAAAAAAGAACAAAAGGAAAACTCTCTGAGGCAAAAAGCCCCACTAGGTACTTCCATCCTTTTCTACTCCAGACTGTGATAAATCTTTCATATTCTCTTAACTTAATAATAAACCACCACTCCTTCACCTTTAGTGCATTACAGACTGAGTTTATTTTCCCTTAAAAATGATTTTGCTAGAATTTAATTGGTTAATTAAGAAAAAATGAGACTGCTATTACAGAACATGTGAATCAAAATTTAAGATAGCCCTAATCAAGCTATCACATATAGAGAAAGCTCCATTATTTTCCAATATTTCATTTGGATTTGGCCCTGCCTTGAGGCTAGTCATGCCTGAAGCAGAATTTGTGTATCTATTTTCAGGTACATCCCTAACTCAATTCCAACTTGTACCTCAAAGCTGCTACATCAGTCCTACAATCACTACTTTTAAGCACTCTTAGCCATATTAATAAGGATCCATGAGACAACATTATAAGCCTCTGCTCATAAATTCAACGAAGATTTCCACCTTTTCTAGTTACTTACTGAAATGTAGAGGAAGTGTTAATATCAGCAAAACACCAGCTTGCAAATTGTTTTCTGTCTGAAAAAAAAAAAAGGTATTGCACATAACAACACTACCATGCAACTCTTAGAATAAGATTTATTTTCTTTATTTCACTTTTCAAATAATGTGGTGATGGTTGTTGTGTGAGCTGAGTTTTATACTTCCTATAAGAATACACATGCTGAGAATTGAAAGCTTTCTGCAGCTTTCAATCTGCATTCATTTCACATTTGAGATTATGGAAATGACAAATGAGGCAAAATGAATGTCAGGCCAGGGTCACCTGCTGAGTGTTTGCCAGCTGAAAGGGGATAATAGTTTCTCTGATTCGTGATACCAAAATCACATCTTACATAAGCCTCTCACATGCAAACATTTTCAAATCAGCCAGTGCCATTTGGCAAATAATACATTTTTTACTTGAATATAATTCTTCTATAAGATATTACAGGGGATGTTAAAGATAATTCTGGATGAGGATCTGAATATTGGATGAGAAATTTAGATGTGTCCTATATATATATATATATATCATATATACACACACACACACACACATATACATATATACATATATACACACATATATACGTATATATGTAGGCAAATATAATGCACTTATATAATGCACAATAATGCACAAATAATGTGCAATTATGTAATGCACATGTGTATACATATGTATATGTGTCTGTTGTGATACTGACTATGCATTTCACCCATATATGGTTTTTGAGGAAACTGAGGCTCAGGGCAGTGAAGGGAATTGCCCACTGTGATGTGGCCAACAAATGATGGAACTAGGGCTCATATCTGAGTCTTTAATAAAATGTGACCAGTTTAAAGCAAACTTTTAAAGAATTTTACATGGACAGAACTAGTTGCCACCTTAGAAAAGCTCTTATACATGTGTGAGCCAGCTATTTTCTTTCTTTCTTTTTTTTTCAGCCAAAGAAAAGGTTTATTAGAACACCCATCATATTGGGCAGACTCTTTAAGGAGTCTGAACATTAGTAAGCTATTGGCTAGATTACAAGAATCTAAACAGTGGCTAGATTTTGAGAATCTAAGCACCTTAATAGAGACAACATGGACCTTATATACAGAAAGTTTGTGGGAGGGATCTAGGAGTGGCCAAGTAGTTTGGAATTACTGGAGGAGAGGTCTAAGGAAGACCTGAATGGGAGTGGCCAGTAAACTGGGATGAACAGAACTCCTGGAACCTGGACCACATGGCCAAGGGAGACTGGAACCTAGCTAGGATTAAGGGTGGGAAATGGCCAGGGGCCATTGGGAGGTTAAACAAGGGAAGGGAGATTAGGTTTATCCACAATGAAAGGTCAGTTGATGGGATTATAGCCTCAGGTCAATGCCCCGTGTTTTGGCCTTGTGGGAAAGTCCAGGGTTTTTCCTTTTTGGGATCTAGATCCCATCCTCATCATTCCCCCGTCAAACAAATGGGACCCAAATTCTTTTGGTTTAAGGGGCGAAGGTCTTGGCTTCTGAAACTGCTTTCTACTGGCAAGGGGCATAGAGCTGTCCCTGCCTTGAAGGGGTCCCAAAGAGGAGGTTGAGTGGAACTGAGCATAGACTGCATCCGGGGAACAATGGGGGGACACTGGCTGGTCCCCTGATGTTTACTACCAACTGTAGGTGAATGGCCTGTAGTCTGGAAGACACAAATTTGACAGAAAAGACTGCAGGGCCCAGATATAAAGTAGGGAGTAGATTTAGGGCACAACTTTGAGAGGATAAAACATCCTTGACTCTGTTTGGATTCAGATAATTCAGTTTTCCAACCATGTAGTATCAAATCCACCTCATAACCAGACTCAAGAATAGCCAGGTGGGTAACATTCCCTTTCAAAGGAACATAATGGGGAAACTGAGCCAGGAGGATCCCATCTTAGACTGAGGCTAAAATTGTCCTCTCATCTTTTCCCAATGGTGACTTCCCACCAGTATCACATTCTCTGAGTAGCTTGTGGTATTTCTCTCAGATGGTGGATTTTTGATTATCAATGGATTATGATCCATCAGACAACTCAAAATAAAATCCCACAAGCTTTTACCTCAAGCAGCAAGTTTCACTAATCACAGTTTAGGAAAAACTTTTCCAGGATTTACATCTCAAATTTAAATTTGTCCTGGTATAAAAAGCCAATGTTAAGGATTTCTACATAACTGCAAATTCTTTTTTATTTTTTTAATGAGGCAATTGGGGTTAAGTGACTTGCCCAAGGTCACACAGCTAGTACATGTCAAGTGTTTGGTCCAAGGCCAGATTTGAACTCAGGTCCTCCTGACTTCAGGGCCGGTGCTCTATCCACTGTGCCACCTAGCTGCCCCAAAGAATCTTCTTTTTTTTTGTTAGGCAATGGGATTAAGTAATTACCCAGAGTCACACAGCTAGTAAGTGTTTTTATGTGTCTGAGGCCAGATTTGAATTCAGGTCCTCCTGAATCCAAGGCCATTGCTGTATCCACTGTGCCACCTAGCTGCCCCATAATTGCAAATTCTTAACAAGACAAAACCCAAACAAGCTTTTTGGCAAGTATGTACATTAAAACAATAACCAACAACAGCCAAATTATTTTAGCAGTAACCAAATTATGAAATGTTGCTTAACATAACTGATACAAAAAGTTCACCAATTTGAAACTTGATATAAACCCATTACCAATCAGGTGACTTCAATTTTGTTAAATTCATTTCCAAATTATTTTACACAGAGAATCAACATCTCATCATTAACAGTTAAAACTACAACTTTAAGAAGAGAGTGCTTATCCAAGTTCAGAGGCTAGCTTCTTTATCTTGAGCAGGATGTGCTGAACCTGGGTGATACTTTTGGCAAAGGTTGCCCAAGGGCACACGGCCATTGCTAGTGGGACCTCATGCTGTAGCTGGTGCCCCTCCCAGCTCCTTCCTTTCCCAGGAGGGGAAGGGTGAAACCAAAGGTGAGGGGGAAAGGGTAAAACTCTTTTCTCCTATGAGAGGAGTTAACAGATACCCTCTTGACTCAAGGTAAGGGAATGGGAGAAAAGAGTGACCAGGGTTGTAAGGAGGAATTTCAAAACTCCTTAATGATCAATCACAAAACCTCCAGAACCTGCCAAGATATTTTTAGCTGTCCTAACTTTCCCCTGTAACCTCCATGAAGGAGAACTCAGGGGCGTAGAGGGAGGGGAGTAAGTAAGCCTCAGGGAACAAAAAAGCAACTGTAGTTTTCCCCAATACTCTAGTGCTGAGAGAACTGACAGAATTGGGCATACACTTCCAGATAGGGTGTCCATCCTTGTCCTCTATGCTGTGGAAGGTGTACCCAGGTCCATGACCGCAAACCTACCCAGTGGACCAAGAGCCTGAGAGCATAAGGCTGAGTGGGAGACAGCCTCATTACTGTCTGCCAGAAAAGCACCTCCAAGCCTTGGTGCTTGGAGAGCGACCTCAACTGCAGAGCAAGAAAGGAGAGTAGGAGAGAGCCTTACATACCTTGCAGCCATGGCTGAAGAAGAACTTTGGGTTAGGCAGTTTCCCCCTACAGGCCACCAAAATGATGAGGTTAGGGTTTTAGCGGTGCTGGGACCCCAATATCACAATTCTCGGATCCTGCCCAAAAGAATTTGACCCAAGCTTTCTTTCAGCCAAAGACAATGTTTATTAGAACATCTGTCATATTGTGCAGACTCTTTAAGGAGTCTGAACATTAGTAAGCTATTGGCTAGATTATAGGAATCTGAGCAGTGACTAGATTTTAAGAATCTAAGCCGCCAGTTATTTTCTAACCAAAATCTTTGTCCTTTTTTCGGTCAAGTTCTCATGTAGCTTTGCTGTTTTTGTTGCTGCTGCTGCTGTTACTGTTGCTGTTGCAACAGTAATTGATGTTTATCAATTATATTCCCCTATGCTTTTCTCTTTCTGTCTTATCTTTGTTGCTTTGGGGAATTGTAACCATATTTTTCTTACAGGAAACAGTAAATAAAATGTTTTCTTCCAATAACTCTAAAATATTTGAATTTCAAATTTCATAGATGACTTGGTGTTTAAATAGTTGATATAATTCATTTGTAAATCCATCTTGTCCAGATATCTTTTATTATGTGGTAATTCATAAATGGCCTTTTTAAAATTGTCTTTTAAAAATGATTTGTCAGTGTGTCTATTCTGTATTTTTAAAATATTAATCTATTTTTAATCTACATTTTGGGGGATGGGACAAAGAGCCATTAACAATAATCTCTGAAAGTCTTCTTTTTCTTTTATATTCACTACAATTATCCTTTACCACAATGATTTTGAAAATTTGTTTTTTCTCTGATCATTTTTAATATATTAGCTCATTTTTTATCAATTTTATTTGATTTCTCCCCAAATGCCTATTTTATTTTACAAATTTATTAGCATTTCATTTTATGTCTTACTTATTTCTCCTTTAAAAAAATCCCTGCTTCATGCTTGGCTTTGGTTTATTGATTCACTTATTTTTTTCTTCTTTGCTAATATAATCTTTCAGAGATATAACTGTAATATTCAGTGAAGTTTTATTTTTAGGTTTTTATTTTTAGGTTTGCAGGTTTTGATCATACTTTCTCTATTATGTACAATTTGTTCACTATTGAGTATAAATGTAGTGTTTGATAGATCATTTTTCTGAAAGTATATATAGCTTCTGAGTTTTGCAGATGAAAAGCTAAGAGAACTTCAAGTGCTATCAGAAATCATTAAGCCAGTAAGTGCCAAAGCCAGTACTTAAAGTCTCCTTCTCTCACTCTAAAACCAGTGCTTTTCCATTGCCATCACAACTGAGGAACATTCGAGTTACAATGATACAATATATGCATAGTTCTCTATGCAGAAACATAATATTCAGGCATATTCACATATATGCAGATATACACATGTGGAGGTGTGTATATAAACACATATATGCATACATCTATAGATATTTATCTACCTATCCATCTATCATTCATCCATCTCTCTCCATTTATCCATCCATTTATTCATCTTTCATATCTATCATCTATCTATCTATCTATCTTCATTCTTTCTTTTTTTGTGATGACACTAGGTGGGTCACATAACCTATAATAGCACCTACTTCCCAGAGTTGTTGGGAGGATCATATGAGAAAATATGTGTAAATTGCCTCACAAACTTTAAAGAGCTATATAAATGCTAGTTGTTTTACATACAGTCATATAATAAGAATGGGCAACAATGTGGCACCGTGGATAGAGTGCCAGGCCTGGAGTCAGGAAGATGAGTCTTCCTGAGTTCAAATCTGGCCTCAAACACTTACTGACTATGTGACCCTAGGTAAGTCACTTAACCATTTGCCTCAGTTTTTCATCTGTAAAATGAGCTAGAGAAGGAAATGGCAAACCATTCCAGTATCTTTGCAAAGTAAACCCCAAATGGAGTCATGAAGAATCTGACATGACTGGAAAAAAAACTGAATGATAAAATAAGAATATGAGTATATATCTAAACATATATATATATATATGTATGTACATTTTTATGTATACACACAGAGAAGTAACCCTTCAGATCAGTTATGGGGATGACAAAAAATCTATTCACAGGGGAATAAAATATTTGTTTTATACATTTGGAGGGAGTGACTACCATTCTATTGATCCCACAGATCAATTTTAAAAAGAAAAAAATTAAATATTCAGATACATCAAAATATGTCTCTAAGAGAAGAATTTTTTTGAACTCCACTTAATAGTATTTTATATTTTCCAATTACATGTAAAGATAGTTTTAAAGATTCAGTTTTATAAGATTTTTGAGTTCCAATTTTTTTTCCTCCCTTCCTCCCTTTCCTTCCCTCCTCTTCAAGATGGCAAGCAATCTGATATAGGCTATACCTGTAAAATCATATTAAACATATTTCCACATTAGTCATGTTGTGAAAGAAGAATCAGAAGAAAAGGAAAAAACCGTGAGAAAGAAAAAAAAAGGAAAATAGGGTACTTCAATCTCTATTCAGACTCTATAGCTCTTCCTCTGGAGGTGGATAGCATTTTCCATCATGAGTCTTTTGGAATAGTCTTAGATCATTGTATTGCTGAGAAGAGTTAAGTCTATCAAAGTTGATCATTGCACAATGCGACCGTTACTGTGTACAATATTCTCCTGGTTCTGCTCACTTCACTCAGCATCAGTTCATGTAAGTCTTTCCAGGTTTTTTTTTTTTTCTGAAATCTGCCTGCTAAGAGTAGAATTTTTCTCTAGTCTCAAATTAAATTTTGTTTTGCTTTTATATTTTGCTTTCTACAATATTAAATGGGAAGTTTAAATTTTAATTATTTATCTGTGATTCACAAATTATTTTATGTCCTATGAATTTCTAACAATTAATATTTGGTTATTCCTTTATGATTACAAGACATTTTGCATATTATTTCTCATTTGATCTTTAAACAACCTAGAGAAGTAAGCAGTATAACTGTAATTGCACCTGTGGAGAAAATGAAATTCAGCATGTTTTAGTAACTTGCTCTAGATCACAAGGCTAGAGCCTGGGCCAAGACTTACTTCAGGATTCCTGACTACATAGATCACACTTTTCCCAATATTCCATGTGGATTTTTGTGTATGTTTTCTTGTATTTTTTTTAATTCAGTTTTTGGCTGATGATTTTTAAGCTATTTGAGGGAATAGATTAACAACAACAAGTAATAACAGCATACATTTATATAATTAAGGTTTGCAGAACACTTTACATATATTATCTCATTTAAACCTCATAGTCATGCACCAAAACTCCCTCTATTTTTGTCTTGGCTTGTAGCCTTTTCAAGTTGAAGAATTTACCATCAGTGTAGTAGCTGACCCTGATGCTGTGTTCACCTTAAATGAAGGCATTTGACAACATGGCTGAAAATATCATTCTAAAAACCATGGGAGTAAGCACATAACCTTGTTTCATTCCATTGGTGACTGGGAAAGCATGAGAAAATTGTCCATTATCCAGAACCTGGGCAAGTATGTCATCATGAAATTGATGCTGATAAGCTTCTCTGGGTAATCAAATTTTGACATAATTTTCTCTCATGACATAAACTCTCATGACTGACAGTATGAAAGGCTTGGTCAAATCTACAAATGTTGTGTACAGACCTTTATTCTTCTCCTAGCATTTCTCCTGGAGTTATCAAGCAACAAACACAATATTGACTGTTCCTCCACCCTTTCTGAAGCCACACTGGTTCTCAGTTAGGTGACCATCTTCCAGGTGCAGGCTCAGCCTCTTAAGGAGGAATCTGGAAAGAAGTTTGCCAGCAATAATTGAGAGAGAGACTACCCTATGATTGTTATATGACAATCTGTTTCCTTTACCTTTATAGAGATGAAGAATGGAGGCATTGAACTCCTGGGGGATAATCTCCTCTTGCCATATAACCTGGTAAATTTCAGTCAGCTATTGTATGAGCAACAGACCCCTACCTTGTAAATCTCAACTGGAATAGACTCAGCACCAGGTGCTTTTCCACATGAAAAGAGCCTCATGGCATTCAAAACCTCTTCTTAAGTTAGAATTTCAGTTAGGGAGGGATTGACTTCAACCTAAGATAAATGGTCAATGGCTTCAGCATTGATTGGTGATGGTCTGCTGAGAACATTATGAAAGTGTTCAACCCATCTCTCTAAGACCATGTCCTTATCACTAATCAATGTGGCTCCATCAGCACTGAGTAGTTGAGGTAGTGTACTTTGCAGGGATGAACATATTGATAAAGAGGTTGATGAACACATTGCCAGAGCTAGCTCAGTGTTTGGGAGTCTCCAAAGGAAGCTGTGGAAGAGAAGAGATATTAGATTGACTACCAAACTGAAGGTCTATGGAGCCATTGTGTTGACCTCACTGTTATATGCTAGTGAAACTTGGACAATATACCAGTGCCATGACAGGAAACTGAATTGATTCCATTTGAACTGTCTTAGGAAGATTCTGAAGATAACCTGGCAGGATAAGATACAAGACACTAAAGTCCTTTGTCTAATTAAACTGCCATGAACTCATACTCTGCTTCAGAGAGTGCAACTCCAATGGGCCAGCCACTTTGTTCTAATGCAAAACATATGTTTGCCAAAAAGACTGTTTTATGGAGAATTCACCCAGGGCAAGTGTTCATATGGTGGTCAGAAGAAGCAACGCAATTACACTCTCAAGGTCTCTCTTAACTTTAGAATTGTTTGTGTGACATGGGAGACACTGGCACAGGACTGTTAACCATGATGTTCCCACAGGAGGGAAGGTGCTGTGTTCTATGAGCAAAGCAGAATTGAAATAGCTCAAAAGAAAAATGAGATGTGCAAATTTAGAGAATCCACCCCAAATGTTCCCCTGGACTATTTGTTCTGATTTGTGGTATAACACTCTGAGCTCATATTGGTCAGACACACTGTAATTTGACTCTAGCATAGTGATGTCATTTTAGTCCTCTTCAAGAATAAAGGACAAAAATCGATCTACTGACTGACCTAAACCTCTTAATAACTTGATCTAGTGGGTATATTACTATATGCAATTTATAGATGAGGCTGGATAAGTTTAAATGACTTGGCTACGGCAGATGTCTGTGACAGGATTTGCATGCAGACTCTGGCCCCTCCAAACTATATGTAGCTTTGCATCCACCATCACTTAGTAAAATGTTTATTAAATGAATTATTTATAAACTTTTTTGAGTAGTTTTGAAATAATAATGTTTTGATATCACATTTTTTATTGTATGAATGGAAACAGAGTAGAAAATAATTATTCCTTAAAATGTCTAAATTCAATTAAAAATACAATAGGCTACTACAAGGATATAACCATTGACTTTACTAATTGACTCAGAGATAAGTGTTATAGCAGGACTCCAAACTGTGGATAATGATTTTCCAACTGTTAAAATTAGATATGTAATTTCCTACAAGAAATGACTGATGAATTCTACTGAAGATTCTTCTTACTTTTATAACTTACTGTGAAAGTAAATCAAAGTAAATCCAAAATAAATTCTTTGATTTACAGTATAATTTCTAATAGTGTGTTGTTCAGGTCCTTCCATTTTTCTGTTTGTTTGTGGGTTTTTTTTGTTTATTTGTTTACATAATGGTTCCATTAAAAAGATAAACAGTTAAATAAAAGAAGGCATTATTTTGTCTAGTACAGAGACAGGAGCACAAATTGTGTGTAAGGTTTGCTAATTAAACATTTAATTTAGTAGACACTTTTGCTCCTTAAATAATTATAGTTCAAAGAAATTTAGAGATTTGTAAATGTTCCTCCAAAATCCATATTTTATTTGCAAAAATCACCTTGGCCCAATTTAATTTTGCATTAGTTAAATTTATCATATAATGTAATAATTTTCTTGCTGTTAACTATTAATTGCTTTTGAATTAGGCTTCCCATAGGCATGATTAACTGATAAAAAGAGAGGAAAATGCTTCTTTAGTATGGAATACTTTTCCTTAATAAAGAAAAAAAAAGTTGTTTAACCAAATTAGTGTAATATTAGCATATGTTTATTTTTATGTTGAAATCATAAGGTGTAATAGAAGAAAAAAAAACAACTAAACTGAGTCAGAAAACCTGAATTCAACGTTTCTTTCATTGCTTACTTTGACATGTGACTACAGGCAAGTTATATACTCTATGAATTTTACTTTCCTCATCTATTAAATGCCAATAGTAGTACTTAACAGCACTTGCCTTGTAGGATCATCAGCAACAGATTTTGTAAGTATTAAGCGTTCTAGAAATGTGAAGTATGGTTATCGTCCTTCTGTTTTCTGCTGTTTACCCATGATTCTTACCCTTCAATATAAGATTTTGTGGTCTTATGACAATGCTGCTCTTTCATTTGTACTTTTGCCACAAAGGTTATAAGAAATGAAAAGGACATCAAACTCCTATTACGTGTTTAAATAACAGAAATTTAGATGTGAAAGAAACTTTAGAAATTAAGTCCAATCTCTTCATTATACAGATGATTCAGTTGCATATCTGAATTACCTATGGGTTACTTTTATACTTGTTTAGGAAAGTATTAAGGTTTTTTTTTTTTGTTTTGTTTTGCTTTTTCTCTGTTAACCATGTTTATAGAGAGGCTAATACCAAGCCCAAGGCACGACCAGCAGCCACCTGGTGGCAGTCCACCTTAAATGTAAGTAAAGTGAAAAGGAGTAGATAGACTGACAAATGCTAAACTTTAGAAAAACAGATACACGATTTCTCCTGGGTATATTTTGCAGGGGTTCACTGATAAATGTGTAACAATCTAATAATCAGCTCTCTCTTGGGAAGGGTGGGAAGATGAACAAAATATACTTTTAAAATTAATCTGTGGTAATAACATTTTCATCACTTACGTCTAGAAAATCAATAAAACAACAAATGAGAAGATTTGTTTTGCTAATTTCCAACATATAAATGCTCAAACTAAAAATGTAAGAATTCCTTCTTTCAAGGTGGAAGGAGCTGCCCCAGTACACCCATTATTTGGATGACCCTATTCCCTAAGGCTCACCATATCATTTCCTAAAAAAGAAAAACTCAGCAAAGTGGAGTTCTTAACCAGAGACTTATAGATATATTACCTGTTAGACCAATGATAACTTTTATTTCTTATAGTAAATTAAGCGGTGAATACAAAGAGATTGTTCTATCATAATTTCACAGTAAAAATCCAAATAATTAGGTTTGCTTGAATTTTCTCATTTTGTATTTCAGCAATAGGTCCAAGTATTTTCCAGTTTTATAAATAGATCAGCTGGAATGACTGAATAGGGTCACTGGAATACATAGAGAGATACGTAGAGAGATAGATGGATAGACAGATAGATATAGATAGATCTATAGGTATAGATACATATATACACACATATACACATGTATATACACATATATACACACACTTTTATACACATATAAACACATGCATTTATGCATACACATAGTATATATGTGTGTGTTTACACTCATATGTAAATACATATGTGTGTGTATATATATATATGTTGTGTGTTTACACACACACACACACACACACATACTGCAAAGGTTAATCTCACATTTTCATGTATTGATTTTTTTAAGCCATAGTTCTTTCTGAAACTGGAAAGGGAAAAAAAAGTATTTGGATTAAAAGAATCACTAGACTGGAAAATATGCCTAGATATTAATATAAAAAGTCTTCACTATAAACAATTGGCAGGTGAGTAGTGTTGATAGAGATAAGTTTACCAAAATCCATACCATGTATAATAAAAATCCTAATATTTACAAACATAAATGCCATAACCAAAAACTGAGATTTAAATAATGTATATAGTGGGTGAAAGCAAATATTAAATTTGTATACCACAAGTATGTTTATACTTCAACTGTGAAGAAAAGATAATAATTAGTTAGTTTAAGTAAGATGCTGCATTGATTACAAGTGTCAATTTGTAAAAGTGTCTTTGGATTTAGATGATGTCTCTGAAATGCAAGATCTATAAAATTCAAAACATTTCAGTTTACTCATGAATGCTAATTGTTTTTCTTAAGGTTGAATATATTATTTCAAATAATCTGATTTTTAAAAGTAATAGAATTTGATCTCCCTAAAAGCAAACAAAGGAAGTCAAGCATATATGTTTCTGATGTCTGTGTAACTTTTCTCTATTGCCATGTATTTCTTTCAATGGCAGTGCTAATCAGTTGTGGTAATCTAGAGGGTAGATAGAAAACAGAGAAATTGTATTCAAATCTCCCAAAGAGATGTCTCTCCAAAGTTCCATACTGTGCAAATGTTTTATCTATCACTGAAAAAGGAACAGTTTCAAGAATCACATGTTATGAAATAATTGTGTATTAGAGGACTTTCAAATGGAGTTCCCACCTCTGCATTGATTTTGTTGCTTTTGTAATCTTATAATCTTCTCAGTTTGATACTTGAATACATGCATGTCATTACTGCAAATGACTATTAAGGTGTGTATGAAGGGAAAACAAGAATAATGCTAACTTGAATGGCTATAATTTGCTTTGATGGGAAAAAAAAATTCAGAAAGCCAAATTGGCTTCACCATAGGTGTGCATTTAGGCTTAAAAGTGAAATGGAGAATTGTTTAGAGCACTGGAGTTGGGTTGTTTGTTTATTTGTTTTTAATAGCTCCCTATTCTATATCCATATCATCAGGGAGATATTTAGGAACTTTTTTTTTTTTTTGGAGATTCACAGGGACAATGCACAGTCATTCAATCAATAATTAATTGTTAAATATCTATTATTTGTTAGGTATTGTGCTAGGCTCTGGTGATAAAAAGGATAATAATAAATCAATTCTTACTTGTAAAGAGCTTATGTTCTAATGGGAGAGAAATATATATGTGTGTGTGTGTGTGTGTCTGTGTATGCATACATATATATGCATATGTGTGTGTGTATGTATAAATAGATAAATATATATACATATATACACACATACACATATATACACATACAAATACAAAGAAAAGACACATATTTATATATAAATTACATATAATATATATTTCATGCATACCAAACATTATATACAAATTATGTATACATATATACATACACACATATACATATATACACTGCATACATATATGTGTATATATGTGTATGCATATACATGCGTGCATACATACATACTTAAACATGCATAAGGCCCTGAGGGTCTTCCCATCCCAGATTCCATTTTGAATTTTTGACTAGGTAAAGAGACCATTCTCTGCCTCAATTCTTATTATGCATATATTTGTGTGTATGTAACTATAGATATACATATCTATATTTGTATATCTATATCTATACCTACCTACATCTCTCTATATCTATCTACACATATATATGCATATACATGTATATGAATATGTATGTGTATATGTGTATGCGTACACACACACACATGTGCGTGTGTATAGATCTTAGCTTGAAAAGGCATCACCTCCCTGTTGTCATGGTCTTCTTACAGAAGGAAGGATAAACAACAACTTCTGTAAGTAGAAACAGAGCTGCCCATTGGGGACCCAAGTGGAAACGGCCAGTTGGGGAGCATGGCTTCCTTCCTTCCTTCCTTCCTTTCTTGCTTTCTTTCTTTGTAGGATATCACACCCTTACCTGCTGGTGCCATCAATACGACTCAGGCCAAGCACTACTTGCTCATTGTTGGGCCCTAATTGCCTCAGAATGAATGACAATAGCAATTATTTCTGTTTTGGACAGAAACCCTGAGGGTCTTCCCCTCCCATTCTTTGCCTTACTTCTTATTAAGCCTTAATCACTGAATAAGCCTTGCCTCAGGCAAACTCAGATCTATTAAAAATCTTAGCTTGCACTGCTTCCTGGGCCATCTCCAGTTGTTCTGATCTATATGTGGTCCCAGATGGCTCTGGAAAAGAAAGTGAGGCTGGTGACACTGCACAGCCCTCCCTCACTTAAATCTAATCCACTTGCATGTCATGGCATCTGAGTCACGGACCTCTTCTAGAAGGAAGGACAAACAACAACAAATACATGTGCATATGTATATACATTTACATATTTATATTCACACAAGTATATATTCATATACATATACTGATATACCTATAAATACATATGTGTACATATATGTATTTGTTTATAAATATATATTAATATAAAGCTAGTAAAATTATATAAAGTTTTATACTACAAGGTAGATTAGAAAGAAGAGTATTAGCTTTGGGGAAAATCAGGAAAAGTTTCATGCCAGTGATGGTCCTTTAGCTGTGTTTTGAAGGAAGATAGGAACTTCATGAGGCAGAGCTAAGGAAGGAGTGAAATTCAGACAAGGGAAGTGATGAATGAAAAGTAATAGAGACAGGAGACAGAAGATCAATTTGACTGGAAGGTGGAGCATAAAAGGCAGGTTGAAGGATGACAATAACGTTGAAAAGATAGGTTGAGCCTAGTTTGTTTAGGGCTTTAAAAGCAAAAGGAATTAATATTTTGTCTCATGGTGAATAGAAAGCCCCTGTAGTTGATTAAGAAAAGAACTCATGTGACTAGATCTTTGTATAAAGAAAATTACTGTGAAAGTAGTGTGTAATGTGAACTGAAGTAGGTAGAGACATGAGGAATTGAGACAGATTAATTAGATGGTCGTTGCAATAATCTAGGCAAAAGATGAACTTTACAAACCTGGAAATAGTACAAAATACTCTCCAGAATACAAGATCCAAGAGGGTAGAATGTTCTCACTTTTCTATTTGTAACTATCACAATGCCTGTCACATAGTAGGTACTTTAAAGAAATCCTTGTTGGTTGATTGAGTTATGGCCATGTTTTCTTCTTACACATTATGTAACTAAAATTCCAGACATTCATACTGGATTAAGGACTGCACTTCTTTGGTGATGTAGTAAGCGTGTGGGTGAATGGAAACTGGGAAGGAGGAGACCACAGGAGAAGACTTTGTTCAGACTTCTCAACACCAATTCCAAAGACAAACTAACCAATGACACAGCATGGCCTTTCAAATCTATCTGAGGAACTTATTGGCTCTGGGATACTGGACAAGTCACTTTATCACATTGAGCCTCAATGCCCTTATTTGAAAAATAGAGATCATCATCATCATCATCATATACTTTTGTGAGGATCAAATGAAATACTTTAAACAAAAATTATGGAATACATATCAAGATTCCAAAATTTTTGTATCAATACTATGCATATACATACATACATATATGTAAATACTATGTATCTTGTGACAGGTCAACATGCATTGGTCTCTGATGGACCCTCATTTTTCACTTGACAGCTCATTCTGGCAGCCACCTTTTCAAACTGCTTTGTCTTTATCTGAAGAAAGCCAGTTATTATTCTTGTGAAATTTGGTTCAAATTGCTTTTAAAACCTTATATTGTCCCTCTTAAAATATTATATAAATATCATCTGCTATTAATAGTAATAATAATAGTAATCATGATAACTCATCTGTATGTAGCACTTAATGGTTTGTAAATTAGTTTATATATATAGATATATATTATTTTATATGATATTTAGAAACAACCCAATGAGATAGGAATTATTATTATCTCATTTTATGGATGGACAAACTGATATTGATAGGTTAAGTGACTTGCACTAAGTAAAAGAGGTAGTACTTAATCCAAGATTTGAATTAATTTCTTCCTAATTCTAAGTCCAAGACATTTTCTTTCATATCATAATCATCATCCCATCATCAAGATAGTGGATAGGGTCCAGGATTTGGAGTCAGTTACATCTGAGTTTGATTCCTACCTCAGACACTCTCTAACATTGTGATCCTAGACAAAGTCACTAGAATTTGCCTATCGTACTTTACTCATCTGTAAAATTGAAGTAATAGCAGCACCTACCTCAATGGGCTATTAGCAAGCATCAAACAAATTGACATATGAAGTGCTTTGCAAACTTTGAGTTGTTACGTAATTAATAGTTATTATAATTGTAATATTTAAACCATTTTTACAAAGTTTTTAAGTGCTTCAAGCTGAAATACTTGATAAGAGATTTAGCCACATTCAGAAGTTGTATTTTTACTTCTAAGAAAGGACAATTATATGTAGTGAGTTACTGTGTCAATGTACTGAGTCAGAGTGCTTTTCAAAAGTAACTCATACAATTTTCAAAGGTATCTCACCTTCAGTAAAAATTATTATGGAATAGCTTTATACAATAATTTACTAAACACAATGATATGATAAGAAATAAATGGTTTCTATTAAACTGTAATGGCTTGACACAGAGAATGCAGTTTCCAAAAGTACTCAGTTTTTTCCTAAGTATGGAAATATCAGACTGAATATTCTTAACTGGTCTAACACTGGACTTAGTAGGAGTTGAACATCTGACCAGGGCTTTCCTTTCTAAAGCCAAACTAGTTGTTTGATGACAAACAGTATTTTATCATTAATCAATTAATAATGTGTGTGTATATGTGTGTGTGTATACTTATATGTACACACACACACAGACACACATATACACATACATTATTAATTCAAAACACTAATTTAGAACCAACACAGCTAACATGATCTATTTCTTTTTTTCCAATAAATGCTATAATTAGAACCTTCCCCTCCTCATTTCCCTCTTGAGTTCAATTGCCATTTTTTCTTTACTTGCTGGGGGATAGATCACCACTTTAAACTTACTTTGCCCTGTATATCATACATTGCACCCTAAAATCGAAACTCAAATCTCTTCTTTGCCTAGGTAACCTACAGCAAAACACAATCAATGTGAATAAATTGTGTGTGCTTGCCTTCATATGTGCCAATATATGTGTATTTGACCAGACCTGTGATTTCATCAGTGTAAGGTGTTCCAAATAAGACACTCCCTCTATTGAAACAATCTGTGTCTGCTCTGCAATTTAAACCTTTACACAATCACTCAGGGCACTGAGACAATAAGTAACTTGTGTCATTGGTAGAATATGAATTTATGTCTTTATCAATACTAGGGTAGCTCTTTATCCACTAACCAAAACTGCCCCTAAAATAAAAGATGAAAAATAAAAATAAAACAAAGGATGAAAATGACTCATTGAATGGCTTATATTAACCAAACATTGTCTATCCCTATACCATTCTTTCTTTTTTAAGGAGACTTATTAATGAAAGAAAATGATCTTAAGATTAAAAAAAAAAGAGTATAAGTTCCATCCTCTTAACAACTGGGATCTTTCATCTTACTTCCTACCCTTCTAAAGGCTCAACTTGAGGTAAGAGCACAATGCTAGTTTTAGAAACTAGAACATGGCAGCCAAACTACCAGTCTCCCAGCCTCTCTTTTCTTATCCACATCCAAATCATTGTCACCCATCCTGATATCATCCCTCTTCCTCCTATATCATTTTTTGCTGTATTTTCCCTATTCCTTAACCAGTTTCTATTACTGAAAAACTTTCTGTGATATTTACTTTTACTATTGCCTTCGTTACATTTTTATATTAGATGAAATATTTCTGACAGAAGGTCCCTTCAGGATATGAACGTACTGGGGTGCACACTGGTTTGTTTCCTTCCTCAACCAAATATGTTGGAAATTTTTATAGTAATGCCCAATTGGGGACAAAGTGATTCAGTGTAAACAGTGCTGAAGTTGAAATGAAGGGAGAATTGACTTCAAATTCTGCCACTGACACTAACTGTGTGTTTGATCTTCAGTTTCCTCATTAAGGATGATACCTGTAGTGCACAGCACAGCAACTCTTACTAGAACCATAAAGTACTGTGTGTATGTATACACACACACACACACACACACACACACACACACACACACACATATGGAGAGAGAGACTAACCTCCTTGCCCACATATGGTTTATAAGATTTAAAGAATGAATAGGATAATATGTAGTTTGAAGAAAATAAAGGTAATTCATATAAGAGAACTGAGCAACCTAATTCATTTGCCTATCATATATGGATTTCTCCATCTCAAGAAGTTGCTATAGTAGCTCAGATGGGTAAAGAGACAGAGGTGTTACTGTCACTGTTACCTATTTTTTCCTCTTGCTAACATTAATCCAAGTTGCCAGTGTGTCCCACTTTAAAAAAAAAATAAGAGGAAGGTAATTTATTTGTAAGGGAAAAATATTTTTAGGTTTGTAAACATTCAGAAGGCTTTCTAATGGGATGAAAGTAAGTCATGGGTAACAAAATGAGCAACTGAACTTGATTCAGGATGAACAAGTAGATAAATCTCATTCATTCAGAGTAGGGTAGAACATTCTGTTCTATTATGCCTGTTGTGGAGTCTAAGAAGTTGTGATGTAGTGCTCTGGGCCTATAGAACATCTTAAGTCATGAAGTTCTGAAGAACATTAGTTTCATACAGAACAGGTACCATCTGCTATTGGATTGGGTAGATTTAGTATACACATATTTTTTAAAATATTTTAATTTATCTATTTTTTTTTATATTCTTAAACACCCCATACTCCTCTTCTTCTCCTCCCAGAAAGTCACTTCATACAAGAAAGAATATTACAAAAAGGAAGGAAGAGGGGAAATAAAAAGGAAAAAAAATCAGTAAAACATCAATATATTGAAAAAAATCTGAAAATATAAACAATATTACACATCCAAAGAGTTGTCATCTCTCCAAAGGAGTATGTTTGTTGTTGGAGGTGATGGTGGAGTATATTGTATCTTCTTGTATTTCGTTTTTGGGCCCATGCTTTTCTTTGTAATTTTGCAGCATTCACTTTTTATAATTTTGTGATCATTGTTCTTTCCATTGATTTTACTGTAAGACATTGTTTATATTGCTTTCTTGGCTCTGCTTATTCTCTGTCCATCAGTTCATTTGTCTTTCCATGCTTCTCTATACTCATCATTTTTGTCATTTCTTATGGAAGAGTAATAGTCTATTGAATTTTTATACTATAGTTTATTTAGCTATTCTTCAATCAATAGGGGTTTATTTTGTTTCTAGTTCTTTGGTACAATAAAAAAAATATTACTATAAATATTTTTGGTACATATGGCTAATTTCTTCTTATTAATGACCCTCTTGGGAATTTTACTAATAGTGTAATTTATGGTCAAAGGGTATACAAATTTTAGTCGTTTATTTGCATAATTCCAAATTGTGTTTTAAAATGTTTGTACTACTCTACAATTCTATTAGCAATGCATTTAGGTACCGATCTTCCCAAAACTCTTTCAACATTGACTATTCCCATTTTTTGTTATCTTTATCAATTTTCTGGGTGTGAGGTGAAACCTTCAATGTTTTCATGTGCATTTCTTTTCTTATTAGTTAGTTGGATCATTATTTCATATAGTTGTTAATATTTTGTAATTGTTATTTTGAGTACTGTTTATTCATATCCCTTTGACCACTTACCTCTTGGGAAATAGCTTTTGAGCATGTCAAAGTTTCAATCAATAATCTGATGGTGGATACCACAGTGGTATAACCACATTCATATTAAATTAAATTTAAGAAATATTTTGTCAATTACTATCTACTTGAAAGCACTTCATATCACTGTGGATTATTATAAAGACATTCCAAAAGTCTTAGTTCAGTTTTAAGCTATTAATTTTTGTATACAATAAGTTTGTGTGCGTGTCACATATGCAAACAAAAAAAAAAACTAGATCTAAGTGGATAGATAGATGGAGAGAGAGAAAGAGAGAGAGAGAGAGAGAGAAAGAGAGAGAGAGAGAGAGAGAGAGAGAGAGAGAGTACCTACCTTTGAGTTTACATTTTACTTCAGGGAGGTGTTTGGCATATAAACAGATAAGGGTGAAACAAGCTAAAGTATGATATGGGAGATAGAAACCAAATATTCTAGGAAAATTTGAGAAAAAAAAAGAGTATATTAGCTTCAGTTGAAGAAGATATTGCTGGCTTCAGTTCCTTTGATAATGATAAAATTTGGGAATGAGAGAAACCATCTCTAGATAAATGTTCAATATATCTTCCACTAAATTTTCCATAGGCCTTTGCATTTAATCACTGGATTAAAATTAAATTTATTTTGAATTATTCTCCTTAAACTTTTTTTGCAATTATGTTACATCTTTTCTTCTGCCTATTAAAAAATAGGCTGTTTCCAGTTAGATAGATTATCTCTACTGAAGTAAACTTTTAGTTACTTATCATAGTGTAGAGTAAATCACGTGTTCTTCAAGGTTATACCAGGAAAAGACAAGCTGTGGCAGATGCTGTCAAACTGGAAGGGCTTCAAACATTGGCCTTTTCAATTGTATGTCTGTTGTCCATGGTGAGACTAACTAAACTCAACAAAGTTAATAGCCTAATGAGCCAGAGGGGATGCTGTTATTAAGACTGACTATCATGTCTTAGAGGGGTAGAGAGCTTCATTGTTGGGAAGAATACTTAGAGAAAGAAAATTAGATTCTTTTATATATGACAACATCTGAATAATTTAGACCTTTATCAGTGCCATCTATATCACCTAATCACTGAATGGGTGTTGCCTTAGTCAAACTAAGACTTGTTTAAAGACCTTAGCTTGAAAAAGCAAAGGTATTCCAGCTATATCAATATTTAAAGATAATTCTTCTGCAGGAGTCCCTAAAATTATTTTCTTTTAGAAACTAGTATGGTACATTGAACAGTATGGAAACATAAACTTCATTCAAAAGAGTCAAAATAGCCACAAAAAAACTGAAACTAATCTTTATGTAGTTGTGATGATACTAATTTCTGATCATACCAAGAGCAAAAATCAAAGATACCACTATGAGAAATATTTTAAGGTAATCTGATCAATATCTCAATTTCTTCATGTATCTATATACCATCATGATATCTGTGTAAAAATAACTTTAATATTTTCTATATTATGTATGCCTCTATCTATGTATGTATATCCTTCTATACCTGTAAGTAGGTAAAAGTCAATTAAAATATCCATGCATCCATCCATCATATAGCTATCTCTTTATCTGTCTGGCTTTCTGTGTTCTATTATCTATTATCTTTCATTCTTTTCTTCTTTTTTCTTTCCATCTTTCTATAACTACCGTATTTCACCACATAATCATCACTGCCATATAATTGTTGCACCCTGTTTTTTTCAGTCCAAAAATTGGTTTATAATTTTTCATCACATAATTGTCACGTGGCATAATTCTGTTCATCATGTTGCTTCAAAGGTAAACGGAGCAACAATGTATTCATCAGTGGCATATGGCTATGCATTTATGTCTCACCACATTGTGAGCCACGAGCCTAGAATTCTCAGTGCATGTGCAATGTCAGTACTCAGTTTTAACTTACATTCACATGTATTCCATGCATCTTAATCTTCTCCAAAAAGAGTTTAGTAATACATGATTTTTAAGTAATATCAGCACAACATTTTAAAAGCTTAATATAATGATCTCACCCCACTTTTTTGCAAAAAAAAAATTGGCATAAAATCTGTGACAATTATGTGGTGAAATACGTTAGTTAGCTAGCTATTATCCATCTGTCTACCTAACTACCTATCTATTCATTGTGATTTTGTTGGTATAGGGAACTCCCAGTGATGAAGCTTCCCCTCAAAATGCACACCAGCAACTACTTCGTAATTTATAGTCTTAGATATTTACCCAGGGTGATGGTAAGTGATTTTTCCCAGGATTATATTTACAGGATAGATATATGATTAAATATATTCATGTGAATGAAAGGCAGTAGGGCATAATAGGTAGAAAGTTATGCAGCCTGACTCAGAATCAAGATGTTCTGGGTTTAAATCCTGCCTCTTAATGTGTGACCCTGGGGAAAATACTTAACCTCCCATCTGTTTCACTCAGCTCTTTAAAACTATAAATTGCAACAACAAAAAACAGGTTCTGATCTGCACTGATAGGATAAGTTACTTACATGAAGCTCCCTATGCCAAGGAAATCATAGATCTAGTTAAAATATATTAAAAAATGCATATATACACATATAAATTATATAGGGTTTATTTTGGGGCATTTTTGTTCTTTTTTTTTTTTAGTGTTTAAACCACATTGATGAAGTTCTGTCAGTCCAATTCAGATCTAAATGAGCAAGCTGCAAGAAAATCTACTTTCCTTTATATACCATAAAAATAACCCTGTAAGCGGAGTTGAATTACATGGTTTTTATTACTAGCAATGATTAAAGGGCAGATAGAAGACAGCTTTATTTTCAGAGCCCAGGGCAAGTTTTCCATGTTATTTGAACTACTTTTTTTTTCATTTCAAAGATGAGAAACTTTATATAAAAGTTATTGAGAGAATAAACATTAGAACCTTCAAGACAATTTTACAGTCACTTTAATGTGTGTAACTGAACTTTAATCTGTAGAGTCTAATCTTGAAGGACTGTGGGTCTTTTTGGTTTGTCAGGGCCTATTCTTCCTGATACCTGTTAGTGTAGCTATGCTTCCATTCCCTATTGTACAACAGGTAATAATAGCAATGCTAATAACAATAAGATTGGGCATTTGTAGAGCTCTTTATGATTTTCAAACTATATTATATATATTATCACATTTTAACACACAAACTAATGTGGTAAGGCAGGTTATATATGTGTAATTATGCCCATTTTATAGATGAGGGAAATGGTGCTAATTGATATTAACTAAATCATACAGTTGTTAAGTTAACATGGATTTAAAATCAGGTCCTTTAATTGTAATATGTATTGATGATCACAAACATCAAAAGTGATTTCATTGAGAGTAGGATTTGTCAAAAAGGTGATGTAGTGGAAAGAGTGCTGGCCCTGAGGTCAGGAAGAGCTGAATTCATACCTGGCCTCAGACACTTACCAACTGCGGGAGTCATGCCTCCCAATAAGACTCTGGAAGGTTTATGTAATCATGTTTCCATTGAAATTAGAATTACAGAGGTAGCAATTTGTCTAATTTCCTTCACGATATTTGTGACTTCTCCATTTTTTTGGCTTCTGTCCAACTAGACGAAGGGCCATGAAAGATGAAGAGCTGATGAATTTTAAGTGGTTGTACAAGAATAAGAGTATTGGAGTATTCCAATGAAGAGTATTCACTCTTCAGGAGCGTCTGTACTATTCAGAACATAGATTACAACATTCAACTCCCCCACTCCCTCTTTTCTGAGAAGCAAAGAAGCAGCAGCTTGATGTGGAGACATAGGTTCTATCAGATGAGAGAACATCCAGTGAAAGTCAGTGAAAGAAGAAAAGTAGTTATGGTCAGAGACTCCCTGACCAATAGGACATTTTCAAAAGAAAACTTACTTTATCATAATCCAAAGGTCAACTGTCTTCCTGGGATATTCCTTACAGCATATCCATATCTAGGATATGACAGTTTCCCAAGATATCTAAAGTAGAATGACTAACATATACTTTTGGTGATTCATATGTATAAAAATATTACAGTCAGAATGAAACTAGAAAGCAATACTTAGCAGCTTAGGAAGTATGGGTCGGAAACTGAAGACCTTAGGGGAACAGATGGTGCATTCATCAATGCTACTAATTGAAATCAAGGGTTTCAGAAGAGAAAAAAAAGCATATTTGAGTTAAGAAAATGGTATCTGAGGGTAATATTTGTATTCTGGGTCACCTCTTCAAGTGCATGAATGACATGCTTCTCTCCAGTGATGTAGTCTTCTAATCAAGATTAGTATGCATTTATTTGCCTTTGGTTAATTCTACTCATTTATTTCCTTACCCTTTTTGTGTTATATTATAAAGTATTGCTCTCTTGGAGGAGGAGAATTAGTTGAAAAAGATGTGATAAAAAATATATATACATATGTACTTATATATATGTAATATGCACACATACATGTATAATCTTTCAAAACTCATCAAATAGACTCTAAACTCAAAAGGGAAGGTGGAGAAGTTGGGAAGTATCCATGTATAGTTACCAAGCTAGATACCACAGAGAGCAAATACAAAATGGAAAGAATAGTAGAGATGTCTAGAAATCCACAGGAGATAAATCCAAGAAAGGAATAAACAATAACATTCAAATGAATAAAGTGTGGGGTATAAGGAAGACAAAAAACTAGATCCTAATGATAGGAGGGAAATTTAATCTTAAAGACATAACTGAAATTTGGTGAGAGACCCATGACTAAAATATGGCTCTGTAAAAAGAGTAATACATAGATAAAATAATGGAAAATGAATGTATGAGCAAAATAATTTCTGAATGAGAATAGAAAAGCTATACATAATCTGACATAAACCTAGCTTTTGAGAAATCACATTTCAGAGAATTCATAAAAAGACTAGGTAGTATCTCATGTGAATATTTTATGTTTTTATTTTATTTTTATTGTGGATTGGAAGCTCTCAAGAATGAAATTTTGAAGAGATGATAAGAAAAAAGAATCTTCAGTAAAAAAGGCTTTCTGAGATTCCTATAAGACTAGTAACAGGGAAGCTAAAGTTCAGAACATGAGTTAAGTTTGGCAAAGAAAGTTAGTTATAAGAACAGAAAAACAATGTTTATCTTTGTTCATTTTGATTTTAACTGTGTTGGGGAAAGGAGGAGTTTCAAAGAATACTTAGAACTGTCTTCAAGATAGATGGGCAAAATATAACAGAATTGAGTAGAGAAGGATTGACTTTACTCCACATAGCCCTAGAGGTTAAAACAAGGAACAATGCACCAAAATTGCAAAGAGGCAAATTTAGGTTACCTTAAAGGAGGGAGGGGTGGGGAATCCTAACCAAATACTAACCAAGAAAAAATGGGCTGCTATGGAATGTAGTGTGCTCCTTGTCAGTGGTGATCTTCAAGAAAAGACTAGACAGTCACTTATTTGGTATGTTTGTGAGGGGATTCTTGTTCAGATTTCAGAATCCTTTGGCAGACTGGTGAAGCCTATAGACTAGTGGAATGCATATTGTGACAGATATGTATGTGTGCCTGTGTTTACATGTATGCATGTGTAGGTATACACACATGAGCATTGTGTTCATGTATGAATGTATACATATGTGTACATACAATCTATTCTTATCACTCATGATAGTTATAAGGTCATTATAAATACTGAATTAGTGAATATTGAATCATTACTCCAAGGGCAAATACAGGGTTAGGTTCTTTTGAGCTTTTGGTCACAACATATACTTTACTACTTTCCAGAGTGACCCCATGTATAAACTGGTGAACTTCTTCTTCCTTTTTCTGGGTAAACCAAAGTGTTGATTTGTTAACATTCAAGTCACACCCAACAACATTATAACTCTTAAAAAGTTTATCTACTGCAAATATTTTCTCCATAATGCCTATCACAGCCTTATTGTTTTTAGGAATACCGGACATCATTTCAACACTATAGTTGAATGCTATTTTGATCAATGAAATCACCAACAAAAAGAACAAGATATGTGGAAAAAAACATGGTACTAAAAAGATCACAAGAAGAGCAGTTGTTTACAGTGTGAGAGTGGAACTAAGAAGGCAGAGCATTGCGTTTTTCATCCTTAACTGAAAATATACATATCTAGCAATTCAAATTTTTCATACCTCTGCCCATGTCCATGAATGATCCCAAAAGCTCCATGAGTATTGGCTTTGATTTTGGGGTTAAATTATGTTTTAGGAATCAAGAGAATTAGTGAATATGAGATCATCTGAGAAAGAAGATAGAGATTATACACACATTTATCTACATGTATTTACATACATCTACATATATTATATATGTATATATGTACACTCTCTCTATATATATGCATATATATGTATGACAAATATTTACAGAGAAAGATTGACTTTGACTTTATTCTACATGGCCCTAACTAATATGTAAGTATATGTATATTCATACACATATACATGCATATATACATATTGCACTTAACCCTGTTTGCCTCAGTCCTTCCTCATTGGTAAAAATGAGCTAGAGGTAGAAATGGCAAACCACTCTAATATCTTTTCCAAGAAAACCCCAAATGGGATAATGAAAAGTCAGACACAACTGAAATGACTCAACAAATATAAATATATGTGTATATCTATTCATAAATACATAGGCATACGTGTAATGTGGGAGACAAATACAATGATGTTAAAATACATAGTCATTTATATAAAAACCTTGTGCTTAGCTTGCACAAAGTTTTCAGTGAAAGCCAGGATATAGGGGAGAAGGAAAATGCATTGATAAAGTCCTCAGGAGAAAAACAAAAGAAACTTTGCTATCAGAGCATTAAAATTTTACTACGCACAGCACTTGATGTTAGACTAGCTGACACATCAGCACTTTCTGTTAACAACGGGGAGGATAATTCAAATTCATTGTCAAAAGGCAATTTGTTTCTTTTTTTTTGTAATAAAGTTCAAACAGCTGTATTTTAATATGAGTTTCATGAGCAGCAACCAAAATAATATAAAAAAAATCATGCAAAAGATGGGAAACATTACAGGTATTAATTGTAGAAGAAGGAATCTCTATTCCTTGCTCTTCAAATGATGGACTTGAAGGTTAATTAGAAATTATTTTCAGAAATTGTGTGATATTAATACATAATTCATCATGATGATTTAAAGAAAGGAATTCTCAGTGATGTACAGAAAGCCAGTTCTTAGTAATAATGCATCATTATCATAAAAAAATTTTTAAAAAAATCTTTCAACTTACCCCCATTTTTCAGCCATTGGTATCTAGGCAGTATTCATTACAAATCAATATGTTTCTTATTATATCTTTTCCTCCTCATATTTCTCATTGACTGGGAAGAATTGAGGATTGGGATCTGTCTCAGAAAATCTTTTCAGATTCTCATGGAATCCTCTTTTTACTCTAATAAAATCAGAACATATACATTGATTGGGAAGAAGATGGGGAAAGCAGGAAAGGGGCCAGGGCACTGAGGAAAGAAGAGCTTTGAGAAGCTGAAACATTGTTGGCATGAGCTCTTTCAGTAACTCTTAAAATAATCCAAAACCTGGACTAAACTACTCTTAACTAGGATAATTGCATCTTACCTGCTTCTATTTCTATGCCCAAAGCATTATGTATATTATACAATTGACAGAAAAGCAATTAGAGGGTTTCAAACTAACTTTACCTTAACAAGCAAAACAAGATTAAAATAGCAATAAGACATGAAATAATTATAGAATAAGAGATGTGCTGTTATCCATATAGATTTTGTGGTAAAGAGTTCCATGGCAGTTCAGAGAAATTATACATCAATATAGTCAGAAATACCCAGGTAAAAGGCTTGAGATAGGCTTTTGCATGGACATTGTTTGATATAGGGGGAGATACTTGCTAGACAATTGATTAGAATAAGCTAAATAGAGCTGTAATTTGGGTGGGACAATAAGGGCTTTGCCCAAAGCTAATAGAATTTAAACAGTCAATAGCACTTGTAGAGAAGTCGCATAAAAAGAATTGAGCTTAACATGGAATTATAAAAAATTATTAGTAAAATATGAAATGACAGCTTCTCCTATAGCTTGTATGAGGAAAAATGAAATATTTGTATGGTGCTATGCAAACTTTATAGCATAAAGATGCTATCTCTATCTTCATCATCATAATTATTATCATTTGGTCACATCTCGTGTGATACCATCATTAGACCAACCCCATACCTCACCTATATCATTGGGTACCTAGTGAGAATCAGCTTTCAGGTCTTCTGAGGTCTCTACCCATTGGTAGTGGTCCCAGATGCTTGCCTCCTTAAGCCTGTACTCATTCCTTGTCATTTTCATTTCATGTGTTTTATAGCATGACATGGTGTGATATATCATCTTATACTTATGGTTGGAGTCAACAAGGGATCTGTATGCATGATTCTTGGCCTGTGGTGATCAGACTCTGACTAAACCTTTTTCTTTGAATATAGCTATCCTCCATGAACTTTAAAGAGAAATGTCAGCATTTAAAGATTTTCAACTCTTCCTACTTGCCTGAAATCCTTAGGCTGGTCATCATTTTGACCTCATCATCATCTGGTTCTTTATGAACTCTTTTATATTATATCAGGATTGAATACTTCAATGTGGGATAAGAAAACAATTCAAACAATAACTCTAGGGTAATGCCAGGATACCAAAGATGAATAGATAAATATTTCCTGGTGTTAATTCCTCAGAGTCCCCTATGCTCCCACTAACACATCCATATAGATCCCCCTACTTTAAACTCAGACTTTCCTTTTCATTTAAAGGTCTGTACTATAGGAGAGTTTGCATTCTCATATTTGAAGGCAAAATTATTTTCCAGGATACTTTGTTATGCAAGCTGAAATTCCCTTTCAAGAAAAGGACAAGCGTCACATCATAGGATCTCTGTTGTCTTCTCTTATCTCATTCTATCATCTATTTTATGGCTTAATATTAATGGTCAGTGAAGAAGTGAATAATTTTCTTTCTTCTGAAATCTAGCTCACTCTCTAAATTGAGACACAAAACTACTGGCCGTGCAGTGACCTAAATCATGACTCAGTGTCTTCCATGTAATCTGGCTACAGACTAATTACAAAGAAGCCTTTCTCTTTCCTGAGATTAATGAAGAAACTGTTCAAGAAAAATTCTCTACCTAACTTTTCTCAGTCACTTTTATCCTCATGCTTTCCCACCCATGAAACACTTTACCCATCAGAATGTTTTCTCATGCAATTTTCAGTAAAATAACATCCTCTTGTGACTTTTACCGTTAATCATATTCCTTGAGATGACTACCTCTTTGATCAGACCTACAACTTCTTTTCTTTTGTATTTTCTCAGTACAAATATTATCACAAGCAGGAGTAGATCATTAAACCAGTCACATTTAAGTTGCTCCAACCCCAATTAGACTGGACTTCATAAGATCATATATTTACAGTTGGAAGGCATCCTAGAGGCCATGTAGGCCATGCTTCTCACTTTATAGATGAAGAAACTGAGGCTCAGGGAAATTAAATCACTTCCTCGTAGTCCTACTGCTAGTGATTATTATAAGTGGAATGGTTCCTGGTTTTTAAATACACAAAGGAGAGCTCTTTTTGACATTTTTTCTTCTTTGCCACTCTCTATCAAAAGTTCTACACTTCAGTAAAAAGCTACACTATGCCCACACACTTCCAGGCCATCTCCATCTCTATAACTTTACTTCCATGATTCTCTTTATTTAAAAGGTCCTTCCCTCCAGCTCTACTTGTTCAAATGCAGCATGTTCCAAATATCTTAGTTCAGTTTTGAGCTCCAATAACTTCAGAAGTATAGATGCTATAAACTTAAAAAATCATTGGAAAGTTTAATTATTTAAACTTCTTTTATTCTTTAGTTTTGTTAATTTCAATTAATAAATGTTTAATTTTAATATTAACAAGGCAGGGTACCCCATTATTATATATCCCACAGGAGATAGTTTCTGGATGATATTTGTTCAGACTATGGGATCAGTATAGGAGATCTTTTTGTGTGGCCACTTCAGTTACCTGATCTCCAATAGCCATTGTCTTATGGGATCATATCAGAACTTTCAGATATGTTTCAAAACCACATTTTGTGAGAAATGTTAAGGCCAAAACTACCAATGCAAATTTTACAGAATTTGATAGTTGATTAGAGTGATATATTAAACAAGATGTAGCTATGTTGAGTTGTAGTAAGAGAAGTTGGCAGAGAGAAGTCAGAATGTTGTCTGAATTCACTCAAGTTTCCCTCAGAAACAGCATCAAATCAGCCTTCTAAAGGAATTTTGGAGAGACAGAATCGTAAAAAAGATTGAGTGAAACAAATTTTTTAGCTTATGATAACTTAGAAGGACTTCAGGAAATGTCTCTCTCACTTGGGTAAAAGGAGAGCGCAGCCTGGCACAGGCAATGTCCAGGTAAACCAGTGGGAGGTTCTTAGCCATAGCACAGATTAGAAACCAAGGCACCACAGTTCTGGCTCAGTTGGCCAAAAAGCCAACTGTGAGGCCTGCAGCTCCAGTCCAGCAGGCAAACTACCAGCCCAAGCCAAGGGCACAACAGGAACAAATAGGCTAGGCCACCCTAGAGCCTAGTAGGAAAACAACTAACACCAGAGGTCTTGGTGCATAAAGATAGTGACCAAACCCCTGGCCCCCAGTGCAATAAGCTTGGAAAAGTAAACTCGACTTTTAAAAATGAGCAAAAAAAAAAAAAAAGATCCCTGACCATAGAAAGCTACTATGGCAACAAAGAAGATCAAAACACAAACCACAAACTCAGAAGAGGACAAAATATTAAAATGCCTACAAGTGAGACCTCAAAGGGGAATATGAATTAGTCTTAAGCCCAAAAAGTTCTCTTGGAAGAGCTCAAAAAGAATTTTAAGTCAAGTAAGAGAGAAGATGGCGGAGTAAAAGCAGTGACTTGCTTGAGGTCTCCCCCAAATCCCTCCAAATACCTATAAAAATAGCTCTAAACAAATTCTAAAGCAGCACAACCCACAAAAAGACAGAGTGAAACAAATTTCCAGCCAAAGACAGGCTGGCTGGTTCATCAGAAAGGTATATCCTGCTGGGCCGGGAGAGGAGCGCAGTTCGGCATGGGCACGCAGGCCGTGGTGAACCTGGAGTAGGCCTCAGAGGACCGAATCACAGCCAGCTGTGGTGGTTTCCAAAATTCTCAACCCAAGAATGCCAAAGACGACTTAGAAGGTTAATGGGAAAAGTCTGTTTCTGCAGTGCTGAAAGAGAAGTACAGGGTCCCAGTCCCTAGGGCTGCGGCTGCTTCCTGAGCTTCTGGCCCACTGACTGAGAGGAAATCTAGTGACTGATCAGAGGGGGATTGCAGGGATCTCTCTGCTAGTGCAAGATTCTCTTGCTTTGCTCGTGATTGAATCTGGCTCACAGTTCTGGGTGGCAGTTCTGGGGCTAGAAGGAGCACTGGCGGGGTGAAGCTTGTAGTGGCTGTGGAGAGGAAACCTTCCTCACAATTTCAAGACATAAAAGAGTGCTCATAGACCAGAGCACAGGCCAGGAAAGGAGTAAACACTTCACCCTTGATCATAGCACCTTGGAAGAACTGAAAATTTACAGGTCTCTAGAAGTATCTCTGAAAAACAACTGCACAAAACCCCTGAAGCTTGGGACAGTACATTCTCCACACTGGAAACAGACTCCTACGTTAACAAAGAGTTTATAACTCAAGTAATTGGCTGAGATCATGAGCAAGCAGTACAAAAAGAGTCAGACTATATTATCTTATTTTGGTGACAAAGAAAATCAAAACATTCAACCAGAAGAAGACAATGAAGTCAAAGCTCCTACATCCAAAGCCTCCAAGAAAAATATTAATTGGTCCCAGGCAATGGAAAAGCTCAAAAAGGATTTTGAGAAGCAAGTAAGACAAGTAGAGGAAAAACTGAGAGTGATGCTAAAGGAGACCCCCCAAAAAATACTGAAGAAAATAACACCTTAAAAAATAACCTAACCCAAATGGCAAAAGAGGTCCAAAAAGCCAATGAGGAGAAGAATGCCCTTAAAAGCAAAATTGGCCAAACGGAAAAGGAAGTCCAAAAGTTTACTGGAGAAAATACTTCCTTAAAAATTAGAGTGGAGAAATTGGAAACTAGTGACAATTTGAGAAATCAAGGCACTATAATACTAATCCAAGGGATGAAAAAATAGAAGAGAATGTGAAATATCTCATTGGAAAAACAACTGACATGGAAAGCAGATCCAGGAGAGAGAATTTAAAAATTATTGGACTATCTGAAAGCCATGATCAAAAAAATAGCCTAGACATCATCTTTCAGGAAATTATCAAGTAAAACTGCCCTGATATTTTAGAACCAGAAGGCAAATAGAAACTGAAAGAATCCACCGATCACCTCCTGAAAGAGATCCCCAAAGGAAAACTCCTAGGAATGTTGTAACCAAATTCCAGAATTCCCAGGTCAAGGAGAATATATTGCAAGCAGCCAGAAAGAAACAATTCAAGTATTATGGGAACACAATCAGGATAACGCAAGATTTAGCAGCTTTTACATTAAGGGTCTGAAGGGCATGGAGTATGATATTCCAGAGGGCAAAGAAAATAGTACTACAACCTAGAATCACCTACCCAGCAAAACTAAATATAATCCTTCAGGGTTAAAAATTGTCATTCAATGAAATAGGGGACTTTCAAGCATTCCTGTGGAAAAGACCAGAGCTGAATAGAAAATTTGACCTTCAAATACAAGACTCAAGAGAAACATGGAAGAAGTAAACAGAAAAGAGAAAACATAAGAGACTTATTAAGGTTGAACTGTTTACATTCCTGCAGGGAAAAAATGATATTTGTAACTCATGAGTCCTTTGTCAGTATTAGGGTAGTGGGAGGGAAAAAATTATATGTATGTATAGATAGAAAGATAGAGGGCACAGGGTGAGTTGAAGATGAAGGCGTGATATCTGTAAAATAAAAATAAGGCATGAGAGAGGATTATACTGGGAGAAGGAGAAAGGAAGGAATAGAATAAGGTAAAATGTCTCACATGAAACAGACCAGAAAAGGCTTTTACAGTTGAGGGAAAATGGGAGAAGAATGAGTGAATCTTATTTTCATAGGATTTGCCTTAAGGAGGGAATAACATACAATGGGGTATGGAAATAAATCTTACACTACAGGAAAATAAGGGGGGAAGGAGACAAGAGAGCAGGGGGGTTGATAGAGGGGAGGGCAGATTGGGGGAGGGGATAATCAAAAGCAAACACTTCTGAGGAGGCGCAGGGTCAAAAGAGAGAATAGAATAAATGGGGGATAGGATAGGATGAAGGGAAATATACTTAGTTTTTCACAACAGGACTACTATGGAGATGTTTTGCATGACTATACATCTATAACCTGTATTGAGATGCTTGCCTTTTCAATGAGGGTGGGTGGGGAGGGAGGAAGAGAGAAAATTTGTAACCCAAAGTTTTAAAAACACATGTTAAAAATAGAAGAAAAAAGAAAAAAAAAACAAAATAAATTTTGAGTTCCAAATTCTCTCTTTCCATCCATTGAGCAGGCAAGCAATATGATATCAGCCCATTATAAATTTTAAGTCATACAAAACATATTTACATGTTAGCCATGTTGAAAAAAAACACAAGAAAATAAGGTGAAAAATAATATGCTTCAATCTGTGCTCAGAATTCATTAATTCTCTCTGGAGTTAGAAAGCATTTTTCATAAGCAGTCATTTGGAATTTTTATGGATTATTGTATTGATTGGAGAAGCTAAATATTTCAAAGTTGATCATCACTACAATATTGCTGTTACTATGTATAATGTTCTCCTGGCTCTGCTCTCTCCATATTGCATTAATTCATAAAAGTCTTCCCAGATATTTCTCAAATCATTCCTCTTGTCATTTCTTATAATACATAGCATTCCATTACAATCATACACCACAATTTATTGGCATTCCTTCAATTGATGGGCATCTACTCAATTTCAAATTCTTTGCCAGTATAAAAAGAGCTGATATAAAAAAAATTTAAGTAAGAGAGAGAGAAGAAAAATTGGGGGAAAATGACACTTATGCAAGAGAATTATGAAAAAAGAGTCAACAGCTTGGGGGAAAAAGTACAAAAATTGACTAAAAAAGTAATTCTTTTAAAAGTAAAATTGCCAAGATAGTCGAGTAAAAGCAGTGGCTTGCTTGAGCTCTCCCCCAAATCCCTCTAAATACCTGTAAAAAAAATGGTTCTAAACAAATTCTAAAGCATCAGAATCCACAAAGAGACAGAGTGAAACAAATTTCCAACCCAAGACAAACTGGATAGTTCATTGGAAAAGACTATCACACACAGCTGAAAGAGGAACACAGTTCAGCATAGGACATGTAGGCAAAACAGGCCTCAGTGAAGCTGGAGTAGACCTCAGAGGACTGAATCACAGGAAACTCTGGCAGTTTCCAGACCTCAACCCACTAACACCAAAGACAATGTAGAAGCTCAGTAGGAAAAGTCTGTGACTGAAGTGAGGGAGAAGTTTGGTCCCAGTCCCAGTCCCCGAGCATGGTCCCAGGGTGGTGACTGCTTCTGGAGCTCTGGGCCCACAGACTGAGTGGGAATTGAGTGGCTAATCAGAGGGGGTTGCAGGGATCTCCTTGCAGGTGCTGAGGCAGGATTCCCTTGCTTTGCTCATGCTTGGATCTGGGTCCCAGTTCTGGGTGGTGGTCCTAGGACTAGAAGGAGCACTGGTGTGGTGGAGCTTGTAGTGTTAGTGGAGAGGGAATCCTCCTCACAGTTCCAAAGCAGAAAACAGTGCCTATGGTCTCTCATAGACCAGAGCACAGGCCAGAAAAGGAGTAAACACCTCACCATTGATCATAGCACCTTGGAAGAACTAAAAATTTACAGGTCTCTAGAAGTATCTCTGAAAATAGCTGCACAAAACCCCTGAAGCTTGGGACAGTACATTCTCCACACCTGAAGCAGACCTTTACCTTAACAAAGATTTACAACTCAAGTAATTGACTGGAATTATGAGCAAACTGCACAAAAAAAGTTAGACTTTAGAATCTTTCTTTGGTGACAAAGATCAAAACATACAACCAGAAGAAGACAACAAAGTCAAAGCTCCTACATCCAAAACTTCCAAGAAAAAATATGAATCAGTCCCAGGCCATGGAAGAGCTCAAAAAGAATTTTGAGAAGCAAGTAAGAAAGGTAGAGGAAAAACTGGGAAGAGAAATTAGAGTGATGTAAGAAAATCATGAAAAATTAGTCAACAGCTCGCTAAAAGATACCCAAAAAAGTACTGAAAAAAATAAAATCTTAAAAAATAGACTAACCCAAATGGCAAAAGAGGTCCACAAAGCCAATGAGGAGAAGAATGTCTTCAAAAGTAGAACTGGCCAAATGGAAAAGGAAGTCCAAAAGTTCACAGAAGAAAATACTTCCTTAAAAATTAGAATGGAGCAATTGGAAGCTAGTGACTTTATGAGAAATCAAGACACTGTAAAACAAATCCAAAAGAATGAAAAAATAGAAAACAATGTGAAATATCTCATTGGAAAAACAACTGATCTGGAAAATAGATCCAGGAGAGAGAATTTTAAAAAATTATTAGAGTATCTGAAAGCCATGATTAAAAAAAAAAAGCCTAGACATCATCTTTTAATAAATTATCAAGGAAAACTGCCTTGGTATTTCAGAGCCAGAAGGCAAAATAGAAATTAAAAGAATCCACCAATCACCTCCTGAAAGAGATATGGAAAAGTTCTAGGAATATTATAGCCAAATCTAGAGTTCCCATGTCAAGGAGAAAAAATTTCAAGCAGCCAGAAACAATTCTAGTATTGTGGAAACACAATCAAGGCAACACAAGATTTAGCATCTTCTACATTAAGGGAGCACAGGACTTGGAACATAATATTCCAGAGAGCAAAGGAGATAGGATTAAAACCAAGAATCACCTACCCAGCAAAACTCAGTATAATCCTTCAGGGCAAAAAATGGATATTCAGCAAAATAGAGGACTTTTAAGCATCCTTGCTGAAAAGACCAGAGCTGAATAGAAAATTTGACTTCTAAATACAAGACTCAAGAGAAACATGAAAATGTAAACAGGAAAGAGAAATCATAAGGGACTTCTTAAGGTTTAACTGTTTACATTCCTGCATAGAAAGATGATATTTGTAACTCATGAGACCTTTGTCAGTATTGCACCTGTGGAGGGAACAATTATATGTATGGATAGATAGGTAGATAGATAGATAGATAGATAGATAGATAGATAGATAGATAGATAG
>NW_020954598.1:6858218-6898407 GCF_900497805.2 Vombatus ursinus
TAGATAGATAGATAGATAGATAGATAGATAGATAGATAGATAGATAGAGGGCACAGGGTGAGTCAAAGATGAAGAGGTCATATCTGGAGAATAAAATTAAGGAGTGAGAGAGGATTGTACTCGAAGAAGGAGAAAAGGAGAGGAGGAAAGGTAGACTGGGCTAAATTATCTCACATAAAACAGACAAGAAAAGGCTTTTACAGTGGATGGGAAGTGGGAGAAGGTGAGAGGGAATGAATGAATCTTATTCTCATTGGATTTGGATTAAATAGGGAATAACAGATACACTCATTTGAGTATACTTTACTGAGAAATAGGGTGGGGGAAGGGGACAGAAGAGCAGGGGGATAATAGAGGTGAGAGCAGATTGGGTGAAAGGGTAATCAGAAGTAAACATTTCTGAGGATGGACAGGGACAAAAAAGAGAATAGACTAAATGTGGGACAGGATACGATGAAGGGAAATATAGTTAGTTTTTCACAACATGACTACTATAGAAGTGTTTTGCATGACTACACATATATAAACCATATCAAGTTGCTTGCCTTCTTAATGAGAGTGGGTGGGGAGGGAGGAAGGGAGAAAATTTGGAAGCCAAAGTTTTAAAAACAAATTAAAAAAATTGTTTTCACATGCAACTGGGAAATAAGCTATATAGGCAATGGGGCATAGAAATCTATCCTGCCCTACAGGAAAATAGAAGGGGAATGAAATAAGAGAAGGGGAGAGGGGAAGATATAAGAGAGGGCACATTAGGGGAAGGGATGTTCAGAGTGCAAGCCATCTTGGGGTTGGGGGAGGGATGAAATAGGGAGAAAATTTGGAACTCAAAATTTTGTGGAAGTCAATGTTGAAAAATAAAAATAAATTATTTAATAAAATTGGGAAAACAAAGTAAAACTGGCCAGGGGAAAAGGAGGTACACAAGCTAACTGAAGAAAATAATTCCTTGAAAATTAGAATTGGACAAGTAGAAGCTAATGATACTTTGGGAAACCAAGAATCAGTCAAACAAAATTAAAATAATGAAAAAAAACCATAGAAGAAAATGTAAAATACCTCATTGGAAAAATAAATGACCTGGAAAATAGATACTGCAGAGATGATTTATTAATTATTGAACTACCTAAAAGCCATGATTAAAAAAATTATCATTGAAAGAATCTATCATTCATCTCCAGAAAGAGACCCCAAAATGAAAACCTCAAGGGATATTGTAGCCAAATTTCAGAATTATCAGTTAACAAAAAATATTGCAAACAGTCAGAAAGAAATAATTAAAATATCAAGAATTCACAGTCAGGATTACATAGGACTTAGCAGCTTCTCCATTAAAGGATCAGAGGACTTGTTGTATGATATTCCAGAATACAAAAGAACTTTGATTACAACTAAGAATCAGCGATCTAGAAAAAAAAAGAGCACACTTTTTCGGGGGGAAAGATGGAATTCAATGACATAGGGGACTTTCAAACTTTCTTTTTGAAAAGACCAGAATTGAACAGAAACCTTGATCTCCAAATACAAGACTCAAGAGAAGTGTAAAAAGTTAACAAGAAAGAAAAAAACAAAACAAAACAAAACAAGAATCACCACATGATATTAAGCTTAAACTGTTTACATGCTTACATGGGAAGATGATAAATGTAAGTCTTAAAAACTGTGTCTACATTAGGGCAGTCAGAAGGAGTATACTTAGACAGAGGGTGTGGGTATAAACTAACTTTGATGTAATGATAAAAAAAATTAAGGAGTGAAAACAAAGAATTGTACTGGGAGAAGAGAAAAGCATGAGGCAGAATTGGGTGAATGAAGAAGCATGAAAGACTTATTATAATAAAGGGAAAGAAGGGAAGGGTTCAACATTGTTTGAATCTCACTATCATTGGATTTGGCACAAAGAGCATAAACACTCAGTAGAGAATTTTTTCTTACCTTATATGGAAGTAGGAAGAGAAAAGGGAAACAAAGGGAAGGGGTTTGATAGAAGGAAAAGGAGATTAGGGTAGGTGGTAGGTAGAAGCAAAACACTGGTGCAAAAGAAAATGTGAAAGGGGGAAAAAGTATAAAAAGGAGGAAAATGGGATGGAAGGAAATAGATAATTATTAATTATAACTATAAATATGAACAGGATGAATTCTTACAGTAAAAAAAAAGCAAATAGCAGAGTGGATTAAAAACTAGAATCCAATAGCATAGTGTATACAAAAAAAAAAATAAAATAAAGGAGAGAGACCCACACAGGGTGAAGATAAAAGACTGGAGCAGGATATATTACGCTTCAGCTGAAGCAAAAAAAAAAAAAAAAAAAAGGCAGGGATAGCAATCCTGATCTCAGTCAGACAAAGCAAAAGCAAAAAGAAAAAATAGATCTAATTAAAAGTGATAAGGAAGGAAACTACATCTTGCTAAAAGGTGCCAGAGACAATGAAGTAATATCAATATTAGACATATATGCACCAAGTGGTATAGCATCCAATTTCTTAGAGGAGAAGTTAAGTGAGTTGCTGGAAGAAATAAATAGCAAAACTTTACTAGTGGGGGACTTCAGCCTCCCATTCTCAGAAGTAGATAAATCTAACCACAAACTAAACAAGAAAGATGTTAAGGAGGTGAATAGAATTTTAGAAAAGTTAAATATGACATACCTCTGGAGAAAATTGAATGGGGATAGAAAGGAATAAACCTTTTTCTCAGCAGTACATGGTACCTAAACAAAAACTGACCATGAACTAGGGCATAAAAACCTCATAATCCAATGCTGACAGGCAGAAACATTAAATACATCCTTTTCAGATCATGATGCAATTAAAATTACATGTAATAAAGGGCCATGGAAGGATAGACTGAAAACTAATCAGAAAATAAAGAATCTAACCCTGAAGAATGAGTGGATCAAGCCACAAATCATGGAAACAATAAATAATTTTATTAAAGAGAATGAGAATAATGAGACAGCATACCAAAATGTATGGGATGCAGCCAAGCCGTTCTTAGGGGAAATTTTATATCCATAAATACTTACATGAATAAAATAGAGAAAGAGGAGATCAAGAATTTGGCATGCAATTAAAAAAGCTACAAAACAAATATATTAAAAGTCCCTCGTTAAATACCAAATTAGAAATTCTGAAAATTAAAGAAGCAATTATAAAATTGAAAGCAAAAAGAGATTGAACTAATAAATAAAACCAAGTGCAAGTTTTATGAAAAAAAATAGATAAACCTTTGGTTAACTTTATTAAAAAAATTAGAAAAACAAATTACCAGTATCAAAAATAAGAGTGAATTCACTAGCAATGAAGAAGAAATTAAAACAATAATCAGGAGTTATTTTGCCCAACAGTATGCCAAAAGATCTGACAACCTAAGTGAAATGGATGAATATTTGCAAAAAAACATAAATGGACCAGATTAACAAAATAGGAAATAAAATACTCAAATAGCCCCCTTTTAGAAAAATAAATTGAATAAGCCATCAGTGAACTACCTAAGGAAAAAAAAAAAACCTCCAGGACCAGATGGATTTACAAGTGAATTCTACCAAACATTTAAAGAAAAATTAATCCCCATACTGTATAAACTATTTGGAAAAAAAATGGACTAAGAAAGGTTTCTACCAAATTCCTTTTGTGACACAAATATGGTGCTGATACCTAAATCAGGGAGAGCTAAAACAGAGAAAGAAAATTATAGACCAATTTCTCTAATGAATATTGATGCTTAGCAAAAGTATTATAGCCATGTATTACCAGGACAATATACTATGACCAGGTGGGATTTATACCAGGAATGCAGGGTTGGTTCAGTATTAGGAAAATTATCAACATAATTGACCATACCAATGACAAAACTAACAGAAATCATATGATTATCTCAACATATGCAGAAAAAGCTTTTAACAAAACACAGCACCACCCACACCTATCATATTGGCTAATATCACAGAAAAAGAAAATGATTAATGTTGGAGAAATTGTGATATATAAATGTAATGGAATACTATTTTGCTATAAGAAAGGATGAGCATGCAGATTTCAGAAAAAAAAAGAACTGGAAAGACTTACATGAACTGATGCTGAGTGAAGTGAACAGAACCAGGAGAACATTGTGCACAGTAACAGCCACATTATGGGATGACTGAGTCTGAGAGACTTGACTCTTCTCAGTAATACACTGATCCAAGACAATTCCAAAAAACTCATGATTGGAAATGCTATCCACACAGAGAGATAGAACTATGGAGTCTGAATGCATATTGAAGCATACTATTTTCATTTTTTCATTTGTTTTTTGTGGCTTTTTCCTTTTGTTCTGTTTATTCTTTTACAGCATGACTCATGTGGAAATATGTTTACATGATTGAACATGAATAAGGTATCAGGTTGCTTGCTCTTTTGGGCAGGGGGAGTGGGAAGGATGGAGGGAGAAAAAACTGAAACTCAAAATCTTCTAAAAATGAATTTTGAAAACTATCTTTACATGTAATTGTAAAAAAAATACTATCTACAAATAAAAAGGAATATAGAAGAAAACAATTAACCTTTCAAATTCTGAGGGCTTTTTAGAAGTTTATAGCATTTATACTTCTAAAGTTATTAAAAAAGTTAAACTACACTAAGACTTTTGGGACATCCTGTAAACCTGTCTCTTGAAGATCAAATCAGACTTTATCTTCTACATCAGTCTTTTCTGAAATCCATACAGTCAGAAATGTATGACCTTTTAGGAAAATAGGAAAATGGAAACAAATTTAAATAGTCTGGTGTTGAAACAGAGCTAGTTGTTTTTGTACTTGGGAAAACTAGTATGAAACCCACCTCAAGCAAGTACATGAAACATGTTCCACTACCACTGACAGGGGTGAAACTATGAAACAAGGAAGAAATTACCTTGGATGTGGTCATTGATTTGCCATCAAGTGGATTCCCATTTTGCCTAATTATCCGTACTAATGATGTTAATCCAAGTTAGTTCTTTGTTTTGAAAGGACTACTATCAGCACCCAACAAAATATTGACATCCCAGTACAAAGCCTTTATTGTCTCACCTTACATATGGCTCCAGTCTGGTGCAATGAGTTACCTACAACACTTTCAGAACTCCTACACCAATCATTATATTTTTCCATTTAATATTCTACTTCTCTGTGTTCAGTAATAATTTTGTTTTAAAAAATAATAATTTTGTTTTCCTTTGTCTCCACAAAAAGTGACATATTCTCTTTGAAGAATCAGTTTCCACTATTTAAACATTGATATATCTCTTTTGTATTCCTCATAGAACTGAGCACAGTGCTGGGCACATATGAAAGTTTCAATAGATACATGGTTTTGATTGAGAACAGAGGAAAAACTAAATGAATAGTAAGGAGAGCAAAATGGAGTGCTTACTGAAAGTGTGCCAGCTGATTAGTTAATGAAATGTCTTCAAGATACCATTTTGAATTGAGAAAGCTGAATTGGTCTGTAATCCCTTTCAACTTAAGCTTTCCTGATGTTGCAGAGGAAGCTGTTCTATGAAGATTAGTTAGAGTTTCACTGCTTAGAAGTTGTAGGGGTGGGGAGACAGGGACAGAATAATAAAATGTGAAATTTGCATAATAACACAAGTGAAAATCAAATCTGTTAGTCTAGAGTTCTTCTGGGAATCTGATTTATTTTGAAAAGGCAACATTATACATTTCCACTCTATCTTCTTCAACCAGTTCTCTGCTCTATGGAATCTAATACAAGTATCAGTGACCTGGTATATTACTTCCTAAGTAATTCTTAATTCCCAAATGCAATACGCTTAACACAGAACAGGTCAATCCCTTCCTATCAAAAAGTTTACTAAAATTCCTGTGGACTTATCTGGTCTTCCAAATCCTTCAAGGTACATATAAAATAAATACCTAAAGTTAATGTTTGTATGTGTGTTTAGAAAAAATAAACCTAATTTCCTTTCTTTAAAAAAAACATAATTCATGCTGGTATATTAATGAAATATGGAAAAAATAATCACCAGTCAAATTTGAAAATATTAAAATAATTTAAGTTACATTAGGTGCCATAGCAATGAAGGAAAATATATTCTATCATACACTAATGTTTTGGTGATTACATGATGATTGCAAAACTCTAGGAACAACACGTATTTAAACTACACTTAGATGTTCAATACTCAATGTATTGTCACATCACATAATTCTAGTAGACTGCCAGTTTCTTTGAATTAGTAGTGAAGAATTGATAGTGAAGGAGAGGGGATGAGGGAAGACTAATAGTGAAACACTTTATAACAAGGTCAAGGGATGAAAAATAAATAGGAAATTGAATAAATATATGCATTTCCTCATTTCTAACTCAATTTTTGTCTTGAGGTTGACAATCCATTGGCAGATGTCGAACATTATCTACATTTGCAAGGATGCATCAATTATTTATTAGTAAATATAATATTTTAGGACAATAGTATTTTATATAACATTTTGTATAAAATAAAAGTTGAGTGTCTTATTTTATACACATACACATATATATGTATATGCATATGTCTGAAATAAAATTTGCATATAGACCCCTGTGCAATATGAGGAAGATATGAACAGGAAGTGGTTAACAGTTTTCTTTTTAAATAACTTTACTCTGATCTGTGGGTGCCAGAATGTGTATAAGTTAGGAAGCTGATTATATCTTATAGAGCTGTCTAGGAGAAAGGTGATCTTAGATGTTAGGATGTGCTCTTCATTCAAAAGAACTGTAATATTTTACCAAATTGACATGGAGTCTTCAAGCTCAAGCTATTTTAATTTGCATAATCCCTATAATCATAGATACCATTATATTTTTCAGCACTTGTAAGACTGCCCTAAAGAAGCCTGAACCAGGGGTCACCTAACATTTGTTTAGCCACGTCAGTTCTTTCATCAATGGATCCTATCTGTGCAGCAATGTTCTTTACTTGGAGCTCTACTATAACTTTCAGCAGCATTGTCTTCTGAAACGTTCCTTCCTGTGGCTAATGGTTACCTTTGAGGAAGTGACAGTCATTCCCATTGACATTGTCAAGCTCTCTAATATGGCCCATGAGGGGAAAAAATGCTCCAAAGTCTCTAAGAGCCTTATGTGCATTTTGTTTCTTTTAGACTTTATTTTATTTATTTACACTCTGGTATAATGACAAGATCATGTACTTGGAATCAGAAGACCTGCTAGACTATGAGTGCCAGGGCTTCCCCTTCTTTTTTTAATTTTTTTTTATTTTGACTTCCAAATTCTCTCCCATCCCTCCTCCACCCTTTGAGAAGGCAAAAAAATATGATATATATTATATTTTCATATTAGCCACATTGAAAAATAAAACAAGAAAAATAAAGTAATAAAAAATATGTTTCAGTTTGCACTCAGAGTTCAACAGCATCCTGTGTAGAGGTAGATATCATCATGAGCCCTTTGGAATTGTTGTGAATCATTGCATTGATCAGTGTAGGTTGTTTTTTCACAGTGAATCATCTCTATAATATTGCTGTTATCCTGTACAATGTTCTCTTGGTTCTGCTCACTTGGCTTTATATCAGTTATATAAATCTTTCCAGGTTTTTCTGAAATCATCTTCCTAATTTCTTACAAGATAATAGTATTCCATTACAATCATATGCCTCAAGTTGATTAGCCATTCTCCAATTGACAGGTATCTCATTAATTTCCAATTCTTTGCCACTACAAAAAAAGCTGAAATAAATATTTTTAAACAAATAAGTCCTTTTTTTTTCTTTTTTCTTTGATCTCTTTAACACTACTCTAGTAGTGTTCTTCTGGGTCAAAGGCTATGCAGAGTTTTATAACCCTTTATACATAGTTCCAAACTGTTCTCTAGAATGGTTGAATTGGTTCACTGCTCAAACTACAAGGCATTAGTGTACTTATTTTTCCACATCTCCAGCATTTGTCATTTTCTTTTTTTGTCATGTTAGCTAATGGAGCTTTCAAATGGCACCAGTCCTATGCCCAATGCCCTGAAATATCTTTCTAACTAGCTGTCCTATTCCCCTTCCCTTCACTGGGTGGTGAGTGCTCTTGGTCTTGCTGCTGTTGCTTTTCCTACTGTTGCTGCCACCTTTTCCAAAGTCTATAACTGGTATCTCTCTGGGCAGTGCTCCTGAGGTCAGTCTCCACCCCAGTGCCATAGTATGCTTCCTCCAACTTTTTAAGTTGTCCTGGCCTGGAGGAATATCTCACTCCATCCTTTTGCTGGTATGCCTTTCCAGAATTCAAATTGATACATTATTTTAAAGTTGTTTGGAGGGAAATGTTGGAAAAGCTTTGCTAGAATTCTTCCTGTACTCTGCCTTTTTTGTTCCCAGCCCCATGTACATTTTACATCTTAGGCTTAGTATTTGCCTCTGAAGGACCATAAGACTCTTGATGGAATTGATAGTTCCATTCTGCTCTGCCCTGGTCTGACCACATCTGGATTGTTGTTTATTTTCACCTAGTACCAATTGAGATGGACATAGATAACTAGCAGTGCATCCCCCAAAAAGTGAAGGATGAGATAATTGAATTCAATTTAATTACACAAATATTTATTAATCTGTTTTGTGTCAGCACTACGCTAGGCACTGGGGGAAATACAAAGTTTTAGAAAAGATGCAATTTTTCTACTAGGTGGAAATAAAAACTATATTCACATATTTAAAGAGCTGTCAGGTAAATGAGGAATTCATACTGATCTAATGGCTTGGTATGCTCAGGTCATTCGGAGGCTGATGATGCTCATGCCATAGGTTGTTATCACAGAGTTGAAAAACCATGTGTTTAAAAAAAAACATTTTGTTGTTACTTTTTAGGTTAGTCAATAGCCTCCTGCTTTATTAGGAATAAAACTGAATCCTTTTGGCTTTCCTTTTTTTCTGAGAGCAAACACATTTAATTTTTACCCCTGCAGAACTTCAGCTATGTCCATTATTTTGCATAATATATTAGTAGATTTGACTTCAAATATATTAATTTCTACCATAGTAGATAATTTAATGACCTCAAGTTCCTGGAGAACACTTACCAAATTGTGGAGATGCTGAATCAGGTCATTTTTCTTGCTAAAAATTTTAACCTGCCACGGAGTCCTTCCCAGTCATATAGCCCTCTGTCGTGTACTGAAAGATTTTAATGAGAAAAGACTCTCCCCCCCAAAACAGAAAACAAAACCAAAAAAAAAAAACAAAACAAGAAGGATATATGAACACTTAAAGAAGAAAAAAATGCAAAAATATGTATATATAAATTATTAAATTAATAAATGAATGAATGAAATAATAAATAGAGTAATAAAGAAGGAAGGAAAAAAAAAAAGGAAGTCATTTATTGTGGCTCTTTCCTATTAGATACTATATGATACAAAACACTGTTGAAAATTAGCCAGTAGCTCTGCTCTCACCTTTGGTGCCAAGAAGACCCAACAGACTTCCATTTCCTGCTGCTCCTTCTGCCTACACATAGTTTTGTAAATCTGGTGGTAGTATTATTTCTAATACTGGTTAGGTTCCTCCCTCTAAATGTGCTTTGGAGTAATAGGAGATGTGAGGAACTAGCCCCATCTCAAATTTTCTCTGGAAAGCCCCTAGCTCAGGCCCAAATATTCAGCAATATTTGTGAGGCTAAAAGCTAGAGCAAATATTCTCCCTGATAGCAATAATCTTTGTTATCTAATTATTTTTTGCCAAAGACTGAGATCCTAATTCACTCATCCCTGGAGAACCCACATGAACATGATTAGTATAGAGTCATGAAGTCTTTAATAAAAAAATATAAAATCTTCAGTATGGCACTTAAAGCTGCCATATGGGCCCACATGACAGGGGGGAAGGTGGCAGCGACCAGCCTGCAGAGGTGAAGGTAGTGGGCAGCAGTCTGAGGCAAAGCCCGGTTCTGCTCCAGAACCTGGATTCAGAGCTGGACCTGGGGAAGGGTGTCTTTTATGAGTAACCAAAAGCAACAAAAGCCAACACTAGCAGGCCAGTATTTTAAAGCTAAAAAAAAGAGATGGAAAAGTGGTTTGACCCTACTCAGTTTTGGACTGTATTACTCAGGGTTTAACTGAAACTGGCACTGATTAGGAAGCAGTAGCAAAGTTTCTTGATGCTTCTGGGGCAAAACTTGATTATCGCCGATATGCAGAAACACTCTTTGACATTCTGGTGGCTGGTGGCATGCTGGCCCCAGGTGGTACACTGGCAGATGACATGATGCAAACAGATGTCTGTGTATTTGTAGTACAAGAAGACCTAGATACCACAGAAGCCTTTGCTCAGGTATTCAACAAGTTAATCAAGTGATACAAATACCTTGAAAAGGGATTTGAGGATGAAATTAAAAAGACACTGCTATTCTTAAAGGGTTTTTCAGAGTCTGAGAGGAACAAACTAGTCATGTTGATTGGGGTTCTTCTGGCCAATGGGCCATTTAATACATCCATTCTTAACAGCCTTTTTAATTTGGTTAAAGAAGGTGTTTCAGTGGCTTTTGCTATAAAGCCGTTTAAATCATGGATAAATGAAAATTATATCAATGCATTACCTACTAGTCATTGAAAAGTCAGTATGGACAACTGGCTGATGGAACTTTTTCCTGCTAATAAACAGTGTTGAGCACTTCACAAAGTATATTACTAAAGCAGGCCTAAAAGAACTTTCTGAGTATGCTTGGAACCAGCAAACCACGGGAGCTCATAAAGAGCTACAGAAAGAACTTCAGGAACAAATGTCTTGTGGTGATCCATTTAAGGAGATAATTTTGTATGTTGGGGAGGAGATGAAGAAAAACAATATCCCAGAACAGATTGTTATAGACATAGTCTGGTCAAGTGTAATGAGCACTGTGGAATGGAACAAAAAGGAGAAGCTGGCAGCAGAGCAAGCCATCAAACATTTGAAGCAATATAGCCCTCTACTTGCTGCTACCATTGCTGCTGCTGCTGCTGCTGCTGCTGCTCAAGGTGAGTCTGAGCTGACTACATTACTGAAGATTCAGGAGTACTGTTATGACAATGTTCCCTTCTTTCCTTCCAAAAATAGTGGTGCTTTGTGTGTGTGTGTGTGTGTGTGTGTGTGTGTGTGTGTGTGTGAAGCTGGAGTCCTGGGTGAAGGACCCATTTTGAAGTGGGATAAAGATGTGCATGTGGCAAAGGGGAAAGGTGTCTTCCTAGACAAATGAAAAAGAAATGTGCAGAGTGGCTCAAAAATGCAGAAGGATTTGAGTTTGAAGCAGAAGGCTATGGAATTGTGAAACTACAAGTTCAATAAAGCAAACAGGAGTTGTAGATAAAATGTCATGTCTCATGTGTCCTGGTTCTTACAACTTCCTACCTTACCATATTAAGCATGATATCAGGGCTTTCTTGGCAAATTTATTTTAACCGTTTTCTATGGGTACTGAAAAATGTTGGCTTTGGTTTTTAAAATGTAGTTACAGGAGCTATAGATTTGAATCGAATGTTACAATTATCTTTTCAGTTATCTCCTACTTTCTGTACTTTCTTTATAAATAACTTACAAGAAGCAGTTAAGTGGTACAGTTGGTGGTACACCAGCCCTGGAGTCACAAGGACCTGAGTTTAAATCCAGTCTGAGACTTGACACTTGAAATACTGTATACTTGCTAACTGTATGACCCTTGGCAAGTCACTTAACCCAGATTGCCTTGAAAAAAAAAACAGTTTACAAAACATGATTTGGTTAAAAACATTTTTATGGAAATTCTCTTTGCAAATTAAACTGTACAAGTATCTGAAGTCAAAAGACAATTGACTTGTGTGATGATTTGGTAAGAAAAGAAAAGGCAGCATTATATGGTGTTCACAGCCCCATTCATCAGATGATAATTTCCTATATAAGACTTCAAGGGTTATTTATTTATTTATTTATTTTTTTTGGCAATTGGGGTTAAGTGACTTGCCCAGAGTCACACAGCTAGTAAGTGTTACGTGTCTGAGGCTGGTTTTGGACTCAGGTCCTTCCGACTCCAGGGCCAGTGCTCTATCCACTGCACCACCTAGCTGCCCCAAGGGTTAATTTCTGAACATCAATTCTAAACTAATTAGCTGACTTTTTGTTGATGTTACTAAAGATTATTTCTGCTAACATTTATTTTATTTTTGGGCATTATTAAAAGTATGGCACTGAATAACCAAACTAACTAAGGTAGAATCGTCATTTTTATTATTTTAGCTCGGCCTACTCATGAGCAACTAATGTTTTTCCAATTATTTAGATCTGACTATTTGTGTGAAAAGTGTTTTGTAATTGTGTTAATATAGTCCCTGGGTTTGTTTTGGTAGGTAAATTGATTCTTTCAATTTCTATTTTACCCTCTGACTCTAGAATATCAAGGCTGTTTTCCTTTATAATTTCTTGAAAGATGATATCTAGGCTCCCTTTTTGATTATGGCTTTCAAGTAGTCCATTTTTTTTTAAATTCTCTCTCCTGGGTCTGTTTTCCAGGTCAGTTGTTTTTCCAATGAGATATGTCACATTGTCTTCTATTTTTTTCTTTCTTTTGGTTTTGTTTTACAATTTCTTGATTTTTCATAGAGTCATGAGCTTCCATTTGCTCCATTCTAATTTTTAAGGAAGTATTTTCTTCAGTGGGCTTTTGGCCCTCCTTTTCCATTTGTCCAGTTCTGCTTTTTAAGGCATTCTTCTCCTCATTGGCTTTTTGGACCTCTTTTGCATTTGGGTTAGTGTGTTTTTTAAGGTGCTATTTTCTTTGGTATTTTGGGGGGTCTCCTTTAGCAAGCTATTGACTCCTTTTTCATGATTTTCTTCCATCACATATATTTTCCCAATTTTCCCTCTGCTTCTTTTACTTGCTTTTCAAAATTCTTTCTGATCACTTCCATGGCCTGAGACCAATTCATATTTTTCTTGGAGGCTTTGGATGTAGAAGTTTTAACTTTATTTTCTTCTTTTGGTTGTATGCTTTGATCTTCTTTGTCACCAAAGTAAGATTCTATAGTCTGAATTTTTTTTCTGCTTTTTGCTCATGTTACCAACCAATTACTTGACTTTTTAACTTTTTGTTAAGGTAGGGTTCTGCTTCCAGTGTGGAGAATATACTGTCTCATGCGTCAGGGGTTTTGTGCAGCTATTTTCAGAGATACTACTAGGGACCTGTAAATTTTCAGTTCTTCTAAGGTGGTATGATCAAAAAAGAGGGGTTTACTCTTTTCCTGGTCTGCACTCTGGTCTATGAATGACCACAAGCACTCTTTTCTGCATAGGAACTGTGAGAATTCTCTCTCCATTGCCACCACTCCACCATTCCAATGCTCCTCCTTGCACCAGGACTGCCACCCAGGACTGTGACCCAGATCCAAGCAGGCAAAACAAGAGAATCCTGCCTCAATGCCAGCAAAGAGATCCCTGCAATCTCCCCCTGATCAGCTGCTCAATCCCCACCCCAGTCTTTGGGCCAAGACCTAGTGAACGCTGCTGTCTCACCCAGGTCTGACAGACGTTTCCCACTGACCTTCTAAGTTGTCCTTGGTGTTTGTGGCTTGTGAGGTCTGGAAACCACCACAGTTGCCCTTGGTTCATGTCCTTGAGGCCTGCTCCAGGTTTGCTGGCACAGTCCACACTGATCTGCACTCCTTTCCAGCCCAGTGCAACAGACCTTTCCCATCAACCATCCAGGTATCTTGGGCGGGAAATTTGCTTTCCTCTGTCTTTTTGTGGACTCTACTGCTCTTGAATTTGTTCAGAATAATTTTTACAGGTATTTGGAGGTGTTTGGGGGAGAGCTCAAGCAAGTCACTGCTTTTACTCAACCATCTTGGCTCCACTTCCCATTATTTTTTTACATACTTTGTATTCACTTACTTAAATACATTTCATATTTAAATATGCTCCAGTGGAATGAAAGCTCCTTGAGGGCAAAGATAAATCTTGAATGATATAGTCAATACTTTATCTTCTTTTCTTTTAAATCAAATGATATTTATTGAGGAAATTTTGTGTGCTAAGTAGAAATACCTTCTTTCAATGAAGTTTTTAATCTAATATTAGAAAGATAATAATAATGGTGATATGGAAGGGATATGATCCACAAGGTATCCTTATTATTTTTTTCATTATATTTTAAAATGTGTTGCCTTTCTTTCATATTCACTATAACTTGATCCTACTTCTCTTATCCAATGAGCCAAGCAACTTTGTTTTTCACTTCTCCATAATAAGGACTCTCCACCAGTCAGGGCAAACCATTTTTCTACTTTCTGAGTAAACAACACAAATCTGTTCTTCCACACTTTTGTCCATGCTGTTCACCCTTCCCAGAATTCCTTCTCTTCTCCATTTTGTTTTTATATATTCAAGTCTCACTACTCCAAGGCACAATAATCTGACAACACATATAATCTACATTACACCTTTTTCCTTTGAATATTGTCTTCCTAATTATTTACAAACACGTTGAAATTAGGACCCATATTCTCCTATATATCTTACAGTATATACTATATAAAAAAATAAGAGAAGATAATCCAATAAATACTTGGTGATTCTTTTGAAAATTGAAAAGAAAGAAAAGACGGGGGAAAAAAAGCTAAGAAATTTTAGTTATGAGGACCAAACTGATACTTTGTGTTTAAAATCTTCCTGCTAGGAACATATGTATTAAGCAGGATCAAGTCTTAAAAGCAGATAAATTTCTTTATCACATACCCCCCCACACACACACTGAAGTACAATTTTCATTGTCTCTTAATTCTTTCAACTTAGAGAGGAAAGCCAAAACATTTTGTTGTTTTTTTTTCTTAATCAGTCTCTTAGGTGTTTGATTTTTATATTTCTTGAAATCTACTATTCAGTGAAAAAAAATATTTTCCCCTTTAGGAATATAATAAAAATTCATTGTGGTCAAGATTATAAAAATTGAAGGATATGTTTTGATAATAAGAGATGCCTGGGTTTTGTAGCCAGAAAAAATGAATTTGAGGGAAATGCCCCATAACATGTCACTGATTTAAATAATGGTTTTTGCCAGATTTGTATTTCTTGGCAATAACAAACCTAACTTGTTTCAGGCTTCAAGGAGTGAACATTAATTTATTTATCTTACCTCTGATTTAATGACAAAGATAAAGATAAAGCAAAATGCTGGCTGGATTTTTTTTCTTCTGAACTAAGTTTTTGTTACCATTTTGATAGTTTCATGTTTGATTAGACTAAGAATTTAGACATTCAATTAAGAATAAGAGGTGGCAGAATATGTTGCATTTTTCAGACATTCCTGTTTTAAAAATTATCAAAACAACAGCCATTTTGGCATCCCCATACATTGCCATTAGCACTAATGCTCCTCCACCTCTTCCTCATCTTCAACCTCATCCTCCTTGTCCTCCTCTTCCTTTCCTGACTCTGCCTCCTACAACTATGTCTAAGAGTACAAAATAAGACTATAAATGAGACTACTATTAATATGAATACTGTGATTATGAATCCTACTATGACTACTACTACTACTATTGTTATTAGTGAAAATAAATGTAGATTCCACCCTACCACCAAGAGGCAAGAAAAAGAAATTAAATTATCTTCTTTCATGGCTCCACAAGTCAGAAGAATGTGATGAATAACATGAATTTATTAAACTAACATTCCCTTTCTTTGTTTTAAAAGACATAAAGATTTTAAAATCATTTATTCTTAAATTAGATCTCAATCCTCTTTTGGGGGAGGATAGAAAAAAAGGTTTATGAAAACTTTGGAAAATGGAGAAATCTGATTAAACAATACTTGTCAAACATGTATATATCCCACAGAGAACACATGATACAGATCATGTTTATGTAATCCCTGGATTAATATTCATATTGCAATCTAAAGTACAAACCCAAATACTCCTTTGGAAGGTCAATGTGCTTGATGAATTTACTTGAACATTTTGTCAGCTGTTGATATGTTTCCAAGTTTTAAGAACTAATGGATGTAGTGCTTTTTTGTTCATCTTTCATGAATTGATTTAGCTGTTCTTTTAACTCCAATATCAGAAAGAGAAAAATGAGAACATATGGGAAGAAAAAGAAACATTACTTTAAAACTCAGCCTGTCCCCTTTACTATTGAAGTTTACAAAACCTGTCTATATAAAGATTTATCTGGTACTATTCAAAACCTGGCTTTGGTTCAGTAGTGTAACATGAGTTATATGCTTCCATTGTTAGAGAATTATAGATTTGGTGCTGGAAGTGACCTTAAAGAGTTTCTCATCCAACCCTTAATTTAATTTAATTTTTTATTTTAATAGTATTTTCTTTTTCCCCAGTTACATGTCAAGAAAATCTTTAGCATACATTTTCACAAGATTTTGAGTTCCAAATTTTTTCCCTCTTTACCTCCCCTCTTCTTTTTTAAAAATGGTAGGCAGTTTGCTATAGTTCATACATGTGCTATAATGCAAAAATATTTCTGTATTAGTCACAGTAGTAAAAGAACAGATCAAAAGAAAAAAAAAACAAGAAAGAATAAAGTAAGTGGGAAAAAATGCTTCCATCTGCATTCAGAGTCCATCAGTTCTTTATCTGGTTATGGATAGCATTTTCCTTTGTGAGTCCTTTGTACTTGTCTTAGATCATTGTGTTGCTAAGAAGAGCTGAGTCATTTATAGATGGTTATCATGCAATGCTTCTAATACTGCGTACAATGTTTTCCTAGTTTTGCTCATTTCACTTCGGAGCAGTTTGGACAAGTCTTTTTAAGTTTTTCTGAAATCTGTCTTTCATCATTTCTTATTTCATAAGAGTATTCCATTATATTTATATATCACAGCTTGTTCAGCCATTCCCCAATTAATGGGCATTCCTTCAAATCCTAATATTTTGCCACCACTACCATCTTTCTGCTTTCTGTCTAACCTTGGTTGCATTGGTTTTATTTGCACAAAAGCCTTTTAATCTAATATGATCAAAATTATCTATTTTACATTTTGTAATGCTCTCTATCTCTTATTTTGTCAAGAATACTTCCCCTCCCCATAGATCTAACAGGTAGACTATTCCTTGCTCTTCTAATTTGCTTATGGTGTGACTATTTATATCTAAATCATGCCAAAGGTCTGCCATATCCAACTTTTCTTTTCTTTTTTTATTAATTTATTTTGATTTATCAATAATCACTTCCATATGCTTTTGAGTTTAAAATTTTTCTCCCCCTTCCTCCCCACCACCCTCCCCAAGACAGTACACAATATGATATAGGCAATACATTTACATTCCTAGTAAACATATTTTCACATTAGTGATGTTGTAAGTAAAAATTAAAACCAGTAGGAGGAACCATCAGAAAGAGGAAACAGAACTCAACAGAAGAGGAAAAAAAATAGCAATTCAACTTCCATAGTTCTTTCTTTGGATGTGGATAGCATTTTCCATCATGAGGCCTCTGCAGATGTCTTAGATCCTTGTATTTCTGGGAAGAGTTAAGTTTATCACTATTAGTCATTGTACAATGTGGCTGTTATTGTGTACAATGTTCTCTTGGTTTTGCTCACTTCACTAAACATCAGACCTTACAAGTCCTTCCAGGTTTTCATGAAGTCAGCCTGTTCATCATTTCTTATAGCACAATAGTATTCCATTACATTCATATACCACAACTTGCTCAGCCATTCCCCAATGGATGGGCATCCTCTCAATTTCCAATTCTTTGCCACCACAAAAAGAACTGCTATGAATATTTTTGTATATGTGGGTCCTTTTCCCTTTTGTATGATCCCTTTGGGATATAGCCCTAGAAGTGCTATTGCTGGGTCAAAGGGCATATCTAACTTTTCTAATATTCTATTTACCTCTTTAGTTTCTTTCTTGTTTTTTTTTTTTTTTGGTCGGATTTACTGAGTTCTGAGAGGGGACAGTTGAGGTTCCCCACTAGTATAGTTTTGCTATCTATTTCTTCTTGTAACTCACTTAACTTCTCCTTTAAGAATTTGGATGCTGTACCACTTGCTGCATATATGTTTAGTATTGATATTGTTTCATTGTCTAGGGTACCTTTTACCAAGATGTAGTTTCCTTATTTATCTCTTTTAATTAAGTATATTTTTGCTATTACTTTGCAGGATTGCCATCCCTACTTTTTTTTTAAATTTTCACTTCAGATGAAGTACAATAGATTCTGCTCCAGCCCCTTGACTTTACTCTGTGCGTGTCGACTGCTTCTTGTATTTCTTGTAAACAACACATTGTCAGATTCTGATTTTTGATCCACTCTACTATATGTTTCCATTTTATGGGAGAGTTCATTCTCTTCGCATTACAGTTATGATTGCTACCTGTGTATTTCTTTCCATCATATCCTTCCTTCAGACTGTCTTTTCTCTCCTTTCACCCTTTCCCTCTTCACCAGTGTTGTACTTCTGTCTACCACCTCCCTTCATCTTCCCTTTCTGTCCATCCTCACCCCCCACCCCTTTACTTGATCTCCTCCTCTCCTACCTCCTTGTCAGGTATGGTAGATTTCTATATTCAACTGATTATGCATGTGATTCCCTCTTTGAACCAACACTTATAAGAGTAAGGTTCAAGCAATGCTTGTTGCCCACCCTCCTGTCTTCACCTCTACTGTAATGGTCTTTTCGCGTCTCCTCATATGAAATAATTTACCCCATTCTACCTCTCCCTTCCTTCTGCAAACATTGTACTTTTTTCTCATACCTTAACATTTCTATATAATTCTTCCTAATTCATCTTATACCTATACCCTCAATGTATATTCCTTCTAGCCGTACTATTATATATATACATACATATGTACCTATATATCTATATCTATATACACATATATATTTCTAAAAATTACAAATATCATTTTCCTGTATAGAGATTTAAATAGTTTAGCTATATTGAATTCCTTATATTTTCTTATCCTTTTATAGCTATGTATGCTTCTCTTGGGTCTTGATATTGAAGGTCAAATTTTTGGTTTAGTTCTGGTCTTCTCCTAATGAAAGCTTGAAATCCTTCAATTTCATTGAATAACCATTTTCCCCCTTAATATATTATGTTTAATTTTACTTAGTTGCAGTTCTATCTCCTTCAACCACTTCTTTTTATAGATGAGGACACTGAGATTCAGAGCTTTAAATGGAACTGCCCAAGGTCATACATGTAGTAAATAACTAATCTAGAATTCTAGTTTCAATTCAATTCAATTAAAAAAATATTAAATGCCTACTATTTGTCAGGCACTGTGCTAAGCACTGGGAGTGCAAATAAGAAAAAAACAGTTCTTGCCCTCAAGGAATTTGCAATCTAATTGCAGAAGACTGCACTAAAGGAAAACTGCAAGGAGGGAGTTCCATGGAGCTGAAATCAAGCAGAGATACATATGGAGAGTGAAGTGAGCTGGAAGTTCAGTTTCTGATATATATGGGGAGAAGAGGCTGAAGAAGGTGGGGAGTATCTATGACTTAGTTAGCAACTTGACGATGAGATTAGAAGTGATCAGGTTATCCTGGGAAGCAAAGGTTGTTCAGTGGAGTTGAAACCAAGCATAGCTGTGGATGGAGAGTAGAGTTAGCTGGTTTTCTGACACCAAATCAATGATTTTGACTTATATCATGCTTCTTTTAAGAGTCTCTTCTTTTCCATTTTATTTATGTTTCCTGTTTTCATTATAGTGACACTGCTTTCTGCTTTACCTAGGGTTTTGTTACCTGCTTTGCATTTCAAATTCTGCAAAACTCAGCTGGTCTTCTCCAGAAATGACAGCTCTCTCTGTGTGTCTCTCTGTTTCTCTCTGTCTCTCTCTGTTTCTCTCTGTCTCTGTCTCTCTTTTCTCTCTCCCTCTGAATCTTTCTCTCTGTGTCTCTGTCTTTGTTTCTGTAACTGTCTCTTTCTATGGCTCTGTCTCTCTCTCTCTCTCAATTCCCCTCTCTCTACTTGCTAGAGACTCCCAATTTCAGCATTTCAGAACATTTTTTTTGAGACTAGGTCTAAATTGTCTAAGCCAAAGGTGCAGCAAACATTTACAAGTTCAATCTCAATAATGATCATCACTGAAGATCTAACCTGACCTATATTTCTGACATGATTCAAATCATAGTCTGGTGGCCCTCCTCTCAATGAGTCTCATTGGTCTGGTGCCAGACAGTACAGATTCCCAATTGACTCTAGCCCTTCTGAAGCTCAAAATTCCTGAACTTAAGCAATCCACCAGCTTCAGTCTCCCCAAAAACAGGGATGACAGATAGATAGGTAGATAGATAGATAGATAGATAGATAGACAGACAGACAGACAGATAGATAGATAGATAGATAGATAGATAGGTAGGTAGATATAGATATATAAGCTAAGTACTTAGCTTAGAACATCATTCTTGAAGTATGGTCACAATGCCTATTAAAATGCAAATACCTCTTGAAGAAGAAATATGTTAAGTTGATATTCTTTATAGCCTAATGTGAAAGCATAATATTTTGTATGGAGGTTGTTGGTAATCATGAAGGTTTTAAATATCCAAGAAGATAAAGGAATGCAAAATATTAGATAAAGGAGCTGACAAAGACGAATTCTGTTAATATCTTGGTATTAAACACTATTTTTTGTCCATCACTATTCTACACAGTTCATTCATGCTATCTCTTCCACATAAGCAGACTCAATAAGCTTTTGTTCACTTAAGTTTTAGGCAGCTAACATGGTGGTAGTAATCCTATGGTCAGAATCAGATGAACTAAATCTAGCCATAATACTTGTTGCCTGTATAATTGTAATGAAGGCACCTAAACTTTCTGAGCCTCAATTTCTTCATCTATAAAATGAGGTTAATAATATTTGTACAACCTACTTCATAGAGTTGCTATGAGAAAAGTTCTTTACATACATCATGCACTGAAATATAAATTTTGTGATATATTTAAAGGCCAGGCCTGTTGCCAGACTCTTGTTTATCTACACAAGCTTTAAAAACATGGTCCATGAGCTGAAGAAGGAAGAAACTCATATAAAGACCTGCTATTCCCTGCTGATCTTTTGGACAGACATATTCTGACTTGCAATTGGCTGTCTAAGATAGGTCTGTCAGATCCAATATCGATATTCTAGCAAGAACATTACACCTCCATGCCCAAGCTCTGTTGACACTGAATGGCCTCATACAGAACTGCCCCACTGCGAGAATGGATTAGACAGAAGAAATGAAAAAAAAAATTACCTCTATTCTATCCTTTCAGTAGCTGATGGAGGAATTTGTTCTGTGGATTTATATAAATATGTTTTCCAAACTGATATTTAGTGAATCAGAATTATGCACCTATGATTTTTTTTGGTTGAAAAGGGATGAGATTTAATTTGATTTTCCCTTTTTTGCAGAAGCAAAGGAAATATCAATTTAATGTATGCTCTATTCAAGGACAGCATAGAAGCTAAAATACCATGGAAGCTTTGCATCAAGAGAATTGGTTTTGAATCCTGTCTCTTTTACATATCATCTGGTGGTTCAATGGATAGAGTACTGGAGCTATAGTCAGGAAGACCTGAATTCAAATCTAGTCTCAGACATTAACTAGTTGTGTGACCATGGGCAAGTCACTTAACCTATATTTGCCTCAGTTTCAACTGCAAAATTTGGATAACAGTACCGACCTCCCATGGTTATTGTGAGGGTCAAATGTGATAATATTTGTAAAGCACTTAGCACAGTGTCTGGCATGTAGTTATTATTCAATCTTCATTTTTGAAGAAGACCAATGACATCACAGGTGATGTCTTAACTTGTATGTGAATTGGATTTAAGTTAGGATGAGTAGCTCAAAGTTGTCAGGCTCACTCTTTCTTCCTGAGTCATCAACATCCAGTGGCAGGACAAAAGTCAAGACAATTGGAAGTGGCCCAGAATGAAATGGATGTCTTTGCTGTCTTCTATCCTTGACTAAGCTCTAAGTGGTACACAGTGCTTGCTTCAGATGCCCTCCTGGCTGTTGGAACAAATTGTTCTCATCTGCCTATTCTAATGAGAATAGTTTTCATATGCTTGGGATAAACATCCTTCCTAAGTCACTGAGAGGTTTGAGGTCTATCGGTTACCCTCAATCTGGTTTAGCCTATCTACAGAGATGGCATACTCATTACTGGAATGTGGCCAGTATGTATGATACCACTTCTTAGGGCCACAGGTGAGATTGGGTTAAGGTGGACACCAAAGGTGGATGAGTAGCCATGAAAAGGACTTAGCAAGCCCTCACACCAGAGGCGCTAGTTCTCCCTTAGTCCATATGCTTCCTTGCATGTAGTAGATACTAAATAAATGCTTATGGCATTTCCTTTCCTTCTCCTACTCCCACTGAGGCCTTTAAAAAGTTGTTTGGATGATAATACTTGCACTGTCTACTTCACAGGGTTTTAGCAAGGAGAATGTCTTACACATCTTTAAATGCTATACCCTTCAGTAAACAAACTCAGTCAACTTGCATTTACCAAACACTTGTATGGCAGCTGCTGCACTAAGTAGTTGGGCTATAAGGAAAGGAAAAACACTATCCAAAAAAAAAAAACCACACACACCTGTCTTAAAAGATGTTTAAATCATAAAAAATGAGCCAACATGTGACTAAGGATAGACATAGCATAGACAGTACTCACAGAGAGGAAGACACTAGCATTTGTGGTGGAGATATGGAAAGGAAAGGATTCCCAAAGATGATAGTATTTATACGAACCTTGATAAAAGCTAAGGCAATTAAAAGGAGGAGATAAGTGGGAAGAACATTCCATGTATGATGAACAGCCAGTATGGGGAACCACCCGAGCATCTTGATCATGAGAAAGGGAGTGTTTAGGATGTTTAGACTTATGTTTAAAAATCATTTTGGCATCTGAGTGGAGGATGAAGTAGGCAGATGTGGAGAGACTAGTTAGAAAAGTATCACAATGGTCCAGATCAAACGTTAATTAGCATAACGACTGAGTGAATGGAAGGGGAGTGAAATACGAAATATTACAAAGGAAGAAATGAAAAAAAATTACATTGGATTGAATATGTGAGGTTAGTGAGAGTGAAGAAGTAAGGATGACACCAAAGTTGGAGGTCCAATTAACTAGAAGGATTGTGATGCCCTCAAAAGTATGAGGAAAGTTAAAAAAAAGAGGAATGTTTGGAAGAAAAATAATCAGCATTTTGGATATGTTAAATTTAAATGCCTACAGGAATTCCAGTTTGAGATAATTCATAATATTCAACTGTAGCTCAGGAGATAAGTTAGGGGTAGATACATAGATCTGAGAATTATCTGCATAGAACTGATAATTGGACCCCTGAGATCTGACCCAATGAGGGGGAAAGAATGGAGAGAGTATAGAAGGAGAAGAGGACTCAGAGTATAGAAGGAGAAAAGAAGAGGAACTGAACTTTAGCTGACATCCATGATTAGTAGGCATGACATGGAAGAAGAACCCGCAAAAGAGAACAATAAGGGAGCAATTGGAGAGGTAGGAAGAGAATCAGAAGAGAGTGGTGTCAAAAGAACATAGTTTATACAGAAGGAAAAGTGGATAAAATGTCCAATAATCCAGAGTCAAGGAGGACGAAGATGGAGAGAATATTAATAGATTTGATAATTAAGTTATTTTTAATACTTATTCATTGTTTTCAACATTCTTTTAATTTTAAATTTTGAGTTCCCAATTTTCTCCATTCCTCCCAACTCTCTCCCATCTACTGAGGAAAAAATATCAATAATGCATGTAAAATCATACAAAACTATTTCCATAACAGCTGTATCACAGAAAAGTGAAAAAAATATTTAAATTTGCTTTCAGAGTTCATCAGTTCTCTTTCTGGAGGTGAATAGCTTTTTACCATTATGAGTTATTTCGAATTGTTTAGATCACTATATACATCAAAGTAGCCATGTCTTTCACAGTTGATCATCATTACAACATTGCTGTTACTTTAAATGATGATTTCCCAGTTCTTCTTATTTCATTTTGCATCAGTTCATAGAGGTTTTTCCAAGTTTGTTTGTTTGCTTGTTTGTTTTTGTTATTGTTATTGTTTTTCTTTTTCTGAAACCACCCCACCCCTATCATCTCTTATGGTACAATTGTACTCAATCACAAATATATTCCACAACTAGTTCAGTCATTCCCCAATTGATGAGCAAATTCCAATTCCTTATTTTCAAATTCTTTACCATGACAAAAAAAGCAGTTATAAGTATTTTTGTACATATAAGTCCCTTTCCTTTTTTAAAAATCTCTTTGGGGAACTTATCCAATAGTGGCATTGCTGGATCAAAGTGTATATAATTTTATAGTCCTTCATGAATCCTTTGTGAGTAGTCCTCAGTTGTTCTCCAGAATGGTTGAACCAGTTAATTACTCCACAAACAGTTCATTAATGGACTTATTTTCCCCCTCAGTCTGTGGGCCGGAGGGTCAGGGAACAGCCGTGGCTCCCCGGGGCGGCTGAGACCTAGCTCCTTCTCTCACTGCAGTCACAGACCTTTCCCACTGACCTTCCAAGTTGTCTTTGGCATTTGTGGGTTGAGAAGTCTGGAAACTGCCACAGCTGCCTGCGATTCAGCCCTCCGAGGCCTGCTCCAAGGTTGCTATGGCCTGCGTGCCAACGCTGCACTGCGCTCCTCTCCCAGCCCCGCACAATATACCTTTCTGATCAACCATCCAGGCTGTCGTTGGCTGGAAATTTGTTTCACTCTGTCTTTTTGTGGGTTCAGCTGCTTTAGAATTTGGTTAGAGCCATTTTTAATATGTATTTGGAGGGGTTTGGGAGATGTCCTGTAAGTCACTGCTTTCCCTCCACCATCTTAGCTCTGCCCCCTCCTTTTTTTTTTAAATTGACTGTGCATATATCTTGACCTTTTATCAATGGGGGAATGGGTCCTTTATATAAAAACTTTACACTTAATAGTATTTCATTTTTTCACATTACATGTAAAAATAGTTTTCTACATTCACTTTTATAAGAATTTGAGTTCCATTTTTTTCCTTGCTCCCATCCTCTCTGCACACTTCTCCAAGAAGGCAAGAAATCTGATATAGACTATACAAGTACAATCATATTAAACATATTTCCACAATATTCATGTTGCAAAAGAAGAATCAATACAAAAGGGGGAAAATCATGAGAAAGAAAACAAACAAGCAAAAAAAAAAAGAAAAGAAAACGGTATGCTTTCATCTGAATTCAAATTCCATACTTTTTTTCCTATGGATGTGGTTAGCATTTTCCATCATGAATACTTTGGAATTGTCTTAGATCATTGCATTTTGGAGAAGAGCCAAGTCTGTCAAAATTGATCATAGCACAATGTTGCTATTACTATGTGCAATGTTCTCCTGGTTCTGCTCACTTCACTCAGCATCAATTCATGTAAGTCTTTCCAGGTTTTTTTCCTGAATTCTGGCTGCTCATAATTTCTTATGGAACAATAGTATTCCATGTCATTCATATACCACAACTTGTTCAGCCATGCTCTAATTGATAGGCATTCCCTCAATTTTCAATTCTTGGCCAACACAAAAAGAGCTGCTATAATTCCAAATTGCTCTCCAGAATGGTTGAATGAGTTCACAACTCCACCAACAATGCATTAGTGTTTCAATTTTCCCACATCTTCTCCAACAGTTATCATTTTCCTTTTTTGTCATATTAGCTAATTTGATAGGTGTGAGGTGGTACTTCAGGGTTCTTTCAATTTGTATTTCTCTAATCAATAGTGATTTAGAACTTTTTTTTTTTAATCTGACTATAGATAGCTTTAATTTCCTCATCTGAAAACTGCATGTTCATATCCTTTGATCATTTATCAATTGGGGAATGACTTGTATTCTTATAAATTTGACTCAGTTCTCTATATATTTTTGAAATGGGACCTTTATCAGAGAAACTGGCTGTAAACATTGTTTCCCAGCTTTCTGCTTCCTTCTAATCTTGGTTGCAAAGACTTTGTTTGGGCAAAATCTTTTTAATTTAATGAAATCAAAATTATCCATTTTGTGTTTCGTAATATTCTCTATCTCTTGATTGGTCATAAATTCTTCCATTCTCCATAGATCTGACAGGTAAACTATTCCTTGATCTCCTAATTTGCTTATGGTATCACCCCTTACATCTACTCAGAGGTGGGGAACCTGTGGCCTCTAGGCCACATGTGGCTCTTTAGATCAGTGCAGCCCTTTGACTAAATCCAAACTTCACAGAATAAATCCAATTAATGAAAGGATTTGTCCTATAAAACTTGGACTCAATCAAAAAGCCACATTCAAGGACCTAGAAGGCTGTATGTGGCCTCAAGGCCACAGCTCTCTCACCCCTAGATCATGTATGCATTTTGACCTTATTGTGGTATGTATTGTAAGGTGTTGCTTTATGCCTAGTTTCTGTCATACTCTTTTCCAGTTTTCCCAGCAGTTTTTTTGTAAAATAGTGAGGTCTTATCCCAGAAGCTGAAGTCTTTGGGTTTATCAAACAGTAGTTTACTACAGTCATTGACTACCATGTCTTGTGTAACTAATCTATTCCATTGACCCACCACTCTATTTCTTAGCCAGTACCAAATAACTTTGATGATTGTTGCTTTATAATATAGTTTTAGATCTGGTACTGGTAGGCCACCTTCCTTTGCATTTTTTTTGTTAATTCCATTGGTACACAACCTTTTCTTCTTCCAGATAAATTATGTTTTTAATTTTATCTAGTTCTATAAAGTTATTTTTGTTAGTTTGATTGGTATGGCACTGAATAAAGAAATTCATTTAGATAGAATTTCCATTTTTAATATATTAGCTCAGTCTACCAATGAGCAATTGATATTTTTCCAGTTATGTAGATCTGACTTTATTTGTGTGAACAGTGTTTGGTAATTGTGTTCATATAGTTCCTGAGTTTCTTTTGGCAGGTAGGCTCGCAAATATTTTATATTGTCTACAGTTATTTCAAATTGAATTTCTCCTTTTATCTCTTGCTGCTGGGCTGTTAGTAATATGTACAAATGTTGATGATTTATATGGATTGATTTTACAGCTTGAAATTTTATTAAAGTTGTTAAATATTTAAGTAGTTTTTTTTAAGTTGATTCTCTAGGATTCTCTAAGTATATCATCTGCAAAGAGTGATAGCTTTGCTTTCTCATAGTTTATTTTAATTCCTCCAATTTCTATTTCTACTCTTATTGCTGAAGTTAACATTTCTAGTACAATATTGAAAAAAAGTGATGATAATGGACATCCTTGTTTCACCTCTGATCTTATTGGGAAAACTTCTAGCTTATCCCCATTACATACAATGCTTGGTTTTAGAGAGACACTGCCTTTCATTTTAAGGAAGACTCCATTTATTCCTATGATCTCTACTGTTCTTAATGTGAGTGGGTGCTGTATTTTGTCAAAAGCTTTTTCTGCATCTATTCAGATATTCATGTTTTTTTTTTTGGTTTTGTTATTGATACATTCAAATACGTTGATAGTTTTCCTAATATTGAACCAGCCCTACATTCCTGATATAAATCCTATGTGGTCATAGTGTATTATCTTGGTGATAAGATGCTGTAATCTCTTCACTAATATTTTATTTGAAATTTTTGCATCTATATTCATTAGGGAAATGGGTCTATAATTTTCTTTCTCCATTTTGGCTCTTCCTGGTTTAGGTATCGGCACCATATTTGTATCATAAAAAGAATTTGGTAGGATTCCTTCTTCACCTATTTTCCCAAATAGATTGTATAATATTGGAATTAATTGTTTTTTTCACATGTTTGGTAGAATTCATTTGTAAATCCATCTGGCCCTGGAGATTCTTTCTAAGGGAGTTCATTGATGACTTGTTCAATTTCTTTTTCTGAAATGGGTTTGCTAATGTATATTTTTCTTCTTCTGTTAATCTGGTAGCTTATGTTTTTGTAAATATTCATCTATTTCACTTTGGTTGTCAGATTTATTGGCATTTAGTTGAGTCAAATAACTCCTAATAATTATTATTTTTAAAATTCCTCTTCATTGTTGGTGAGTTTTCCTTTTTGATACTGGTAATTTGTTTTTTTTCTTATTTCTTTTTTTTAAATCAAATAAAAGTTTATTTATTTTAGTGCTTTTTTCATAAAACCAGCTCTTAGTTTTATTTATTAGTTCAATAGTTTTCTTAATTTCAATTTTCTTAATTTTTACTTTGATTTTCAGAATTTCTAATTTAATATTAAATAGAGGATTTTAATTTGTTCCTTTACTAGTTTTTTTAGTTGCATTCCCAACTCATTGATCTCATCTTTCTCTATTTTATTCATGTAAGCATTTAGAAACAGAAGATTTCCCCTAAGAATCTCTTTGGCTGCATCCTATAAGTTTTGGTATGTGTTTCATTATTGCCATTCTCTTGGATGATATTATTGATTGTTTCTATGATTTGTTGTTTCACCCACTCATTCTTTAGGATTAGATTATTAAGTTTCCAATTAATTATTAGTCTATCTTTCTATGGCCTTTTATTACATGCAATTTTAATGCATTGTGATCTGAAAAGGATGCATTTTTATGCCCTAATACATGGTCAATTTTTCTGTAGGTGTCTTGTACCACTGAAAAAATGGTATATTCCTTTCTTTTTTCATTCAATTTTCTCCAGAGGTCTGTCATATCTAACTTTTTAAAAATTCTATTCATCTCCTTAACTTCTTTCTCATTTATTTTGTGCTTAGGTTTATCTAGTTCTAAGAGGAGGAGCTTGAGGTCCTCCACTATTAAAGTTTTACTATTTCTTCCTGAAACTTGCTTAACTTCTCCTCTAAGAATTTAGATGCTATACCATTTGGTGTATATATGTTCAGTATTGATATTACTTCATTTTCTATGGTAGCTTTTAGCAAGATGCAGTTTCCTTCTTTATCTCTTTTAATTAGAATTGTTTTTGTTTTTACTTTGTCTGAGATCAGAATTGCTACCCCTGCTTTTTTTTAAAATTTCAGCTGACACATAATATATTCTGCTCCAGTCTTCTACTTTTATTCTCGTGAATCTCTCTGCTTCAAATGTGTTTCTTGTAAACAACATATTGTAGGTTTTTAATCCACTCTGCTATCTGCTTCTGTTTTATGGAAGAGTTCATCCCATTCACATTCACAGTTATGATTACTAACTGTGTCTTTCTCTGCATCCTATTTTCCACTCTGTTTATATTTTTCTCTCTCCTTTCACCTATTCCTTCCTCACCAGTACTTTGTTTCTGACCACCTCCTCTCTTAATTTCCCCTCCATTCTATCAACCTCTTCCCTCTTCTTTCTCTTTTCCCCTACTGCTTCTTCCCTTCCTTCTATCCACCACTCTTTTTCTTTCCCCTTTCTCTTCCTATTTCCCTATAGAGTGTGATAGGTTTTAATGACCAACTGAATGTGTATGATATTCCCTCTTTGAGCCATATCTGATGAGAGTAAGGTTCAAACAATGCTTGCCTCCTGTCCCTTCTTTCTCTCTTCTGTGATAGGACATTGTGCCTCTTCTTGTGATGTAATTTACCCTATTCTGCCTCCCCCTTTCCTCTTCTCCCAGTACAATATTTTCCCCACCAATCATTTTATTTGTTAATTATTAAGAATTGATTATATTATAATATAATTAATGACTAATTCTTAATAATAAATAAGTTATTTTTATCATCACATAAAATTCAACTTATTATCACACCCTTTGTCTATCTATACCCCTTTTAAATGCCATAGCAAAATCTTATATAGGGATGTAAACAGCTTAACCTTATTGAATAATGTGTTTTTTACCCTTTTCTTTCCTGTTTACCTTTTCATGATTCTCTTAAGTCTTGTATTTGAAGATCAAATTTTCTCTTCAGTACTATTTCTTTTTTAATTTAATCAGGAATGATTGAAAATTCCCTACATCATTGAATGTTCATGGCTTCCCCTGAAAGATTATACTCCAGTTTACTGAATAGTTGATTCTTGCTTGTAATCCAAGCTCCTTTGCCTTCTGGAATATCATATTCCAGGCCCAATGATTCTTCAATGTAGAAGCTGATGAGTCCTGAGTAATCCTGATTAACAATCCACAATATTTAAATTGTTTCTTTCTGGCTGTTTGCAGTATTTTCTCCTTGACCTGAAAATTCTGGAATTTGGCTATAATATTCCTTGGGGTTTTCATTTTAAGATCTCTTTCAGGAGGCGATAGATAATTCTTTCAATGAATATTTTACCCTCCGATCCTTGGATGTCAGAGCAATTTTCTTTGTTAATTTCTTGGAAGATGCTGTCCAGGCTCTTTTTTATTATCATGGCTTTCAGGTAGATCAATAATTCTTAAGTTATCTCTCCAGGATCTATTTTCCAGATCAGTTGTTTTTCCAATAAGTTATGTAACATTTCCTTCTATTTTTTCATTCTTTTGATTTTGTTTGTCTGATTCTTCTCGCAGAGAGTCATTAGCTTCCACTTACCCAATTCAAATTTTTAAGTAATTGTTCATTTCAGTTAGCTTTTGTGCCCACTTTTCTATTTGGCCAATTCTACTTTTAAGGAGTTCCTCTCTTCAGTAAGTTTTTGTACATCCTTTTTTTCCTTTGGCCAGTTGTATTTTTTTTAGAAATTATTTTCTACATTAGTTTTTGTCCTTCTTTTTCCAAACTATTGTTCCTCTCTTGCATACCTCTTGTTTCTTTTCCAATTTTTCTTTTACCTATCTTATCTGACTCAAAATCATGCTTGACCTCTTCCAAGAAGGTTTTTTTGGTCTTGAGACTATTTCATATTACTTTTTGAGGTTTCAGATGTAGGTATATTGACAATTTTGTCATCTTCTGAGTTTGAGTTTTGATTTTCTCTTTTCCCACAAAAAGAGTCTATCATCAGTGTTCATTTTTGCTTTTTTTCATCTTGTTTGCCTATTCACTAGTTATTAAAGTTGAGCTCTGCTTTTGGGGTACAAGATGCACTGTCCCAAGCTTCTTGTGCTACGGTTCAGAAGTCTGGTCACTAGCTTTGTGCCTTGGGGCCTTAGTTGTTGTCTGCTGGAGTCTGTAGGTTCTGGTAACTTATCTGGTGCTGAGCTGGGGTCCTAGTGATATTGCCTGGCATGTGCTGAAGACAAGTGGGGCTTTTCTGAATTTCTCCAGGTCTGAGCTAAATCACAGGGAGTTCCAGCTGCAGGAGGGCTCCTGCCCTCCCAGGGCTGGAGGCATGGGAAAGTGCAGCTTCTGGAAGAAGCCTGCCTGCCTGGGGTTGTGCCAGCAGATGTGATAGTTCTCTGAGATGGAGTCTGTCATTTCCCCTGACTGTGCTAAGCCATGTGGAGGGTCCTGGTGTTGGTGTTTGCCTGCTCCACTGCTCTGGAGATCAGGATCTTCCATTGGTTTATTAAGGTGGAGCCTGCTGGACTTGCTGGGATGCTTCCTATCCTGAACTGTGCTCCTTTTCTACCTGAGTGATATGAGTACTATTTACTCACCCTCTATGTCTCTTAGATCAAAAGACCTCTCCATCCTGTCTTTCTGCTGGCTCCTCTTTTCCAGGATCTGTTCTGGGTCTCTGTTTTATGGGTATTTGGGGATGGAAATGGGAAAGGGAAAAGGAAAGCAGTGTACTGTGTACTCTACCATCTTGGATCCCTGAATACCTTGTTATGCTTGTCTTGACTCTTGTATTTAAAGACTGAATGTTCTGTTCAGCTCTGCTCATCAGGAATGATTGAAAGTCCTCTATTTCATTAAATGCATTTTTTTTCACTGAAGGATTATATTCAGTTTTGTTGGGTAGACAATTCTTGGTTGTAATTCTACTTCTTTTGCCCTCTGGAATATTGTATTCTAATTCCTCTGCTCCTTTTGTGGGGAAAGATATTAAATATTTGTATGATATTCACTGTGGCTCTATGATATTTGAATTGTTCCTTTCTGGCTGTTTGCAGTATTTTCTTCTTGACTTGGGAGCTCTGGAATATGGTTACAATATTTCTGTGATGTGATGTAATGTGTGAGTGTATGTGTGTGAATGTGTGTGTGTGAGAGAGTAAGAGAGATAGATGAAGAGAGAGAGAGAGAGACAGAGAGAGAGAGAGATAGAGAGAGAGAGAGGAGAGATATCTTTCAGAAAGTGACAGGTGGTTTCCTTCAATTTACATTTTACCCTCCCATTCTAAAATATCAGGACAGTTTTCCTTTATAGTTTCCATAAATATGATGTCTAGGGTCTTTTTTGTCATTGTTGTTCATGGTTTTTAGGTAGTTGAATAATTCTTAAATTATCTCTCCTCAATTCATTTTCAAAGTTAAAGTGTTATTCTGATCAGATATTTTACATTTTCTTCTATTTTTTGAAAAAAAATTCTTTTGACATTGTTTTAGTGTTTCTTAAAATATCATGGAGTCAGTTTCAATTGCCCAATTTTATTTTTAAGGAATCATTTTCTTCATTGAACTTTTGTACATATTTTTCCATTTGTCCAATACTACTTTATAAAGAGTTCTTTTCTTCAGCGAATTTTAGTACTTCCTTTTCCATTTGGCCTGTTTTCCTTTAAAGGGGTTCCTTTCTTTTTTTTTTTTTGCCTCTTTTACCATTTGGCCAATTCTGTTTTTAAGTTATTTTCTTCAGTATTTGTTTCTGCTTCTTTCAACAAACTGTTAACTTTCTTTTAACACTTTTCTTGCATTACTCACATTTCTTTTCCAAAGTTTTCTGTCACTACTGTTACTTATTTCTTCAACTCTTCTAGAAATTCTTGCTAGGGTTCAGTCCAATTATCTTTTTTCTTCAAGGTTTTGCTTGTAGAAGTTTTTACATTGTTTTCTTCAAAGTTGATGCCTTGATCTTCCCTATCATAATGGTATCTTTTTTACAGTCAAGTTATTTTTGTTGTTTCCTCATTTTTCCAGCCTGTTTCTTCATTTTAAACTTTATGTTTAAGTTGGGCTCTGCTCACTTGGGGCTTGAGAGGCACTGTGCCAACCTTAATGTTTTTTTTTCATGTTACTATTTTTAGAACTAGTTCATTCTGGTGGTCTGCAATTTTTCAGCATTTCCAAGGTGGGAGTGTTATTTTAGCTCTCCCTATCTATATTCTGGTTTTTACCCAGAAAGGGCCTCTACACCCTGGTAGCCACAAATGCTATCACTTCCCTTGGCCCTAGAAATGTGACCAGGCTACCTGTTCCCTAGTAACTTATCACAAGTGCTACTTTCCATCCTGGAACTGCAACCCAGAAATGTTTTTAGAAAATAAAGTTGCCAATCAGTGCCTGCACCACCTAGTGCCAGCAAAGGATCCCTTAAGATCTCTTTCTGACCAGTTGTCCAATCCCCTTCAAGTCTATGGGCTGAGAATTTTCAAATCTGCTTCTACTGCTGCTGTTATGGCTGAATCTAAGGGCCACTGCTCATGCTCAGCACCTCACACACCCCAGTGTTACAGAACTCTTATTCAAACCTTCCAAGTTGTCTTAGGCTAGAGAAATGTCTCCCTCTGACCTTTTGTTGGCTCTGCCACTCCAAAGTTTGATTTGAGGGATTATTTTAATTTTTTTTTGGAGGGGAATGTTGTGAGAGTTCACCTAGGTCCCAGGCTGTACTCCACTCTCTTAGATCTGCATCTTTCCAATAATTAATTATAATTGTTAATTTGAGGAGAACATTATTCATTGAATAATGAGATTGGATGACAGATTACAGAGGACTTAGAAGAGAATTAGAGGTGCCTGGTATACATGGTTTTCTCAAGGAGTTTAGCTACAAAAGGAAAGGGAGATATAAATACCTATTGTGGATAAGAAAATAGAGTGAGGGTTTATTTTGCTTTGTTTCAATCACACAGGTAAGGAACTCAAGGGTATGCTTGCATGCAGCAGAGAAGAATCCAATAGATAGGGGGAGATTGGTATTAATCATACATACAATATTTCAAAATACAACATATTACACTTTTAAAATTGGAAGGCAGAAATCCTTGCTAAACTCAGTATTCATATTACACAATAAAAGAAATATGTAACATTTTCACCTGTTCCCTGGATTCCTTTCCATCCTATTTCCTTTGACACCTTACTCTCTCAAATGTCTACATCAATCAAACATCTTTTCCCTTTGTTGATGAAAAGTTCTGTTTTTATTTCAAAGCTATGCAGGTTCTCCCTAGGATTTGGATTTGCTTCAGGGGATCTGTGATCTCCTCTATGAAGACACTTTCCATCAATGCAGACGGCAACCAGTCTAGGGCTTTTCATACTATATGAACCATGGCTATAATTTTTGACAACCCTCCTACCAAAAATGAGCTGGAGGCATTTTTGGCCTATTAAAATTTCACACATTTCTGTCCAACACTTAGGTCTTTCTAATAATAAGACAAAACAAAGCAAAAATTATAAATCTTTACTTGATCTTTTCAGTCCATCCAACTGCAGTCATATTTTCTCATTTTTTAATACCAAGATCCTCAATTGAATGAATGGTTTTATCCCTTATTCCTCAACTTTATGCCCACCCAGTCCCCTCTTCACCCCTGACAATTAGATTCTAGCACATTGCTCTGGTTCTTCCTACCACCCTATGTGATCTTATGCTGTCTTGACTGACATTTTATCCTCCCCTCTACACAGAATATGTTCATTTCATAAGAGTCTGCCCTTGGCCTTCTCCCTCTTCTCTTTCTACACTTCCTCTTTTGTCAATCTCATTCAACTTCCAAACTTCAGTGTAATGTTTCAATTCTAGGTCACTGTGCAGAAACAACCATAATAAACTAGTATTAAATAGCATACAGAAGAGAGAGAAGTATTTAGGTTTAAAATGTGCTTTAGGCAATGTATTTTATACTTAAGTTTCAAAACAAATGAGATTTTTTTTCTCCAAGGTATTATGCATTCATAAATGATTAAATGTAAAGCACACTTCATCCATTAGGAGCCATTCTGTTCTTGATTGTTCATCTTAGGAACATGTGAAGATGTTCCTAAGTCAGTAGATCATTATGCACTTGATTACCAATGCAGAAGCTGAAAGACTGAGCTCCTTTCCTCTTGGAAATGCATTATTAAAATGACTGAATGGAGACACGTTAAGAAGATAGAAGAGTCTCAAGGAAGTCACCTTCATCAAGAAAGACAGAAAATAATTGCAAATTGAGCCCTATATTCACAAATTAATGGCTTCTCTACTGAGACATTCCAGGATAAGCAGTCTTCTGCTCAGTACCATTTTCCTTAGGGCATGCTCCAATGTCTTTTCTGAAAGAGCCTGCTTAGGAATTTATTATATTATAATTAAGTCAATGGCCACTCAGGCATCAATGCTTCTAGTAATCAGTGCCAAAGTACAAAATGTTATTTTATGGGCATTATTCTTTGTTTCTGATTTTACATTTTATAATCAGGTCTATTTTTCTGCCTACTCCTCACTCCTAGTACAGCTTAAATGCATGTCTCTTTTTAAAATCCCACAATAGTAATATCATTGTTAAAGTTTTGATGATATTTGAGGAATTTAGAACTCTGTTATTTGGAAATGAATATTGAGTGTGCTGAAAAAAAAACACTTAGATGTATACACGATATATCTGATTTCATCTCAATTTAATTCAATTCAGCAATGATTGTTAATCACCTATTATGTGTGAGGTTTGTCTCCTGCCTCTGACTCTTACTGGTTGTGTGATTTGGGGCAAGTCACTGAGAATTCCTTGGCTCTAGTTTCTTTACATATAAAATCAGGGAATTGTACTAGATGACCTCTCTGGTTCCTTCTATCTCTAAATCTGTGTTCCATTGATGCTGTAGACAAGGCAGTGTGACATAATGGAAAGAGAGCTAACGTCCAAGTCAGGATAACCAATGTTCAAGTACTGCCTCTGACCCATACTAGCTTTGTAATTGGGCACAAGTCATTTAACCTCTCAGTCCCCTCAGCAAATTTCTAAGAATGTATCACAAACAAGTTGCCAGTGTGTACCAGATGGGATTTCCACACTGGAAGTTTGCTGTATGGTGAAATTTCATATCTGAAACCCTTAACCTCACTTATCCACCCCAAATGTGTCTTTCTAAGTGATAGTATACAATTCAAAATGCCAACACTCTAGAAACTGATATTCTACTGGGGGATACAACCTATATGAAGACAAATACAAAATAATTCAAGTAGAAAAAAAAACTAATACAAATATACATTAAAAAGACTTCCCAGAAGAGAGACAGATGAGTTAAATCTTGAAGGAAGCTAGGAATTGTGAGGCAGAAATGAGGATATACTGTATTCTAGGTGTATGGGATAGTCAATATAAAGACACTAGTTGAGTGAATTACAAGCTGTTCATTTTCACTTGAGCACAGGGTGCGTGTGAGTAAGCAATGTTAAATAATTCTGCAAAGGTATGTTCAAGTCTATGGAGAGCGAGACAGAGAATCAATTTGGGAGGAATAGAACTTTTGCCTTTGATGCAGTAAGGGTTTAGGTGAGATTAGGTAGCATAAATTTGCAGTGGACACAGTCAGCAAGAGGACAGGTTTATCGGTAGCAGTAGCTCTTTTAGCACCCAGATAATATCAAGAGTGGGGTAAAAATTCAGTTAATAGCTATAAACTGAGGTTTATAGCTCTACATTTTAAGAGCTTTAAATGCCATACTAAGGAATTGATATTTTAACCTTAAGACAATAGGGACTCTTGGAAGACTCTTGATTAGGGCAATAATATGGTCACATGTGTTTCTAAGCAATAAAGATTTGGCATTTGTGTGAAGGATATATTGGAGAAGGAAGAAATAAGAGCAAGGAGACCAATTTGAAGCAATCACAATGCTACAGGTAAGATGAGGAAGCATATGAACTAGGGGTATAGATTTGAAAGTGGGGAGATGGATCATCAATGAAAGAAATGTTGCAGAGGGTAAATGTAAGCTATTTGAAAGTAGCTACTATTTTATTTTCAGCATTAGGGACACCTACCACAGTCCTTTGCACAAAATAAATGATAGTTGATTATTGAATCTTCATCATTGTCATTTTATTCACTCCTGTGACACACACTTCCTCTTGAACTATTAATGTGAAGGAAATACCAACTTGAGATTGGATCAGAAATTGTAGCCCACTTCCAAATCTCTCTAACCTCAGTTTATAGCTATTAACTGAATTTTTACCCCACTCTTGATATTATCTGGGTGCTAAAAGAGCTACTGCTACTGATAAACCTGTCCTCTTGCTGACTGTGTCCACTGCAAATTTATGCTACCTAATCTCACCTAAACCCTTACTGCATCAAAGGCAAAAGTTCTATTCCTCCCAAATTGATTCTCTGTCTCACTCTCCATAGCAACTATTCCAAATCTTCTCATATCTTCTCAGTAAGCCTCACCTTCTCAGTTGAAGTCCTTTTCTTAAATACTATGAAAAATATTGATGACATTCACTCACTCTTCTCCATTTTATTACATCCTTCAGTCATCTTCCTTCACATCTCCTCCTTCACTGAGATCTTTGATGAAAAGGTAACCTTTCTTCTTGCCAAAACAAATCCCTCTGTGTCCATCCTTGACGCTATCTCCTCCTGGCTTCTACATTAAATTGCCCTCACTATCACCCTCCCAACCTTGAATCCATAATCTCACCCTACCTTTTGGTCTTTTCCCTCAATCCTACAAACATGAACATATTTTCCCCATCCTAACAAAACAAAAATAAATAAAACTCCCTTACTTTATCCAAACAACCATTTCTGCTAGCAATATCCCTGTTTCTCCTCCCCTTCTTGTCTAAACTCTTTGAGAAAGCCACAGACAATTAATAATTAGACTTCTCCTTCTTTTACTGTTTTCTAAACCATATTCAGTCTGACATGCAAACAACATTCAAAGTTGCCAGTTTTCTCTTAGTTATGAAATTTAAGGACCTTTTCTCTGTTCTCACCCTCTTTATATAATGGACATTGTTAATCCCCCTTTTCCTGGTTACATACCAGTCTCCAGGTTTTAGTGATATTGTTTTCTCTTGGTTCTCACATCTGTCTGACAACTATTGAATCTTCTTTAATGGTTCCTTATATATGTCACAACTTCTAATTCTGGGGTTCCCTCAAGGCTGTGTTCTAGACCTCCTTATATTATCCATTTATACACTCTCATTTGGTAATCTCATCAGCTCCCATGGGTTTCATTATTATCTTTATACAGATGATTTCTACATTTTTTGATCAAACTCTAATCTCTCTGTTAAGCTATTGTCATGCATCACCAACTACCTCTTGGACATCTCAAACTGCAGATCAGAAACCCATTTTAAATACCACATAGGAAAACCAGAACTCATTTTACTACCCTCAAACCATCCTTTTTTTTTCTTGAGCTTTCTAAACAGTTTTGAGAGCACCATCATGTTCCTCTACAGATAAGCCCCCAGCTTCAGAGTTAACCTTGAGTCCTCACTTTCACTCCAGCTACATATCTAATCCATTGCCAAATCTCATTTTTTCTACCTTCACCAAGTCCTCTTCTCTGCTCTCATGTAACCCAGCTCTAGTTTAGACTCTCATTCCCTCTTACCTGCATTATTGTAAAAGCTTTCTAACTGGTCTTCCTTTCTCAAATGTCTCCTTACTCCTCCAATCTATTCTCTGCTCAGCTTCCAATGTGATTTTTGTTTTTGAAAACATGGAATTGATCATATCACCTCCCACCCTAATCCCTACTCAAATCATTAAAATTCTACCTTATTACCTCTGACATTAACTATAAATGCTTCTGGCACTTAAAACTCTTCACAACCTGCCCTCTTCCTACGTTTCCAGCATTCTTGAAAATGATTCTTCTTTATATGCCATGTGTTCTACCTACACTGTCCCATTTGATGTTCTTCAAACATCTTCATCTATCTCCAAGTCTATGACTGAAATACTCTGTCACCTCTGCCTCTGAATTGCTTGGGTCTTTTACAAGTTTCAGTTCAGATGTGAGATTCTACAAGAGGAGTTTTTTTTTTTTTTGTTGTTGTTCCCCAAACCCAGTAATGTCCTATGTTGTCAGATTATATATTATAATATTTTATGGACCTTGATAGTTAAGTATTTTCTTTCCATTGAAATATGTGCTCCTTATGAGTAAGGCCTTTGAAAAACAAAAACAAAAACTTTTCTTATTGTCTTCAACACTTAGCACAGTACCTGGAACATAGTATGTAATCATTCAATTAAATGTTTATTGACTGACTTTCTGACTGACTCTTGGAAAACTGTGTTCTCTTATCCTGAACCAAGTATGTTCAAATGCCCTCGATTCCCACTGCTTTATTTTAGCTTAGATAAATGTAAAATTTTCAAGAAAAGCCTTATTAGGAAACAGTAAACTGTTCAGGCAAGGATTAGACTGGTTTACCTTTTACATCCTTCCTAATTTTGAGGTGTTATGGTTATATAATATATCACACACATACATAAAAGGATATATGTAGGTATAATAGGATATATGTGTGAATATATACATGTGTATACATATATATGTATATGTAGGTGTATAGCTATACATATGTGTATGTATGTATACATATATGTGTAACATTTTATAATCAAAAGAAGCAGTATTATATGGTAAAACTATTAATAACAACTAGTATTTTATATACTTTTAAAATACTGGAAATGCTGAAAAATACTTTTTAAAATATTATTTCATTCAATCTTCACAACAATGCTGTGAAGCAGGTATTATTATTATCCCCAATTTACAGATGAGAAAACTGAAGCTAAGGGAGGTTAAGTGACTTAACCAGGTTCACACAGCCAGTATGTGATGAAAATATAGCGAATAATGGTCCAACCTTGGCATTAAGAAGACTTAGGTTTGAGTACAGGCCCTAAACCATGCTAGGGATTTCACCATGACAACATGAGTAGCCTCAGCATTTCAAGAAACTCTTAAAGACTCTAAATTGCATACACTTTGTATGTAACCAAAATGAGTTTCCCAAAATGTTGAAATCATATATCAAGTGAGCAGTTCTGTAGTATGTTTGCTATATGTACATGCAACTTTCCCCCTTTTCTCACCTTCTGCTTTTTTTTCCTTTCTGACTTCTTCCCTCCCTCCCTTCCTTCCTTCCTTCCTTCCTTCCTTCTTTCTTTCTTCCTTCCTTTCTGTCTTCTTTCTTCCTTCCTTCCTTTCTCTTTCTTTCTTTCTTTCTTTCTTTCTTTCTTTCTTTCTTTCTTTCTTTCT
>NW_020954598.1:6898417-6911516 GCF_900497805.2 Vombatus ursinus
TCTTTCTTTCTTTCTTTCTTTCTTTCTTTCTTTCTTTCTTTCTTTCTCTCTCTTGGCATTCAGATATACACCACATCTGGATTTTTCTGTCAATCTCCCAGAACTTTCCAAAAACAACCAGCCTGGCATATGGGGAGAGATCATACAAGAACAGGAATTAAAGACATTTGATGATGGAGCAGCTAAGTGATGCAGTTGAAAGAGCACCGACCCTGAAGTCAGGAAGACCTGAGTTCAAATCCAACCTCAGACCAAACACTTGACACTTATTAGCTGTGTGACCCTGGGCAAGTCACTTAACTCCAATTGCAAAAAAAAAAAAAGACATTCAATGAAAGTACTGGAACTTCCTATATTCTTAGTTAGAATTGAGACTATGAAGAGCAGGAAGAAAATAATATCCCTATCACAGTTTTGTTTTGATTTAGACTGTTAAGTCTATTTTAATTCCAGTCCCCTAGACAAAGAAAGCATACTTTTCTGTAGCTCTGTCAGGGTTTCAAGAATTATTTGAATTATATCTTTGTTCATTTTTGGAGGGGGTTCAGAAACTATAATTTCATCAATATAGGAACTTCTGAGGGGAAATTCCCTCCTTCATATGTACAGGTCTAACACATGTATATACAACAACTGTTATTTTCAGCCTTAAAGATGCCTGGGACATTGAGAGGTGAAATGATTTGCCCAATACCCTACAAGTGACCTATGAGTCAGAGACAGGACTTTAACACAGGTGTTCCTGATTCCAGAACCAGGCTTTTATCCACTAGCTAAGTGAATCCTATATTTAGCTAATACAAAAATATAAATTTCCCACATTGTTTTAGTCAGCTTTTTGGAAGATGGGGGGAGAGGGCTTTAATGGAACCAAACACATTAATAGAAAAAAAAGTGATTTGGGGGCCAAGAATGTTTGAAGAAAAATATTTGAGGACATTACTACTTTAATATTATAAGGTACTGAAGATAGTAATTGCAGAAGAATTCTTAGGTTTTTTTTACCCACCTTGATATTCTGGGAAGAGTGAGTTTCAATTTCAATTATATTAATTCTTAGCTGTTAGACAGCACTTACATCTTCAAATCATTTTACAAATGCTAATTAAGGGAAGTTATTAATTGAAACTGTAGTGGGTACTAAAATATCCCCATTGAATTTAAATATTCACAAATGGAATTAATGCTTCAAATTACCAAAAAAAAAACCTCTCAAAGCTAAAGGGTAAATGTAATGTTTGAATTGTTTGAAATGACTTTTTCCCCTTTGTTCACTATGGTTGGTGGCAACCATAGTGGCAACAAATTGATCCCAATCAAAACAATAGGATTGTTTTGCTCCTTGGTTGATGATATTTATGCTTGTGGCTGTCATTTATGCAACTAGATATAAAAAAAACAAATTCAGCTTACTTTCTAGTCCATGGTTATATGACTGAATTTGACTGGATTGAGAATAAAGATGAATAGGAGGTTAATAGTGACTGTATATTTTTTTCATTTCTCCAGAGTACAGGCATGGTTGTTATAGAAAATATAGACAGTTTTGCACACACATGCACACACACACATAATATTGCTCCAAGAATTATAAAATGTTGCTTTAATAGTTCTAGTTGTTTTTTTAATGGTTTAAAATTAGATTGTGATGAAGCATTCTAATTGTATCCATATTTAGCTGCTGAGAAGATGGTTAGCTTCTTGGTGACATGTTATATGTGGCTGTGGACATGTCAAAATAGAATTTAAAGTTCCTTTATCTAGGAGACATTTTGACTATACTACTTTGTAACTCTGAAAGACTGGTATGCCACTGAAACAAAGTTTTGAAAGGAAGTCTTCCCTCTTTCCCAAAAAAGACCCATGAGCTTTTTTTTTCAATAAGTAGTACCACTATTGCATTAAATTAACCTTTCTAATAATGTTCTTGGGCTGGAAATGAAAAATAAAACTGGTAGTAAGGAAATAGCAGTGTCTCATAGAGAGTTATTATGGTGGATGTTATGGAGAGCTAAACTAGAATGCACAGACCCCTAAGAAATATTCTAGTTGTGTGAAGTTGCTTAACCTCTTATGTCTCTGAGCAATTGTCTACAACAATAAGTTTCCGAGAAAGTATCAACCTAAACTTGTAGTGGAAGTTTCCCTAATTGGGGTTTCCTACAGCAATAAATTCATAAGTAAGTTCGCTAATATTTCTCTTCCCCCACTAATGTCCTAATGGTAAAATGATATTTACTCCAGGAAATATGTCATCAAAACATAGATTGGAAGCATTACTTCAGTTATATCAAAGGCAGTCTTTATGCAAAACAATATAAGCTCATTGAGGGTAGACAATCTTGTTCTTGTTTGTTTGATTGGTTTTATTTGTTTTCTTTGTGTCCTTAGAGCCTACCAAAGTAATTCATATATTTGCTGAATGAATTAATAATTTGTACGTGATTCATGACAGACATACAGGTATTCTTTTTAGGGTAAAATAACCATTTATGAAAGATCTGATCCCAATACTATTATAATATTCACTTTGCTGTGTCCTTTGCATGTCCTCTCTTCTAGGTCCTCAATATGTCTTTTGCCAAGAGTTAATCATTCCCTAAAACTATTTTTCCTTAAATTGATCTATTAATTACTTTATACTTTGTGGCTATATTCATACAATAGCAAAATAAAAGGTTAAAAATTCAACCAATCAATCTACCTTTAATTTATACTTTGCCAAATTATGAATGAAGTTATTTTTACTTTTGTTGTTCTTTTCACACTTGAAAACACATTCAAAATAAAATTCAGGATCTTTACCTAAAATCCCTCCTACCATATTTCTTTCTAAGTCATCACCATCCAGGCTTGAAAGTTCATTGTCATCTTTGACTGCTTACTCCCCTTAGTTCTTCTATGGAATCAAGTTCTATCATTTCTATCTCCTCTGTCTCTTAGATATATATGCCACATTTTTTGCCATTCTTATATCTATAATCCCAAAGCACATTATTTCAAACTTTCTAGCTATACTAGTCGAAGATCTTTCTAATTACAAATCCTCCCTCAAGAATATTCACTGTCTGACCTATACACTTTTATATATTACTAACATATCTCCCTAAAGCACATATTTGATCATGGCATATCACTGATCAAGAGCCTTACATAATTAATTATAATCTACCAAAGAAAGCCCAACTTTGACATTTCTGGTCATTCACAAAAATATAACCATAATGTCTCATCCTCTTCTCATGTACCCTGTATTATGATCACAATAGAATGATTTACCCTGAACCTCCTTCATTCACCTTTTCTTTTTCTTTATGGAGGTCAGGAATAGAAAATGTGGTCATCACAATGACTGAAGAAGAAGTAAATAAAATGAGTAGAATCTACTATGCTTTTTTATATGTAAACAAAATTGAAAACAAAAAATTATGGATTTTCACACATATAACATCAAATAATCAAATAAGAGTGAGATAAAATAGAGAATATAAGAAATCCAATATTAGAAAGATGTTAGGAATATATAAGTGAAATACCCTATTCCTTCATAAACAAACCTAGTTCAAACTGAATTTACAAGTGAAATATTTCAAACTTTTAGAGGACAGATAACAATTTTGTTTCATAATATTTTCACAAAAAGAGAGAAAGAAGACCCCTTATCCAACCTCTTTTCTCAAGTCTAATATGGTCCTGACATCAAGAAAAGTAAATGCATCGCCCCTTTAGAGGTTAAATAGTTGGTTTTTATCTGTGGTGTGTTTAAAACTTGATTATCTTTACAGCTTTTTGACCAATGAAAATAAATCCATCTCTGCCCTATTATTTCTTAAGTAGCTGTGAAATCAACTGTTCTTGGAATCTTACTGAAATAAAAATGGTTAGAGCTTGTTATCATAAGATGACACAAGGCAGTATTTATTGACAACCTTGCTAGAGGTTTGGAGTGGAAGTCTTGGTCTTCCAAACTTTGAGTGAACAAAAACAGATCAATGTGCAGTCTGAAAAGGAGTTAAACCATTAACAATTCAAATTTTGTAATGATAAATGTTATTTTAAAAGCTTTATAGCTGTTTAGAGTTTTGGATATAAATGCAGGCTTCATTTTTGAACAGAGAGGAAAAAATGGAAATGTGTAAGGGGAAGCTATGTCTACTTTCTCACCATCAATTAATTTTCAATACATTTAATTTTTTTCTGATTATAGACCAATATCATCAATGAATAGCCACATTTAAAAATATTAAATGAAATTTTATAACAAATGTCTACAGTATTATAAACAAAATTCACTGTAATTAATTGGATTCATACCAGACAAGTAAGTATAGTGCAGCATTATAAAAAGAGAGACAAAATAAACCAAAATAATAAAGGAATCACATATTATACTAAGATTTTAAACATTATTCAATAAAACACAATATTCTTTAATGTAAAATGTTTTAAAGAAAACGCTCTTCATTCATTTAAGAATAGCATAATACTGTATGAAAAATACTTGACTTGGAGAGACTTGATGGATGATTCAAAACACTATATTAAAATGATAATAATGAACATATTTATTTAAATACCAAGTAGTCTCAAGAAAGGTCTTTAAAAAAATTGTATAAAATCATAGCTAAATTCCTATGGCAAATCAAATAAGCAATAATATCAAGTACACCACATTTGAAATAAAAAGTCACGTAGAAGAAAAACTGATGGTGAAGTATTTTTACTTCATGATGTGAGAAATTTTACAAAGCATTTATCATTTTTAAATGGGTGATGGTAGAGATCTCTCTGTGTGATTTGGTTAGTATGTAATGTGGCTTTATCACGTGCCCAGACCACCTAAGATGGAGGCACCCCTGTGGGAGATACCAGGGACTTTCTTCTTGAAGAAGATAAAGTATTGTGGACCATCATTTCAACCTACCTGGATTATGAGCCTCTAGAGGACAAGGACTATCTTTTCCTCTTTTTATGTCCCTGACATTTTGCACAGCATCTGGTATACATTAAGTGATTAATAAATGCTCACTTATTTATTAATAAATAAATTACTCAGTACCATGTGGGCAGGAACAGCTTTTTTCCATGTGTTTAGTAGCCAGAATGAGCTGCATCTTTAAATTTACCAGACTGGGACAGTGTGGTTTTCTCTTTTTGGTGGTATCCAGGCCTTAACATCTTCATCATTCATAGCATGGGGAAGGAAGGGCATTTTACCCTCCCTGTAGGCCCTGAGAAATAGGTACAATTTTTTTTCTTTACTTCTTTTGTTTGTTCTTTTCCATTTCAGTTTTAGAGAGCACAGACTCTACACCTCAGAGACTGATGCACAGCTATCTTAGAGCCAGGATTATATCCAGATGTTGCAACCAGGCTAGCAGGGAAACCCTGACACATCAGGGTTGCTGGAGGCAAATCCAGTGAAGGCTTTTGACTTGCAATTTATAGACTAATATTTTATACGAACTTAGTTAAGCTGTGAATCTACTCACCCTCCCCTCTTCAGAGACTGAGAGATTATAGCAAGAATTGTATCCAAAAGATGCATAAAAAAATCTATATATTCATTTTTGCTACATCTTTGAAGTAAATATTCCTATAATTAGTAAAATATAACTAGGGTTCTAGGGACCCTTGAAATTGTGAAAACACAATTGCTGGGGCTTGAACAAATGGAAGAGAGTAAATATCACCCAACCTCTTTAAGGGAAGGGTGAAATGCAACAAACATGTTCTTCAGGTATTGGGAGCCAGAGTAATCACTATTACAAATATAACTAAGAAAAAAAGTGAAATGACAAATGGAAAAAAATACAAAAAAATGTGAAATAAGAGTGACATCTAAAATGTGTTTGATTTTTTAAAATTACAAATTATCGTCCAAATCTTTGATAGACAAATGTGTAAGGATTTAAAAAAAAAAGAGGGAGAGAGGGGCAAAACCAAGATGATGGAGTAAAGGCAGGGACTCACCTGAGCTCTCCCCCAAAACCCTAGAAAAATCTTTAAAAATAACTAAACAAATTCTAGAGCAACAGAACCCATGAAAAGATTAAGTGAAACAAATTTCCAGCGCAACACAACTTGGAAGGTCAGCAGGAAAGGTCTGTAGCACCAGGGTGAGAAAGCATTGCAATGCAGCACAAGCTGGGCCCTAGTAAACCTGGAGCAGGTCTCTGGGCAACTGAATCACTGGCAGCAACTGCAGTTTCCAGATCTCTCAGCCCACAGACACCAAAGACAACTTATAAAGTCAGCAGGAGAGGTCAGTCACTCCTAAGTGAGAGTGCAGCACAGTCTGGAGCAGGCCATGCCAACACAGCCCAATGCAGGTGAGATCAGCATAGCCCATGCCCCAACAAATTAGGAGCAAACCTTGGGAGTGACTGAATCAGCAAAGGCAATGGCAATGGCTACTTCCAGAGTGCTCAGATGGTAAAGGGGTTGAAAAATTGGTCAGAAGGAGATTACAGGGGTCTCTTTACTAGCACTGAGGCAAGACTCTTGCTTTATCCAAACTCAGATGGGGGTTGCAGTCCTGGGTGGCAGTCATAGGGTAAGGAGGAGCACTAGCATAGCAGAGCTTGTTACCACAGTGAAGTGGGACCCACCTCATAGTTCCAGGGCAGAAAAGAGTGCTTGTGGTTGCTCACAGACCAAATCAAAGGCCGGGAGAGTAATAAACACCTCTCCTTAGATCATACCACCTTGGAAGAACTGAAAACTTACAGGTCCCTAAAAGTCTATCTGAAAACCCTTGAAGCTTGGGACAGAGTACCCTTCTAGCCTGGAAGCAGAGCCCTACTTTAACAAACAGTTAAAAGTTAAGTAATAGGTTGGAAAAATGAACAGTAGAAAAAAATTGACTACAGAAAGTTACTATGGTGACAAGAAAGATCAAAACACACACTAAGAAGAAGACAACAAAATCAAGGCTCCTACATTCAAAATCTCCAACAAAAATATGAATTGGTCTCAGACCACAGATAAGCTCAAAAAGGATTTTGAAAATCAAGTAAGAGAGGTAAAGGAAAAATTGGGAAGAAAAATGAAAGTGATTCAAGAAAATCATGAGAAAAAGCCTCAACAGCTTGGTAAAGGAAACACACACACACACACACACACACACACACACACACACACACACACTGAAGAAAATAACTCCATAAAAAATAGACTAGGACAAAAGGTAAAAAAAAGGTCCAAAAATCCAACCAGGAGAAGAATGTCTTTTTTTTATGGTCTTAAAAACCATTATTGGCCAAATGGAAAAGGCGGTCCAAAGGCTCACTGAAGAAAATAATTCCTTAAAAATTAGAATGGAGCAAATGGAAGCCAATGACATCATAAGAAATCAAGAAATAATGAAACAAAACTAAAAGAATGAAAAAATGAAGACAATGTGAAATATCTCATTGGAAGGAAAAAAAACTGACCCAGAAAATAGATCCAGTAGAGAAAATTTAAAAACTATTTTACTAACTGAAAGACATGATTTAAAAAAGTGCCTAGCTATCATCTTTCAAGAAATTATCAAGGAAAACTGCCCCAATATTCTAGAACCAGAAGGTAAAGCAGAAATGGAAAGAATCTTCCAATCACCTGCTGAAAGAGGTCCTGTAATGAAAACTACCAGAAATATTATAGCCAAATTTCAGAGTTCCAAGGTCAAGGAGAAAATATTGCAAGCAGCCAAAAAGAAAATATTGCAAGCAGCTAGAAAAAAAACAATTCCAGTATCTTGGATATTTGTCAAAATAACAGCCATGATAACACAAGATTTAGCATCTTCTACATTAAAGGATATGAGGGCTAAGAATATGGTATTCTAGAGGACAAAGGAGCTGAGATAACAACCAAGAATCACCTACCCAGCTACCCAGCAAAACTGGGTATAATCCTTCAGGGTAAAAATGGATACTCAATGAGAGAGAGGACTTTCAAGAATTCTTGATTAAAAGACCAGAGATGAATAGAAAATTTGACATTTGTATACAAGACTGAAGAGAAGCATAAGAAGGTAAACAGGAAAGGGAAACCATAAGGGCCTGAGTGAACTTTACTTCTTCAAATTGGCTTAAAGAGGGAATAACATATACATGCAATAAGGTATAGAAATCTATCTTATCCTACAAGAAAGAAGAAAATGAAGGGGATAAGAGAAAGGGGGTGATAGGGAAGGGAGATGGGAGAGGGGTTAGTCAGAAGCAAAACATTTTTGAGGAGGGACAGGGTGAAAGGAGAGAGAATAGAATAAATGGAGGAAGGGGAATAGGATGGAGGGAAATACAGTAAGCAATAGTAACTGTGAAAAAAAATTAAAGCAAGTTTCTCTGATAAAGGCCTCATTTCTTAAACATATAGAGAACTGAGTCAAATTTATAAAAATAAGAGCCATTCCCTAACTGATAAATGATCAAAAGATATAATCAATTTTCAGGTGACATATCTATAGCTATATGAAAATGTATATATATTCTTATTCACTCTTGATTGGAGAAATGCAAATTAAAAGAATTCTGAGGTACTACCTCATACCTATTAGACTGGCTAATACTCCAGAAAAAGTAAATGACAAATGTTGGAGTAGATATGGGAAAAATTAGACATTAATGAATGCACTGTTTGTGGAGTCATGAACTAATTCAAACTTTCTGTAGAGCAATTTGGAACCCTGCCCAAAGGGCTATAAAACCATATCTACCCATTGACTTAGCAATACCACTACTAGATCTGTATTCCAAAAGACATTAAAAACAAAGGAAAATGACCTATAGGTTCAAAAATATTTTTAGAGGCTCATTTCTGGGAGAAAATAATTAGAAATTAGGGAATGGCTAAATAAGTTGTGGTATGTGCTTATGATGGAATATTATTATATTATAAGAAATGATAAGCAGGATGCTCTCAGAAACACCTGGAAAGACTTGCATGGGCTGAGGCAAAGTGAAGTGAACTAGGTACAAAGCAATATTGTAAGATGATCAGCTGTGAATGACTTAGCTATTCTTAGCAATATAATGATCCAAGACAACTCTGAATGACTTGCAATGAAAAATGCTATCCATCCCCAGAAAAAGAACTGATGGTTTCTGAATATAAATTGAAGCATATATATTTTTTACTTTCATTATTATTCTTGAGCTTTTTTGTCTGTTTTCTTTCACAACATGACTATTATGGATACATTTTGCATGACTACACATGCACAACCTATATTGAACTGCTTTCTTTCTCAATGAGGAGGAGTGGGGAGGGAGCAAGGGAGAGAATTTAAAACTGAAAGTTTTATAAACAAACATAAAAATGTTGTTTTTACATGTAACTTGGGAAAATACATAAATACATTAAAAAAAATAAAAGGGTAAACAAAAAGATGAAATGAAACTAATTGATAAACATTTAAAATGCTTAACATCACTAATAATCAAGCAGATAAACATTTTAAAAACTCTAATTTTCATTTTATACTCACTTGCTAAATGAGTAAATTAATAAACATAGAGACCAATATTTGGATTCCCAGAGTCACTTCAAATTTTGGACAAAACTACTAGAATGATCAGGAATTTGGATTATTATAAGAAAGAAGTTATAAGCTTGATTCCTTATATTAACAATCTCTTTGTGATAACCTCATCTTAGGCTGCAATGATGCTAAGCCCTTTATAAATTCATTATGTGAGATGGTGAGGGCTGAGCCATAGAATCATCATAAGGAATAGAGAGTGATAAGGAAGAAGGTGTTTTGTGACTTGAGTACCTTAGTGTGTGGTTCTCTTAGCAAAGGAATATGAATTCTCTATTGAAAATCCTGTCTTCAACTAGAAAAAGATCAAATTAAAAAATCCCTAATTAAACATCAAATTAGAAATCCTAAAAATAATCAAAGGAGATATTAGTAAAATTGAAAGTAAGAAAACCATTGAACTAATTAAAAAACAACAACTAGGAGTTCATTCTATTAAAAAAATGATAAAATAGATAAACAATTGTTTATTTTGATTTAGAAAAGAAAGAAGAAAACCAAATTACTAGTATCAAAAATGAAAAGAGTGAATTCACCACCAATGAAGAAAAAAATTAAAGTGATTATTAGGAGCTCTTTTGTCCAATTATATGCCTATAAATTCAACAACCTATATAAAATGGACCATTTTTTTGGAAAAATATAAACTGCCTATATTAACATAAGATGAAATAGAATACTTAAATAACACTATCTTGGAAAAGGAAATTGAACAAGTCATCAATGAACTCTCTAATGAAAAAAAATCCCAGGACCACATGGATTCAAAAGTTCATGCTATCAAACATTTAAAGAATAATTAATTTCAATACAATGTAAACTATTTGGCAAAATAGGTGAATCAGTAGTTCTCCCAAATTCCTCTGACAACATAAATATGGCGCTGGAACCTAAACTGAGATAAACAAAAACAGACAAAGAAAACTATGGACCAATTTCCCTAATGAATAATTGTGGGGGCAGGGGGAATTAAATACTATCAAAGAGATCAAGGCAATATATCACAATGATCATACACTCTGACCTGGTGGGATTCATGCCAGATATGTAGGACTTATTCAATATCAGGAAAACTACAAGCAAAATTGACCATATCAGCAACAAAACCAACAAAAATCATATGATTATGTCAATAGATGCAGAAAAAAGGTTTTGACAAAATACAATACTCATTTCTATTAAAAACACTAGAAAGCATAAGAATAAATGTAGTTCTTTTTTAAAATGGCAAGTAATATCTATCTAAAATCATCAACAAGCATTATCTGTAATGGGAAAACTTTCTCAATAAGACTGAGGGTGAAGAAACAGTGCCCGTTATCACCATTATTATTCAATATTTCACCAGAAATGCTAGCAATAACAATAAGAAAAGAAAAATAAATAGAAGGAATCAGAATAAGCAAAGAGAAAACATAACCATGACTCTTTGTAGATAATATCATGGTATACTTAAAGAATTCTAGAGGATCAACTAAAAAAAGTAAAAATAATTAACAACTACAGCAAAGTTACAGCATATAAAATAAACCCATATAAATCATCAGCATTTCTACATATTACCAACAAATTCCAGTAGCAATGGATAGAAAGATAAATTCCATTTAAAATAACTGTAGACAATATGAAATGCTTGGGAGTCTACCCACCAAGGCAAACCCAGGAACTATATGAACACAATTACAAAACACTTCATACAAATAAAGTCAAATCTGAACAATTAGAAAAATATTAATTGCTTATGGGTAGGCTGTATCAATAAAATGTAAATAACAGTTCTATCTAAGTTAATTTACTTATCAGTGCCATGTCACTCAAACTACCAAACATTATTTTATAAAGATAGAAAAAAATAATAAAATTCATCTGGAAGAGCAAAAGGTCAAAAATATCAAGGGTATCAAATTTTTTAAAGAGTGAAGCAAAGTGACCTAGCAATACCAGATCTCAAACTATATTAAAAAGTGATAATCGGGGCAGCTGAGTTGACCCCAATTGCCTCACCAAAAAACAAAAAGTGATAATCATCAAAATGATCTGGTATAGGCTAAGAAATAGAGTCATGGTGTAGTGAACAGATTAGATATGTAATAAACAGTAGTAAGTGACCATAGTAATCTGGTGTTTGATAAACTCAAAGATCCAAGCTTTTGGGACAAAAACTCACAAACTGACAAAAACTGCTGTGAAAACTAGAAACCAGTTTGGCCAAACCTATGGATCAACAAACATCTCACCCCTTCTTCCAAGATAAGATCAAAATGGGTACATGATTTAGATATAAAGGGTGATATGATAAGCAAATAAGGGAAACATAAAATATTTTACCTGTCACATCTTTGAATGAAACAAAAAATAGAGAACATTGTGGGATGTAAAATGGATCATTTAGATACCATCAAATTAAAAAAAAAGTTTTTGCACAAACAAACCTAATGCAGCTAAGATTATAAGGAAAGCAGGAAACTGGGAAAATTTCTTATAGCAAGTTTCTTTGAAAAAGACCGCATTTCACAAATAAAGAACTTAGTCAAATTTTTAATAATAGGAGATTTGTTTTTTTCTGAATTGGTAAATCAAATTTGTTTGTAGTCATATAAAAATGCTCCAAATCACTATTGATTAGAAAAATGAAGATTAAAACAATGCTGAGTTAAAGATTAAAGATTAAAACAATACTACCTCACATCTATCAGATTAGTTAACATGATAGGAAAAGGAAAATGACAAATCAGGGAGGGAAAATGGGAAAATTAGGACACATGCATTGTTGGTGGAATTATATACTGATTCAATCATTCTGGAGAGCAATTTGGAACTACGCCCAAAGGAATATAAAACTATATACTTTTTGATTCAGTAAAGCCACTACTATGTCTGCATCCCAAATATTTTTAAAAGGAAAAAAAAAACTTTTATGTACATGAATATTTAGAGCAGTTTTTTTCCCCCCAATGGCAAAGAATTGGAAATTGAGTAGATCCCATTAATTGGGAAATGGTTAAAAAAAAGTTGTAGTACATGATTGTGATGGAGTACTATTGTCCTATAAGAAATCTTGAGCAGGATGGTTTTGGAAAAAGCCTGGGAAGCCTTATATAAATTGATGTAAAGTGAAGTGAGCAGAACCAGTAGAACATTGTACACAGCAACAGCAATATTGTACCATGATGAACTGTGAATGACTTAGATATTCTCAGTATGCAATGGTCCAAGATAATTCTAAAGAACTTATGATGAAAATGCTATCAAGTTCCAGAAGAAGAACTGATAAAGTCTAAATGTAGATTGGAGAATATATTTTTCTTTAGTTTTTCTCAGGGTTTTTTTTTGGTCTGTGTTTTCTTTCACAACATGACTAATATGGAAATACATCTTGCATGACTGCATAAGAATAATCAATATCAAATTGCTTGTCTTCTCTAAGAGTGGGGAGAGAATTTGGAACTCAATTTTTTAAAATGAATTTTTAAATGTTTTAAATGTAACTGGGAAAAATAAAATATATTTTTAAAAGAATATAGCCATGCTCTCTCTCTCTCTCTCTCTCTCTCTCTCTCTCTCTCTCTC
>NW_020954598.1:6911616-6967298 GCF_900497805.2 Vombatus ursinus
TCTCTCTCTCTCTCTCTCTCTCTCTCTCTCTCTCTCTCTCTCTTTCTTCATCTCTGGGGTCTCTTATAGATCTATATAATATGATTATATGCACTTCTCTACTCAAATATTATTTTTTGGCATGAAATTTCATAAGATTATAAGTTTAGACCTAGAAGGTAACTCTGAGGTAAACTACTCCTACCCCTTTCTTTTAGAGATGAGGAAATAGAAAACAAGAAGGTTAAGTAACATTCTCAGTGTTACACAGGCAATGAATGGTAAAGTCAGGATTCAAACCCAGGTTTTCTGACTCTAAATCCAGAACTTTTCCCAGTGCCTCTCATTCAGTAGTCAACATATCTTGGACAGACATCAGTAGCAGTACCTAGCAACAGTAACAGCAACAGTCAATAGCTCTGTACCTAGAAAAGGGGCAAGATTGATCAGAAAATGATCCTGATCAATTTAATGAACATCTCAAGCAACTTGAGGTTATAGAGGAGTGATTCTTTGAGGCATCAGATGGGAACCACTCTGTGAAGAGTATGGCTATCAAGGTCTTTTTGAGAAGATAGAGGATCTATTCTGATTTCTTGTTAGACAGCTTCCTGAGGCAGTTTATAAATTGAGGCTCATGAAATTGGAATTTTACAGGAGGGACCAACTCTTCATAAGGGCATAAAGAAAAAAAAACACCAGGTCTTGTCAATTCATTTATACTCCTTTTTTTTTTCTATCACTGTTCAGAGGATAGAGTAGCATATACAAAAGAGGATTTAAGTTCTGGGCGCATGATGGGGATGGAAAGGAGTGATAAAGTAGAATCTGGACAGGTCTGCAGTTTTTCCTACACCTAGGTATCAGATAGGGTTATCTTGAGACTAGAACACAGGGGAATTATATATGTTGTATCATAATATTCTTGTTCACTTAACCTCAGAGAATGATTCCAAATATTGGACTTTCTTCAGTTCAAAAGATAGAAGTAGTTGGATAAAAGATGGAATTACTAGAGAAGTATATGGCAGATGCTGATATATTTTGCCCTTGGGGCCTTAAATGAGACTTTGTGAAACTTGAAGCTGCTGGATAAAGGGAGAGATCTTTTAATTTCCTAGCCAGTGAAATGTCAGTGAAATACCTGAATTTATATTTTTAGCAAGACAAGGATGATTTCTTAAGCAGCATCAATTTTGGGGATTGCCCTAAGGGTAACCCCAAATTCTAGCATTAAGAAATCTGATACTTTATAGCAGGCAGAATTACTAAAATCACATGACTCAGGGAAAGAAAAATATTGTTCTTGTCACCCTTAAAAGTCTTTAACAAGTGATGATACAGTGTGTAAATTCAATTTGAGGATATAATTCCTGATTTTTGACACTGAGAAAACATTTTATTTCAGTGTAAGAATGCATGATAAATATTAGAATTATAGAATTTTAGGGGATCTTAAGAGTTAAGATGATTAGCAAATTTAGAGTATGAATCAAAATTACAGATCTATTCAAAACCTATCCTTTCATAGATGAGGGAACTCATACCTAAAATTGTGAAAGTATTTTTGCAAGGCATACACAGGTGAAAGCTAGAAACATACAAATTTGTATTCGTGTCTTCCATGTCAAAATCTAATGCATTTTCTCTTTTCTCATGCACCACACTCACTCCTATAGGTTAATGTTCTGTTATCTTTCTTCCAGCACAGGTGCACCCTGCCTCAGTATAGAACAGAATAAACAGAATCATTTACCAATTGCTCCCCTAATCAGCAGATGTTACTAAATTACAGGTCTAAAAATCTAATTTGAACTCTATGTACAGTCTGCCTTGCATATTAGCTTTAAATACATTTTGAGGTGGGTAGACCAATTAATGTTATTTTTTTATCTTTTGAGTTAAAATCATACAACTTCAGAATACAAATGTATTAAAATTTAATGCAAATTAATAGCTGGAGTCAAGTATTCTGGGATATTTTTATTATTGTCTGGGCAACAGAACTGAGAAAAAACATTGTTTTTTACAAATCTATGAAGATTTTCAAGACCTTTAGGGAATCTGCAACCTTCTGATTTTGTGTTCTCACATAGACAGAGATTGACTATACTCACAGTAACTTTTACTGATGCTTATGGACTTTACAATTCAGAGAACCAAATTTCCAACCACCAACCCCAAAGTCCTTCATTTTTCTATTTACATAATTCTAAGATCCTGTAGGCCAGAAATAGGAAATCAAGAAAGAAGACAATGACACCCAGAAGAAGGAAAAATGGAACACTGACTCAAAATACAAGAGTAAGATCATAATAGCACAGAGTCACTAAGGCACAAAAAGTTAGGCAACAACCCTAATGTATGAACATAATTTTGAGATTGATTGGTGAAAAGTACTAGACCACATGAGCTATATTTCTTAACACCCTCCCCCCCATATAAACCTCCAAAGCTATAGAAAAGAAGTAGAATAATGTCAAATTGAAATCATTTGAAGATATAAATAAAATAGATTTCAGGTTATGAGCTAGACCTTGTTCTTTTTTGCATCAGCATGTTACCAAACATTGTACCTCTAAAATGTTCAATATGCAATTGAATAAAGGTATGGAAGGGAGCACCAGTTAGTCTTTTTTTTAAAGAATATATAGAAGAGAACAATCAGGGTGGTGACAGAAATGGAGACTAAGCTTTATGAGTATGGGTAAGAGAATTAGGGTTATTTAGTCTCGAAAGAAAATTTGGCTGAGATTTGGGAGTGAAAGGATGGATAAGTTACCTATAAAAGAGGTATAGAAGGTATAGAAGAGGTAATCTTTATGAATCTTTTCAGCTAGACAAGGATAATTTTTTAAGCAGCATCAATTATGGGGATTGCCTGAAGAGTAACCCCAAATTTTAGCATTAAGAAATTGGATACTTTATAGCAGGCATAATTACTAATGTTATATGTCTCAGGGAAAGAAGAGTATTGTTCTTGTTACCATTAAAAGTCTTTAGCAAGTGATAAAACAGTGTGTAAATTCAATTTGAGGATATAATTCCTGGCTTTTGACACTGAGAAAACAATCTTTATCACATGAGGAAAAAAATAGGAATAATAGGTAGATGCAAATCTGGGTGTTACGCTTCCTTTGCAAACATTTACATTTACAGAGATGGAACTCAACCCTTAAAATAGGATGACTTTTAATCTTAAATCTTTAACAGAAGTGTTTTCTTTACATTATCATTCACTTTTGCTATTATGTTTTCATAAATAGTTTGACCTCTATTTTGATCCTGCTTTTTCACTCTGCATCATTTCATAAATGTCTTTCAATATTTCCATATATTACTCATAATGATCAACCAAAATTACATTATAGTATTTCATTGTTCATAAATAATAATTTATCCTTACATTCCCACATTTTTGCACATTCAGATTGCCTCCAAGAAAACAACAAATTTTATGGAACAAGAAATACACACATAGGTATACAGATAAACACATAAAAACATACATATATTAAAAAGATACATATATACAGTCTGAATCTGTCTTTCTTTTTTCCTTCTTACCTTTTCCTTCTTTCCTTCTTTCTTTTTTTCCTTCTTTCTTTCCTTCTTTACTTCTATGTCTATGGATATCTAGATATCACCTAATATTTTAATACAAGTTTGTTTGGAGCGTGCGGGGGGATAATAGCAGTGGGAGGATCAAGAAAAATTTCCTTCAGAAAGATGGTATCTGAGCTTCATCATGAAAAAAAAAGAAATTATGTGAGATAAGGGTAAATAAGAAGTGTGTTCTGGGCTTAGAGGATGGACTGTGCAATGGTTTCAGACACATGATGGAGCGTCAGGAATGAAAAGTAGAAAGAAGATGAGTTTTGTTACATCTCAATGTAGGAGAGAGAGATTAATGTCCAATGAATTTGGAAAGAAAGACTTTGGCCATGTTATGTAGGAATTTAAAAGCTAAACTGGGGAATTTATCACATTCTAAACTCCCTCCCCTGTGGAAACGCTACAATCCAATGCTGTCCTACTTAGCGTTTTTGTTCAAGACAGTCTACCTCAGGAGTATGATGATAAATGGTTAATAACTGGCTTTCATTTGAAAAAAAAGTATCCATGACATATTTTTAAATTTTAATCATTATTAATATTTGCTTCAACATTTTCTTAATTCTAGAAATAAAAAAATAGACTGATTTACAGAATTTCTGGTTTTTGAGGTATAAATAATCACAATGAAAATTTAACAATCTACTGTCATGAACCAGTATACAATAACTACAGCAAGTCCTTCCTATACCTCCAAACTATGCCTTTTCACTGTTGTTCCCCATTCCTGTAATATCAATTACCTCTTTCTCTTTGTTTTCCTGATTTCTTTCAAGAACCAACTCAAATCTAAACATCTTCAAAAGGCTTTCCTGATTTCCCCCAATGCTAACGTCTTCCCTCATCATCTTCCATCAATTCTGCATATATCATGTATGGACCTAGTTATGACAGGTATTTATATCTAATAAATTAGCTGTGTAAGCCCCTTGAAATCAGGGAGATTTCATTTATAGTGATTAAAGCTAGGTAAGAAATGAGGCAAAGAATGGTCTCTTTTACCTAGATAAAAAAAAAAAATCAATCTAGGAATAGAAGACCCTCAGAGTTTTTGGCCAAAATAGATACAATTGCTATTTACATTCACTCTGAGCCATCAGGGCCCAAGCAATGACCACTAAGTGGGGCTTGGGCTGGGATCTATTGTTGGACAATCAATAAGAACCAGAGTGAATAAGTTATCGTCCTTAAGAAAGAAATCCAGGAGATATCTTGTGAGGTTTCAGGGATCAAAATTGGGCAGAATGACTAGAATATAGCAAACACTTGGCTGCTTCTCTGACTGTCTATGCTTTTCTGAAAGATCCTTTGGAGGAGGACAATCAAGATGATGACAGAAATGAAGATGAGGTTATATTAGTACTGATTCCAGGAGCTGAGGTTATTAAGCATAGGAAAAAAAAAATAGCTGGGATTTAAGGGTTAAAGGGTGGATAATAGATTTGCAATAGTCTGAGGCTACTTAATTTGACTTGCCTTCAAAGTTTATAGTTCTTTTAGCTTCATTTCACATTTAAGTGACCATGTATCAGGGTTCTTCTTTGCCTAAGGCTGTGGATTCTATCCTTCTATATGTATGCTGAACATGCTCAAACTTTCTGGGACGTTTGCTCCTGTTGTTTCCTGCAACATGGTTTGTGAGCTTTTAAAACAGCATTTTTTTTTTTCTGGGAGAATTCTGATCTTTAATTTTTTTTGGTTTGTCTCCTTTCTTCAATTTATTTTGTCTGAACAGAGTTAATGTAGTCTTTCAAAATTTTCACCTTTTGCTTCTCATCTATTAAATTTATTTCCACCTTTGTATTTAGTTCTTAATCTCTGTTCAACTTTTTAAAAGCTTCTGTTATTTTGGATATTTTTTCCTTCCTTCTATTCTAAGTTATCCACTATGCAGTTCATCTTACTTTTCTCTTCAGAGCTCTGCTTTATGAACTAATTTCCATTTTAATATTTTCCCCCTTATGAACAATTCCAAAGTTTCTTACTGCTGTTCTTTTGTCTTGCTCTCCTTTTCACTGATTCATACTGGACTGTTTTCCTTTAAAACTTGATAATTAATTGTTATTTTGAATGTTATTCTGGAATATGTTCTAATTTTTTTTATTTTAAAATTTTACTTTTGATTTTTCTGCTGCAGAACTGACTTATACCTAGTCTTTTGCTCTTGGTCCCCTTTTTTCCCTTACTCAGATTATTTTTTCTCCTAATTCTTATGTCCCCTTAGGATTCATTTAACTTATCTAACACTCAGTCTGTTTATCTGTAAAATTAGGGGGTTATGCTAGAAGGCCCTTTAGCTCTAAATCTATCAACTTAGAATTTTGTAAAAAAAAACATTTTAATTTTGCCTTGAAATTATCTATTGCTTTATGATTACACAAATTCCTTTGAATTGTAGACTGTCTATATTCTTACTGACCACAAAAATGGTACCAATACTAAGTTGTAGCCATTTTAGCACAGGGAACATATAACAAGACAGGTTTAATTTTTTTTGTTTTGTTTTGTTTTTTTACTTTAATTTTTGATAGAATGTTTTAAAGTTCAAAATCTGCAACCAGTTATATTGCCTTTCTCCAGTGTCAAAACAACTGATGGCTTGAGAGAAACTAATTGCTTTAAGGAGGTAAATCCAAATTTGCTTCTTGATAAGTTGTTACCAAAGCCATCACAGAATGAAAATACATATCTAGGTATTTTGAAGAATGTTTCCTCTGTAGTCAAAGTGGGGGAGTCCAGAGAAATTTATAGGATGATTTGATCAATCAAGATAAATGTTCTGCATCTCAGCCCTACCACAAATTCCTTTTAAAAAGTAAAATGTGCATTATTATTATTACTAATATTATTATATTGTTTCTGTTGTTCTATGGATGAAGAATAAATCACCTTATAGTTTTTAGTACGTTATAATATTGACTGCATTTTCCTCTTTAGTTTTTCATTCTTCTCTTGACTCTATACTCATATTATGTTCATATTAGTACTATTGCTTAGGTAAATAATTTTGAAGGTTCAGAATCTTGGAAACTATTTTATGTTAAGCCAGAACCCCACCAAAACATAGAAATGTTAGTGCTTTTAAAGGAAAGTTCACTCTCTGAAACTCCAATATATCTGTGATATCATTCCTATGTGTACTTCCTCTAACAGTATATATTATAACCCATTCATGGATACATCCTACTGTACAATTGGCCTTCTTGGTTTCCCCATAAATATACCACATCTGAGATAGGAAAAATGATTTAATATTTTATGTAGCCTTCCTACCCACCCACCCCTACTTTCCATCCTATCTCATTACTCAAATTCAGATATCATTGCAACCCTACTGGGAATATCCAGATCTCCAGGAACATGGCCTCCTACTTGGAATCATGTAAGTATTCTAACAACTGTGAAAAAGAACATATTTTTGAAGGTTGGGCATTTGGACTTCCTCAGGGCATTTCCTAAGGTTCTGTGTGTTGGTCCACTACTCATAACAGGTTATTTAGGGGGGAAAATGACAGAAATATGCTAATATTTCAGAAAAGTGAGAGAACTAGTTTTTTCCTCCACTGAACTTCTTACCTGAGAGAAGAATGAACATCTCACCACTCAGTTAGTATTTGAAAGAACATCTCCTTGTTAAATTAATCAGTCTTTCAAGCATGAATCATTTTATACAACTCAGAAGAATTTAGAAACTTGTGATATAGGACTCTGCTAGCTTTAGAAACTTCTGAATAACTTTTCTCTGTCATCAACAAACTGTCAACATTTGAGTAATGACAATTCATTCGCTCATCACTTCCTCTAATAAAATAATTGTTTCCCTTGTGCTTATTAGTTTGATCTAAGAAGAGTCAGTGAAGGATGCTGAGTTTTGTCTTCTTAGCAATATAAATACCCTGATAATTTACTACAGTACCTGAAAGTACTGAGATTTATCACTACTTCCTACACAAGATCTCAGTCTCCTCCTTGGTTTGCATGTGTTTTTGGAAATAGAAAAAAGCATTTTAAAAAAAGGAAGAAGTGGTAGGATTGACATATGGAGAGTTCAAGATTAAAATGTTCCATTTATCTTTATAAGAAGGTAGCTAGTTTCTCAGCAGATATTTTAAAACACAAATTATGAAGTCATACTATTCTCTGGTTGTCAAATCCTTTGACAGAATCCTTAGAATGAATTTTGACAGGGTAAAAAAATATGTTAACATTTACAACACTCCAATATACTGATGAGCCGTTTGCTCCAGTAATAAAGATCAAAATGAACTCAGGTTTTCCCAAGCAGTACAACTTTTTTGAATGACCCCAAATCAATCCATTACATAGGGCCCACCCATCATGTTGAGGAACTTCTTTTTTTTTCCCAACATTATTTCATAACCAGCAGAAGAATATGCCTCATCTTTGTACAAGACCAGTTTACCTTTCCATATCTCCCCTGCCCTAGGGCCATATAACTCTTAAAGGAATTCTTTATGCCAATTATGTTACATAGTTCCTGAATTTATAATGTTTTCAGTTGGCTATTACTCATTATCCATCTTTCTATTTAACTTTGGTTAAAGGTTGAGTAGTTAAAAGTCCTGGAAATGAAAATACTTACATGTTAAAATGTATATTTCCTAAACAGTCATATGCTCTATTTGAAAATATGATTGGTGATCCAGTTTATTAAACAATCCTTCAGATCTGTTTAAAATTAATTGGGATGCTTTTTCTTTGAAAATATAGCATTAATTAATGTGACAAGAGCCTATTTTCATGACATGAAAAAGTACTTGTTTTATGTTCTCACATTTAATTTTTCCTCTATTTGTTCTTCTTAGCTTTAAATATATGATTGCATGAGCTTAGGAAACCTACTTGTAATAGCTAAGACACTTGTGCTTCCTTCACTTGGCACTCCTTTCTGTTTCTGCAGAAGTGCTTAGTAATATCCTTCTTGTTTACAATGAATCCTTAATTCAAAAAGAAGATAGAATTTCCTATCTAAGCAGTTAATGAGTATTTAAAGTCTTTCTTATAGCCTAAAGACAGATTCCCATGCATACTTCTAATTGAGCAATTTAAGTATGTCCATTGGGCTAAATCTCAAGCTAACTTAATGAAGAATTTAAAATATGTCCCTTGGGAAAGTCCTTTTGGTGGTAAGAGAAGGAACATTCTTAACAACCACTTATTTTGCAGCCTAATTATTCTTATTGTATGCTTAATGTCAAGATAAACTTAGTTTATCATATTTTCTTTATTTTTTGGCCCTGGAATTTGTAACTATTTTTCCCCAAAACTTGAGGAAATAAATTAGGTTACTGACCTTCAAAGGGCAAAATCTATTTATTATAGTATTTGATCTTCTTTAAAGTGAGTAAAATGAAGAAGTAAAATGCTAAACTAACCCAATAGATTTGCGATTACATCAATACAGACATTCCTTCCATTGATGCATATATCAACCCATACCTATCAATTCTGTGTAATTAGTAAACATGACCTCTTATTTAAGGAGGGTCCACCTAAACTCCTGAGTTCTCCTCACCTTCTAATGAAATAGTAAGTATACCAGTGAAGCATTATAGTGTCCACTGACTGTCCCTATACTTATACATGATAAGTATAACTTAAAAAAATCATATTGATGTTTTCCTTTAATCCAGATTTTCTTTAATATTATTTAGAATATATTGCAGATTTCTCAAGTCCACTACATGATTACCTTCTTAGTAATACTCATCTTCAATTCTATAATGTAACATCAAAACAGTCGTGCTACATGACCAATAGTTAGAAAGTAATGATGACAGAATATTGATATTTAAAAAAATAAAAATGGCCTTTGCTTCTAGGAGGAAGTTGCTCATTAAAGTGGGTATGTAATTTCCTAAAGATAATCCAGTCCTCTCTTAACCTATTTAATTTTGGGTCCAACCAATAGTCAATTTATCATGTTTATTACAGATAGGCAGGTGTGTGTGTTTATAGTATATGTGTCTGTCTGCATGTGTATTGATGGATGAGCACTATAGATTGTTTAAGTGAATGGTATAATATGAACAATAGAGTTGTATTATCTGAAATCTTTTGAATAGTAACAGATTTCTAGAAATCTATATAATGTTCCAGAAATTGCTCCAATAGGCTCAATGTCACCTGTAAACAGGAATGCCTGTAAGACCTTGCCATCCAAAGGGAATCCCCATTTAACTTTTGTTCTGTAATGGATCTCTTTCGTGATAGTGACAAACAACTTTGACAAAAATCTGTTTCTTTGTTTTATTCCTTTCCTGATTTTTGTAGTCAGAAGCTCCTAGAAAACATTTATTTCTCTTGTATCTTTCAAAGAATTTTATGTTATAGATAGGAGATGTGTTATTGGGGAAAAAAGCCTCTAAGATAGTTTTTTTTGTTTCCTACCAAATCAAATGATTTATTATAATGTACACACTCTAAACAGAGAAGTGATTTTTATGCAACGGTAAAGATGAGGTCTATTTTGTAATTGTATCTATGAAAGCCTTTCTATACTCTAATATCCTAATTGAGGATATTATTGATGTATGTATAAATCCTTCTCATTTAGATGTATGGAAAATTTCCAACCATTTATTTGAAATTGAAACATTGGTTCAATTACATAAATTGAATATTTTTAATTGAAAAGTTAGTTCACTTCCATGAATTCCAAAATTGAATCATACATTCAACTCTACATTTTTAATTTTTATTTTATTTCTATTAAATTTGCCCAATTATTGGAGATGAAGATTATTGTCTCCTATTTTCATCATGTTACTAGCCAAATATTTTTTCAAATCATTTAAATTTTAATTATGAATTTAGATGGTATGCCATTTCAAGTGTATACATTTAATACTGATATTGGTTCCTTGTCTCTGATTGCTTTAAACATAATATGATTCCATTGCTTATACTTGTGTCCATTGTGAATTTCAAATTTTGCTTTTTTGACAAATTGATTACAGATATGGCTTTTTTATTTACCTCATGCATTAAAATAAAAAAAGAAAAACTTTGTTCTAGTCTCTAATTTTAAGCATCTGTGTATCTTGGCCTTACAAAGGTGTTTCTTATAAGTGAAAAAAACTGGTGTTTGGTTTTATTATTAATTCAGTAATTTTATTTTCATTTTATTGAACTATTTAATTTATTTGCACTTAAAATTATTAAGGTTAGGTTTATATTCTTCTTCATTTGTGTTTCTAGATTTTTATGTTTTTTATCCCCTTCTTTAAGTCTTTACTTAGTCTCAATAGTTAATTTTGCTTAATTCACTTTGATGTAACCCTATTTCCATAGATTCTCTTCCCCTTCCCCTCAATCCTCTTCTAGAGCTTCTCCTCATATGAGGTTTTTATTTAATTCAATTTTCTATTTATTTATTAAACTCATCCTCTGTTTCTCCCTTCTTTTTCTCCTTTAAGTTAATTGGTTAATTCACACACACACACACACACACACACACACATTCTTTCCTCCCCTCAAATTATATTTCTTTTTTAGTTTTTCCATTTTTCTGCACTTTTTATTTCTATCAAGAATTTATTTTACTTCATTCTCTTCATTAACTATTTTCCATTCTACCTATTTTGAAGTTTTATTGTTTGATCCATGATTCATATATTTATTTAGTCCTTCTTTAATATATTTGTGTTCTGCATAGAGATAAAGCTACTGAAATACCAAACATGAACTTCCCCTTCTGAACAATTTCTATGTTACTACTTTCGTAGATCTTGCTTCACCATCTCCCACCTTGTATGTGTGTGTGAATCAATTTTAGAAGTATCGCTTCATAAGGGAATAATGAGGATAGATGCATTGTCCCATGGTAGAATGTATCCAGTGTACCAAATCATATTGCCCAGTTCTACATCCTGTTCTCTCTATGATTATTATCCTTCCCATTTCTTGGGGTGTTCAGGGTCAACCTAAAACCTCTGGTGTGACATCTTGCTGAGCCCTTTTCAGGGCTGTTCATTCACCTTTGGTGTCTACCTGATTCACCCAAATCTCTCCTGTGGCTCAAAGAATCTGTAAGCATGTGCAGTGGCCACATTCCTGTAAGACCATTTTGATGGAAGGGCTAAACCAGATTAAGGACAACCTACAGGCCTCAGATTTATTGGTGAGTTAGGGGAATGTCTACTCCAAACGTGTGAAGAGAATAAATGAGAATAATTTGTTCCAATGGCCATGAAGGCTTCTGAAGCAGGCACTGTGGATTCCTTAGAGTTTGGTCAAACATTAAAGATACCAAGGTCATCCATGTGTCATGGGCCACCACCAGTCATCCTAACTTTTGTCTTGCCATTGGACTCTAATGAAAGAGAGAGTAAGGCTGATGACTTAGTACAGCTCTGCTTTACTGAAATCTAATTCAAGACATCACCCTATAATGTCATTGATTCTCTTTGAAAATGAAGAAAAAATGATAACAGCATCTTTTCCATTTGCTGGTCAATCTCATCCGTGGGTCTATATCTTCTCACACTTCTGGAATTTGGTTGCCTCCAAGTGCTGTTTTCCACAGGGGCACAACACTCTTTCAAAGGAAATGCTCTGCCTAAAAATACCTACTCTTTCCCACAAACCAGAGCAAAAATCCCCATATCCCAGTGGAGACATATATTTCATTTCCCTTGAGAATGCTCTTGATTAGGATCCCTTCCCCCTCCTGAGTCTATACTTCTACCTTTCATTTCCCCTTGTTTCAATCCCTCCTTTGTGATACATCTCCCATTCTCCAATGTTCTCTCTTCTTGAGAGACTAAAGGAGTTTTTTTCCCCTTCAAATCACTCATAGACTTGACTAAGGTACATACTTTCATGTTTAACTTTAAATGTCTTCAGGATGATTTCATTTACTTGAGACTCTCATGGAGCTTTCTTTAAAGTAGATTTAACATCAACTGTTTGTTTCTGCAATTATTTACATGGCATCCATTTTGCAAAACCCTTACTACAATAACTGCAATACAAGATATCTATATCACATAAAATCAATTTCTTGTTGACTTTAGGTGAATGATAAAACCATTTCTACCAATTCCTTTGTTTGCATATCTACATGACATTTTTAAATCATCCATTCATGAAATTTGTTTTCTGGTTTCTTTTATAGTAAAAATGGCAAGATTGATACATTTCAGTTCTTCTAGTAGTATATCTAGTCATTGAATTTTGGATAAATATATCACATTTCGAGTGATGTCTCCAAGACGAAGCCAACAGTTATTCCTAACACCTCCCTTCCCTTATATGACGTTTTGCTGCCATCACCTCCAAAGCACAAAGTAGCTGTTTCATAGGACTGTGTTCTACTTTACAGCTCTACCATTCCAAGATGACCAGATATGGAGATTTCTGTTCTCTGTTTAGATAGTCTTAATATGTTTTCAGATTTGTTTTTAACTTCAGGTATTCAAATTTGGGGATTCAATCTTTAATTCATGAATTGTTTTATCATGCATATCAATTCATTTTGTAGTGCTTTGCAATAGCACCCTGTGAGGGAGTTATGTTTACAGGAACATCTTAGTCACATTCAGTTAAATAATTAGAAGAGAGACACAGAGGATGAACTAGATAGAAAGAGAAGCATTTCCCTTGTAATCAGAGTGCCTATTTTCTGAAAGTTCTTTTTTGAGAGAATTAACCATCATCAGATCATGATCAACAAAGATTTGAACATTTTAAGAGAGTATAAATAAGCATCTATCTTCTCAAATCAAAGGGAAGATATTCCATGTGTGTGGTATGTATGTGTGTATCTATCTAGATGTAGACCTATACAGACCTAGATCTAGATCTATCTATATGTGTGTATGTATGCATATTTATACATATATATATATATATAGATAGATGTACACACACACATATGAGAGATAGAAAAAGAGAGAGATAGAGACAGAGACAGAGAGAATTGAGTATGTTAGCTCAAGAATATGTGAATGAATGGAGTAAAACAAAAACCTCTCAAGACGCATCTATCATGTTCCAAGCACTCTGGTAAAAAGATCTAAAGTTATACTAAGGGAAAAAGGCCACCTGAAACATAAGAATGAAAGCTGAGCAATAATAAAGAAATAAGAAAAACTTTGAGTTGGAACAGGGCACAGTAATGAGATTTGAATCTTTTTTAAAGCCCATCCACTCAGTGTGTAATGATTTCTAGGAGATAGTTTGAAGAAAGTGATCAGTTAAAATATACTGAGAACAACACTAACAGTAAAACAAATGAGTATCTGTTTAGCTAACACTTCCATATAAACATCCAATATATGCATAAAGAAGCAAGCACTACCTTTAGGCCCTAATTTATAAGTTGCATATTGCTGTCCCAAATAGATTGTATTTCTTTCTACTCTCTGGGATGAAAAGCCTGGAAGTTGGCAGCACCTTTTTTCCCTTTTCTTTTTTATTATCACTTTTCAAAATGTAAAATTCAATGTTTCAACACCTTGTAAAGTAGTGATTACCATATCTATACTGATTTCCCAGTGTTCTTTCTCTCACAGATGTGATATAGTCTATTATTGTTCATTTGACTAACTGCACATCTAGTTATTATGGATCACTTTGAAGCTTTCACAAAGTAGGAAAAAGAACATTCCTTTACAGGTCTTTCAGTGTCTGCCAATTTGATAAATAGATGTACTTATTGCCACAAATATAGGAAAGGCTCAGAAAATGAAGGGTATTTAGGAAACGTGTCATGATATCTTTCTGAGTTTTAGAAGTTTCGCTCATGATATTTGGGGTTTATCCTGGGGGTGGGAAAACTCGACTATCAGGTTCAAATGGAGACTTTGCTACAAGGAAATGCATTTTAGAAATGACCTTTTTTTTCTAAGAGGGATGCAACAATTTAGAAAACTATGTTTCATATAAAATTACAAAGGAGATGTGTTTATAATGAAGCATTGTCAGTTTGATGTTTCAATTCTTGAGCAAGGGCATGTAATTATGAACAAAGGGTATGGGTTTCAACCTTTCTATATCATTCCAAATACATCTGCATTTGCTTTACCATAGACTGAGACAGTTTGATTTATGCTGCTGATTTTTTATAAATCCATAGGTTTTTTGGGAAGTATTACAAAATATGGAGCACTTAGTTTTCACATGTCTACTAATTGTTAAAAACAACACTCTTCAGTGTTTTTAGTTATAAACCAGTTTTCTTCACTTGCCTTTGAGACCTTAATCAGGTCACTTAACAACTCTGCCTTAATTTCTTTGTCTTCAAAATGGGGGTGGGTGGGTTAGGGGGCTGGAAATATCTCTCCGAGGTCTCAACTGCAAACCTGTATTCCTGTTGTCTATGGACTACCTCAGTGCAAGCCCACACAGATTTGTCAATGACTAAAAGTAAGACAGAAAAAGTGAAAGGGAGAGAAAACTGCTTGCTACTCTGCCCTCCACATAAGGAGAAAAGTACTTCTACCCATTGCTGATTATGTTCCAGGGAACGTTCCCACACATATAAACATATAGAAAATGTGGGGGGGGGAAATCAGTTCTCCCTCATTCTTTGAGCATCAGAAATAGATAAAAGACTTATCGAGATGTTGAGTAAAGTGAGCAAAACCAGAACATTGCACACAGTAACATTGCCTGATGATCAACTATTATTGACTTAGCTCTTCTCAGCAATATAGTGATGCAAGATAATTCCAAAAGACTCATGATGGAAAATACTATCCACATCCAGAGAAAGAACTGATAGAGTCTGAATGCAAATTGAAGCATATTAGTTTCATTTTTTTCTTTTTTTTCTTTCACAACATGACTAAAGTGGAAATATTTTACATGATTGCACATATATAACCTATATTAGATTGCTTGTCATCTTGGAGAGGAAGGAGGGGAGGAAAGAATGCAAAATATTTAAAAAGTGAATGTTGAAAACTATCTTTACATGCAATTAGAAAAAAGACTATCACATAATTTTTTAAAAAAGGAAAAAAAAAGTTTTTCAAGAGAAGGGTACTGTGTTTTTTTTTATTCCTTTGCCCACCCAAAAGACACAAGAGAGAACTTGTTCAGTTGGCCTGTATGCCAACATGGACACACATTTGCCTATACCTTCCAATCTATACCAATTAGATGTTCTTATATAACCTGTTTTCCTTCTTACTAGAATCAAGTCCTACTCTTCAGTTGTCCTGAGAATTGGGGAACATTTTGAAATCCTTCTTTTCCAGGTGTTAGTCAAAGCACAGTGTTAAGGAGGATCAGCACTTCTGACATGGTGGCTTGCTGAGCCTTTATCAAAGCTGTTCACTCAACTTTGGTGAATACCTGATTCACTCAGCTGTCATCTGTGGCTCAAAGAAGCTGTAGCATGGACAGCAGCTGCGTCCTGGTAAACCATCTCATCAGATGGTCTAAACCAGGTTAAGGGTAACCAACAGGCTTCAAACCTGTTGGGGAGTTAGGGGAATGTCCACCCCAAGCATGTGAAGATGCTCCCCGGTGGAATTAGTGGATGAGAACAATTTGTTCCACTGGCTATGAATGTGGCTGAAGCAAGCACTGTGGAGCTCTTAGAGCTTGATCAGGCATCAGAGAGGCCAAGATCATCCTCTTCATCCCAGGCCATTGCCAGTCATCTTGGTTTTTGTCCTGCCACTGGACTTTAATGAGGGAGAGGAGGAGAGAGAGAGACAGAGAGAGAGACAGAGAGAGAGACACAGAGACAGAGAGAGAGAGAGAGAGAGAGAGGCAGGCATAAGACTTTGTGCAACTCTACATCACTTAAATTCAATTCATGCCTAAGTCAAGATATCACTCATCATGTCATTGATCCTTTTTGAAAATGAAGAACAAAATAATCGAAACAAAGAACAAAAAAACAGTCAAATCTAAGAACTAGAGGAGATATCATCCTACCTTTCAAGTAACAATTCCATTCTGGCTCCAGGAGGTTCTACTTTATTGACATTAAAAAGGTTTTCCCCCAGTCTAGTCATATGACTCTTTAGGAAGAGAGAAACCTAATCTTTCTCCATGTAATGGCAATAGGAAAGGGCATTACTATGCTCATATTCAAAACTACTAGAAGGTAACTCTGAAGCAGATATCACCAACAATTTCTCCTTAGGTGGGATCCTAATACCAGTGCTTATGCAATTTACCAAGTTGGAGGGGTAGAGTGAACTGATTTCTTTTAGGTCATGATATCCTTTTAGTATAAATATATAGTATAAATGTCTCTATAACTTATTTCATTATTTAATAAGATCTGTTTTGCACAATTTGAATATTTACCAACACTTCTTTTCTTGCTTCTTCATGGCTCCTTCGTAATTAATATTTTTTTCTTCCCCCCTGCCAATAAGAGGTCCCATTCATATTACACCTTCAACAGTCTCTTTTCTGTACTTTGTCTTTTGGTGATATCATCCACCTTCCCTTCCTATATCTTGAACTGGCAACATATTTCCACATTTCTCCTGAATTTTATAAACCCAACCCCAATCTTTCCCCTGATCTTTTGTCTCACCTTGTCCCTCCCAAGGGACATCAGCATCTAAATGTCTCATAGGTACGTCATGCTGAAAACTTTCAACCTCCATTCAGGTGAATGACCTACCTCCCCTTCCTTAAAGTACCACCCTCCCTTCTCTTTGCTTGATTGAAATGTTCTGCCCAGTTCAAAATTAAAAGTTCAGTTCAAATTTTAGAACATTTGTGAAGCTTTTCCTTATCTCTCTAGCAAAGTGAATAATCTGTCCCTGATTTTTTTCTGAGCATCTCAACTAGATCACTCCTTTGCCCATTATGATATTCTAAATTGTATCATAATTGTTTGTATATGTGTATTATTCCTTTGTTATTCCTTACAACAGTATGCTATGAATTCATAATTACAGATTCTTAGATTTAGAATGTTCCAGAGAGGCCATCTAGGCTGACTAATGTCTGAACAAGAATTCAAGAGTATATATGGGGTTGTTTTAATCTCTTTATCTCCTAAGACTAAAACCATGCTTTCTGCATAAAAGGTAGCATAAGTATTTGTTGAACTGAATTGGTAGCATTCATTTATTTTGGATTGGGCATTGGGCTACTGCATATAAGCAATATAATGGCTCCCTTTTTAGGACCTTATTGGTTTGTATTCCATAAGTCAGTAATGAATACAACCAATTACAATAAGGAAACTAGTGACTAGAATTTTCTAGCCTTATAGCATATACTACATTCAATAACTGGCAAAGATTAATTCATTAGATATATGTATGCACATGTGCAGATATGCACACATGTACATACAAATGTGTTGTGTATATATATATATATATACACACACACACATATGTGTGTGCACATGTACAGATATAGGTATAGAGATAGATATAGAGATATATACTGCTTAGGAGGATAAAAAGAAAAAAAAAACATTCTTCTTGTCCTCAAGGAATAGACAATCTAATAAGGAAAGAAAAAATCAAATGCTATGAGAGTTTAAAGGAGGTGAAAATAACTTCAAATGATGAAGAGGATAAGGAAAGAACTCAGTCAGGCTGGAAGGGTATACATTGGAGTTGGACCTTGAAAAGAGGGTAGTACTTTAACATGCAGAGTTGGTGGGGGAAGCCATTCTAGGTCTGTCTGATCACAAAAGCCGAAACATGGAAATGGGAAAATAAAGAATATTCATAAAATGGTGAGTATTCAAATTTCTTTGCAGCACAGTATTCAAATGCAGAGTACACATTAGGAAACAGCGTGTATTAAAGTTGTAAAGGGGCCTTAACATGAGACTGTGCATTCAGGTCCTTGAATTCTTGCCTAAGATTTGAGCATTTAATTTTATGTCCAACTCGAATCAATACAGAAGACGCTAATGATCAGGGAGAGAAATGACAGGATCAAAGATTTAGAATTGGAATCAAGTGACAATCTACAAGCATTTTTTAAGTGACTACTATATACCCATGACTTTCCTGGCATATGTCCCTGACTGGGAATTCAAAGAAAGGCTAAAACCATACTTACTTTCAAGAATTTTGCAATCTAATAGGAGAGACACTGTGTGTACAACAATAACATAACAATAACAATAACATCTCTATCTACATATATATGTGTATATGTGTGTATACATAAATGCATATTAGACAAGTTGAAAATAATTGAGAAAGAAGGAACTGGAATTGAAGGAGAAGGTGAAAGTCTTCTTGTGTGACATGAAATTTTACCTGAGATTGGAAGGAAACCAGAAAGCAGAGGTTAGGAGGAAGAAAGTTCTAGGTACAAGCTAAGGTGTGGGAGGGAGACAGTGAAAATGCAGAGTTTGCAAGGTGAAGTGTCTCATGTGAGGAACAACAACAAGGAGGCCACTGTCACTGAATTGCATATTATGTGGAGAGCATTAAGGTGCTATCCTAGACGCTCAGACCACTCAGAAGACCCAGTACAGCACAGTTGCAAATTTTTTGTTTTTTTGTTTCTGTTTTTGTTTTTGTTTTTGTTTTTTTGCTTGCATAGCACAGAGATTATTCCCTAACAAATTTCCATAAATCACTCCCACTTCAGCTCCAATATAAGCAAGTCCTCATTCCCCTTCTACCCAAACAACCAGGATCCTGAGCTGCTTGGTTTCTTTTGCTTTTATGATAATAAAACCCTGCTTGGAAGGACCTTGGCCTTCTTACTGACTCTGAACCAGCCTTCCTACTGCAATAGAATCAGGATTGAAACTTATGTCTTAAGATTATAAATTCAGAACATTTTTGCAGTAAAATCTTAGCTCAAAGGATGACAATAAGATCAAGGAACACTGAAAACATCCTCTATGTAAGAAGTGCAACTTATCCAAAGAAATAATTTTATCTAGATGTTTAAATTAATATAACTCCTGTAAAACCATTTTACCACTTTCTAGAAACTATAAATATATATTTGAAAATAGCTGGGAGGTAACGGTCAGGAACAACTTTGTATTTCTATCCCTCAAGGCTTCCAGAACTGATATATTAGGATTGATAGAGCATAGCAACAATATATGCTTTCTACAGGATTAAGGTACTAGGCAGAACTTTCAGAATTATATGCATAGGAAAAGGGAGGTATTCATCAGCTAGCATAAGGTTTTCACAAAGACTACAGGTGCCTCTGATATTGTAAGAATGATGGAATGGCTGGCTAGCAAAGAGTACACAAATATCACTGTCACAAGCAGTTAAAAATTTGGGAACAAACTATTAATTTACAAGAGAAATGGGAAAATTAGAGAACCTGTGGAGATAGAAGTATTTGGATAGGTAGGGCACTAAGCCAGGAGTCAGGAAGACCTAGGCTTAACCTGGACTGTAGACACTCACTATGTAACCTTGGGCAAATCATTTAATTTCTATTTGTCTCAGAGAAAGTCTTCATGTTTTCATTCCTATAAAGGAAAAAAGAAGAAGAAAAATCCTGATCTCTTGGAGTTCAGTGAATAGGAGAATAAGTTACTTCTGCACAAAAATATAACTGATATCTATTCTTGATCCACATTCTACTCGTGGGAGTAGAGGAGTTGCAAGGGAAACAGCAATAATATAGAATCAAAGAATTTTGGAGATTTGATTTTGGTTTAGAGCTCATTAGTGTTAGAGCTTTCAAAGAGTTTAATTCTCTTTTGACATCAAGAACAACTAAAAGAAAATTGGCCAGAAACTGAGTCTTAGCTCAGGTAAGGTGAGGGTAGTTTTGCTCTTGGTTCTTGGAACAAATGAAAAATGTCATGTGAGCTCATCTTGAAATGGACAAAATCAGAAGCTCTTGTAATAACAACAATACTGAAATAATTATTTAAATACTAAATATGTAATAAATTAATAATAGGAAGATAGGCAAGAACAACAATAAATGTCTATTATATGGCTGGCACTATGCTAAACAATTTATAAATATTATGCCATTTGTTCCTAATAATAACCTTGAAAGGTAGATGTTATTGTTATCCCCATTTTACAGTTGAGAAAACTGGGGTAAACAGAGGTAAGAGACTCATCTAATGACACACAGCTAGTAAGTATCTGAGGTCAGATTTGAACAGAGGTATGTCTGGCACCAGGCTCAGCACAAAATCCACTGTGCCACCTAGCTGCCCTAATATTGCTATTGCTCTATATACTATAACATATATAATAATGTAATTAAGTATATATAACATATATATTATATTAATATTAACCCTAATAATGTGTATTATATTCAGGTTTTTATTAGAGTAAAATTGGTTTAGAAAGGAGAATACAGAGCTGGAATCTAATTACTTATTGGAGTGTCCTTATTGGAAAAAGTGCATTGTAAGAAGTTTGGAGCTTTATAAATTGAAGCATGGGGGAAGAAATTTTAATTACATTATAAATAATTATTATATCGTTTTCTTCTCTATAATCTTTTAAAAATTCAAATACTGAGTGAAATTACAATTTCTTTATCTTATAAGAATTTTTCACCCAAATGTTCAGAAATATATCTTTGGCATAAATTAAAAGAACATAGTTCTCGTTTACAGTCCCTTTCAAGTAAGGTGTATTCCTCTTTGTTCTCTGGGGGGAAGTTAGTAGGTAGGGGTGCTATTGTTGTTGCTGTTGCTTCTGCTGTTGATTTTTGAGAAACTAAGCTGAAACAACTTTTGAAAGGAGATAGCCCAAATGAAAGTAAATTGCCTTCCAAGGTAAAATCGTTGTCAAAATTTATGCAGTCCACAGTAAAACAAACAAACAAACAAACAAACAAAAAAGAGAATTATTTCATTACAAAACTTAAGCTTTTAAAATGCCATTCCATGCTATACCCATTTAAAGTTGCAGGAATCAGAAGGCAAGTTATGAATATATTTTTCTTTCCTTTACATCTTTAATTTCAAAGTTTATTTTTCTAAGATGCTTTAGGTAGAAACATTGAACACTAAATTTGTTGTTTATGTTAAACACTGCATTTTTTTTTTATAATTGTGCCATTAAAATGTAAGATGTCTTCTAAACTTATTTTTGGAGAATGATCATCTCTCATCTATAGTGGTTACATCTCCCTTTGGCCTCTGATGTTATCAAGAAATTAAGAGACATGTTTGTCATTTTGTTTCCCTTTCTCTTTATCATCCATCTTCTGCATTAACCCATTATAAGATTTCTGGGAGATCTTCTGACACTTCCACTGATTTTTCAGTCCCCTATAGCTTTGACTGTATCTCTCACTCAAAGACCAGGGATACTCCTGAGATAAAAGATTTTGTCTAATGCCGTTAGCTCAACCCCTAATCCTCATGACTTTTCACCTATAACAATTAACATTTATTATTTCTTCCATATTATTGATACCAGTGATTTTCACCTATTATTGTTTAATCAATTAACAAATTAGGATTGATAACGTATCACTGAGAAGCAACAGCAAGAGTAGAATACAAATGTTCTTTCCTCCCATTCCCAAGAATCAGCAACATATACTTTCCTATATAACCTCATTCCCTAGGAAACATGTGCTCAGACTTAAAGGGATAACTATAAAGCATTGATTTAATGTACCAAGTCCACTTTCATATGCAGAAGAAAAAGGCAATGGATAAAGTTACTTCCTTGATTGCCAAAACCATTCTCTTGTTGTTGATCCACTTTTGGGTTTGTTCAAGAAGCTATGAGATTTGCTGCTTACTGGGCTTGACTGATCAAAAACTGACACTATCTTTTGAACCCTTGGTACTCTCTTGACCTAGAGCTCCCAAATTTACTCTTGTCCATTCCATCTTCAATTAAAAAAAAACATTTATTAATTTATTTATTTTTAGTTTTCAACATTCATTTCCATAAGATTTTGAGTTCCAAATTTTCTCCCCATCTTGATCCTCTCCCCACCCCAAGATGGCATGCATTTTGATTACCCCTTCCCCTGATGTGCCCTTCATTTTATCACCCCCTCCTTCTCTTATTCCCTTCACCTTCTATTTTCCTGTAGGGCAGGATAGGTTTCTATACCTCATTGCTATAGATTTTATTTGTCAGTTGCATATGAAAACAATTTTTAACATTTGTTTTTAAAACTTTGGGTTCCAAATTTTCTCCCTTCCTCCCTCTCCACCAACCCTCATTAAGAAGGCAAGCAATTTGATACAGATTATACATGTGTAGTCATGCAGAACACTTCCATAGTAGTCATGTTGTGAAAAACTAACTACATTTCCCTTCATCCTATTCCACCCCCCCATTTATTCTATTCTCTCTTTTAACCCTGTCCCTCCTCAGAAGAGTTTGCTTCTAATTACCCACTCCCTCAATCTCTCCTCCCTTCTAACATCTACCCACTGTCTTATCTCCTTCCCCCCTATTTTCTTTTAGGATAAGATAGATTTCCATACCCAATTGAGTGTGCATGTTATTCCCTCCTTAAGCCAAATTCAATGAGAATAAGATTCACTCATGCCCTCTCATCTTCCCCCACCTCCTTTCAACTGTAAAAGCTTTTTCTTGTTTGGTTTATGACAGATAATTTACCCCATTCTACCTCTTCCTTTCTCCTTTTCCCAGGATAATCTTCTATCACCCCTTAATTTTATTTTTTAGATGTTACCCCTTCATCTTCAACTTACCTTGTGTCCTCTATCTATCTACATATATATATAAATAATTTTTCCTTCTAACTACCCTAATACTGACAAAGGTGAACTGGGCTCCTCTCCTAGCCTGGCACAATAGACCTTTCCAATCAACCATCCAGGTTATCTTGGTCCGGGAATTTGTTTCACTCTGTCTTTTTTGTGGGTTCTGCTGCTCTAGAATTTGTTTAGAGTCATTTTTACAGGTATTTGGAGGGGTTTGGGGGAGAGCTCAAGTAAGTCACTTCTTTTACTCTGCCATCTTGGTTCTGCCTCCAAAATTTCTTACATGAAGATAGGAAAGAATAGATACAGCAGGAATGGAAACAACATCTGAGTCATGGGTTCATGACTTCATGTCAATACAGATAGGAAGTATAGGTCACTGGTTCCATTTACCCTAAAATTTACAATAGTAATTGCCTGTTCACTCAGATGCACCCAGAGAGGAAAGAAACTAATTTGCCCCCATGAGATCTTTTTTGTATGCACACCAATGTTAGGTCAGCAACCAATCAAAAAGATATATGTTAATTAGACCAGAAACATTCATAAAATAACTGTACATGAACCAGAATGGAGAGCTCCATTATGAAAGCAGGCTTATTCATGTGTTCATGTACACTCAGCACACTGTGCATTCTTAAATGATAGGACTCCCATAAGTCAGTTTCACCTGTACTGGGTTACTTGAGTAAGAAGGTTTTATTATTGGAGTGATTTATTGGTTTGGTTTTGTTTTTATCTTTTCTTTTCAAATGCATCTATAATCACCTTTGGGAGAATGAACAGCTTGGGCAAAAGAACAAGAAAACAAACTGCATCCTCCTCACCTTTCTCAGAATCAGAACCCACTAGGAACCTGTTTTGGTGGGCTAATCCATAGCCATGACAGAGGATGTATCAAGTAGCAGCATTTCTAATAAAGAAGGATATTTTGTTTTCTATTTCCACAAATAAAGAAGGGCATGAAAACTAGCTACTGAGTTGGGACTTGTCACCCCTCAGTTTCTTGGGGCAGCTGAGAAGGGAAATGTCAGCAAGGATTTCTTCAGTTTTGTTGGATGGGTGATGCTTGGTTATGATCCTACTTCCTTTGCCCTCCGGAATATCACATCCCAAGTCCTCCAGTCTTTGATGTAGAAGCTGATAAATCCTGTATGATCCTGATTACAGCTCAATGATTTGTAAATTGTTTTCTGGCTGCTTAGATAGTTTCTTCTTGCCTGCAGAGCTCTGGAAATTGGCTAGTGTATTACTGGGAGTTTTCATTTTGGGATCTTTTTAAGGAGGTGATCAGTGTATTCTTTCAATTTTGATTTTAGCCTCTGGTTATGGGATATCAGGGCAGTATTACTTGATAATTTCTTGAAAGATGATGTCTAGGCTCTTTTTTTTATCATGGCTTTCTGATAGTCCAATAATTCTTAAATTAGTTCTCCTTAATCTGTTTTCCAGGTCAGTTGTTTTTCCAATGAAATATTTTACTTTGATTTTGGTGAATTGATTCTTGATTTTTCTTAGAATCATTAGCTTCTACTTGACCAATTCTAACTTTTCAGGAGTTATTTTCTTCAGTAAGCCTTTGTACTTCCTTTTTCATTTGCCCAATTCTACCTTTCAAAGAGTTCTTTTCTTCAGTTAATTTTTGTACATCATTTTCCACTTGACCAATTTTGCTTTTTAAGAAGTTCTCTTCATTGGATTTTTGTATCTCTTTTACTATTTGGCCTACTCTGTTTTTAAGTTGTTATTTTATTCAGTATTTTTGTGCCTCCTTTATCAAGCTGTTGACTCTTTTTTTTCAAGATTTTTTTGCCTCATACTCACCTCCCTCCCCCAATTTTCCCTCTATCTCTCTTGTATGAGTTTTACTTTTTTTTGTTTAAGATCTTTCTGGAATTTTTTTTGTGTGTGTGTGTTTGAGACGAATTCATATTTTTGTTTGAGGCTTTGGATGCAGCAATTTTGACTTTGTTGTCTTCTTCTGAGCTTATGTTTTGATGTTCCCTTACACCATAGTAACATTTTTCTGGTCAGATTCTTTGTTCATTTTCCAGCCTATTTCTTGACTTTTAACCTTATATTAAAGGTGGGCTCTGATCTGGGAGTGGGGTCAGCACTGTCTCAAGCTTCATGATTTTTGTACTGTTGTTTTTCAGAGCTAGTTCTAGGGATCTGTGAGTTTTCACTTCTTCCAAGGTGTTATGATCTAAGGAGAGTTGTGGTCATCACTCTTCTGGTATGTGTTTTGGTCTGTGAGGGACCAAAAAAATTCTTTTCTGCCCTGAAACTGTGTAGAAGGTCCTCATTCCACTGTGGTTTTAAGCTCTGTGTGCTAGTGTTCCTCCTCCTTGCCCTGGTACTGAATCAAAACCATATATGGGCAATGCAATTGAGTCCTGTATCCAATGCCAACAAAAGGTTCCCTATAATCTCCTTCTGACAAGTTGTCACACTCCCTTATGATCTGTAGACTGAGAACTCCAGAAGTCACTGCTACCTTGTCAGTCATCCCCAAGGCCTCCTGCTGGCTTACCAGGCATGACCTGCACTGGACTATGCTCACTCTCACCCCAGTGAGACAGACCTTTCCTACTGACCTTTTAAGTAGTCTTGGGCCAGAAAAATTGCCACATTCTTTGTTGGTTATGTTTCTCCAGAGCTCATTTTGAAGCATTATTTTAAAGTATTTCAGAAGGGAATTTGGCAGAGCTAGGGGGAGTCCCTGCTCTTGCTCTGCCATCTTGGATCCACTTATGATATTATATTAATAATAACTAGAAACTCCTTAGCTTTCCATTCACAAAATTTCACTATTTGTTCAAATCTACATATTTTACTAATATCTTTTAAACAATTTTTGCCACAAATTGGAAAGGTCCCCTGAAGTACCTCAGCACTATTTTCTGTAATAGCATTTTATTTTTCCCGTTACATGTAAAGACAGTTTTCAAAGTTCATGTGTATAAAATTTTGGGTTCCAAATTTTCTCCCTACTGTCATCCTTTCTCCCTTCTTCAAGACAGTAAGCATTCTGATATAGGTTATACATGTACAATCATGTTAAACATATTTCTACATCAGTCATGTTGTGAAAGAAGAATCAAAAGAAAAGGGAAGAACCAAGAGGAAGAAAGAAAAAAGTAAAAATAGTACTCTTTTTTTTTGACTAGGTAATGGGGTTAAGTGACTTGCCCAGGGTCACACAGCTAGTAAGTGTCAAGTGTCTGAGACCAGATTTGAATTTAGGTCCTGCTGACTCCAGGGACTCTATCTACTGTGCCACCTAGCTGCTTTAAAAAATAGTATTCTTTGATCTGCATTCAGACTCCATACTTTCTCTAAATGTGGTTAGCATTTTCCATCATGACAATTTCAGAAATCTCTTGGATCACTGTATTGCTGAGAAGAGCTAGGTGTATCATAGTCATTGCACAATGTTGGTGTTGCTGTGAACAATGTTCTCCTGGTTCTGCTCACTTCATTTAGCATCAGTTCATGTAAGTCTTTTTCAGTTTTTTCTTCTCTAAAATCTACCTGCTTATCACTTCTTACAGCACAATAATATTCCATTACATTCATATACCACAACTTGTTCAACCATTCCCCAGTTGATAGACATCCTCTCAATTTCCAATTCTTTGCTATCACCAAAAGCACTGCTATAAATATTTTTGTATATGTGGGTCCTGTTCCCTTTTTTGAGATGTTTTTGGAATATAGACCTAGCAGTTGCATTGTTGGATCAAAAGGTATGCACATTTTTGTAACCTTTTGGGCATAGTTCCAAATTGTCCTGTGGAATGGTTGGATCAGTTCACAACTGATCAATTCATTAGTGTTCCAATTTTTCCACATCTTCTCCAACATGTATCATTTTCCTTTTCTGTCCTATTAGACAATCTGATAGGTTTGAGGTAGTACCTCAGAGACATTTTAAGTAAAATTTATCTAATCAATAGTGATTTAGAGCAATTTTATATGCTTACAGATAGCTTTAATTTCTTCCTCTGAAAAATACCTGTTGATATTTTTCAACATTTATCAATTGGAGAATTATTTACATTTTTATAAATTTGACTCAATTTTCTATATATTTTAGAAATGAGGCCTTTATCAGAAACACTGGCTATAAAAATTGTTTCTCATCTTTCTTCTTACCTTCCAATCTTGGTTGCATTGGTTTTGTTTGTGCAAAAAAATTTTAATTTATTGTAACTAAAATTATCCATTTTGCATTTCAGAACATTATCTATCTCTTCTTTGGTAACAAATTCTTCCCTTCTCCATAGATATGACAGGTAAACAATTCCTCCCTCTCCTAATTTTGACCTTATCTTGTTATAGAGAGTGAGGTGTTGGTCTTGTCTTTCCCAATAGAACTTAAGTCACTCAGGGGCAAGGATTGTTTCTTTTTTTGATCTTTGTGTCCTAGTATGTAGTACTATATCACACATGGTAGATATTTAATAAATGATTATGTAGGGCAGCTAGGTTGCACAGTGGGTAGACCACTGGCCCTGAAGTCAGGAGGACCTGAGTTCAAATCTGGCCTCAGACACATGACACTCACTAGCTGCGTGACTCTGGGCAAGTCACAACCCCAATTGCCTCACTGAAAAAATAAATAAATGATTATGATTTGCTTGATTGAAGTGACTTCCTCAAGATTTCAAATGGTAAAAAAAATGGAAAAAAAGAAATTTGAAATCGGGTCCTCTGATTGTAGATAGCATGCAACTTCTACTGCAATAGTGTTGTCTATAATCTATATATTGCTCAATTGACTATAAGTTGTTAGAGTCAGGGATTTAGGGGCTATGTCTTATTCACCTTTATATTCTTCATAGAATTTAGCATAATGTATTCCACACAGTAATCACCTCACATGGATTCAATTCAAAGAGAGAAAGAAAGGGAGGAAGGAAGGAAGGAAGGAAGGAAGGAAGGAAGGAAGGAAGGAAGGAAGGAAGGAAGGAAGGAAGGAAGGAAGAAAAAAATTTAGACAGGTAAATTAAAGGAGTCATACCAAAAACAGGACTTCAGAAAAATGTTACACAATGTTTAAATACCTTTCTCTCCCTCTGTCTCTGTCTTTCTGATTCTTTCTTTCTCTCTAATGATTCTTTGTCTGATTCTTTTTGTCTCTGTCTTTCCCTCTCTGTCTCTCTCTGCCTCAGTCTCTGTCTCTGTCTCTCTTTCTCTCTCTCTCCCTCTGTTTCTCTCTCTCTTTCTCTCTCTCTGTTTCTCTCTCTCTCTCTCTCTCTCTCTCTCTCTCTCTCTCTCTCTCTTATTCATACACACAAAGGGTTAAAACACCATTTGAATTTAATCCCCAGGAATTTCAACTGGTTCCTTTCCCTCCCCAACCCCAGTAAGTTCAGGAAAATTTCAGAAAAAAATATATTTTAAAAAAAGTAAAAGGTTTAAAAGCTCTTTGCTTCTTTGTTTTAGGTTGACTGAGATGAATTGAAATATTCTATTGATCTGAAACTCAGTCACAGATAAAACAATGCTGGAGTGAGCTTTCTTCTCTTTAAAGATGTAAAGGTCTAATTTATTTCGCTATTGGTGATGGATAAGTTTCTGAAAGATCTTTAGTTTTTTGAGATGCTTGTGGGTTTTTAGCTGGAGAATGTATATTGAAAAGCTTACAGTTTTAATAGCTACTTTCTGCTTGTGGCAAAAACCACTTAAATTTGTCTTCATACATGCATTTTCTAGTCTTTAAATGGGCATTCTGTTAGATATTATTTTTAATGATTTCATTTAGAATCATTCAAAACTGATCTGTAGTATTGAAAACATTAGGCCTCTTTGATCTGGTACCAGGTTTAACACTGTGGATTTTATTCTTTATATAAAAAAAGAAAAAAGAAAAAGTAAAAAGTAAAAGCCCAGCAGGGGGAAAAAAAGTGAATCAATAATTCTTGCATTATTAGGTGAGTAGAATAGTTCAAATTGGTAAAGTTCTGTCAGTCAATTCAGGGGTAAGCCAGCCAGCCAGCCAGCATGTTTATTTAGTGTCCTCTACATGCAGTACAATCTAGTAGGCTCAAAGGGAATTCCAAAAGTGAGAGAAGAAAAGATTGCTGCCATCCAGATGATTATATTCTAATATATATTTCAAGGCAAAATGCAAATAATGACTCAAGAGACTGGAGCTTTGACCTATAGTAGATTGAGGGTGAGAAGACCTGGCTTTGAACTTAATCTCTGAATTTCCTAGTTATGGGATCATGGACAAGTCATTTAGCTTCTTTCGGTGGAAGTTATGTCATGCATAACATAGGGATAATAAGAGCACTTCCTGTACAGAGATGTTGGGGGGATCAAATACGATGTTAAACATAACATATTTTGAAAACCTTTAAGTGATACACAAACACAGACACACAAAATCAGACACGCTATTCTCAACTGAGGCAACATGGTGTAAAGGACAGAGTTGTTCTTGGCTCTCAGTTCATGTCTCACTTCTCATCTATACTGGCTCTGTGATCCTGGGCAAGTCACATAACATCTCAATGGTTTAGATTACTTCCTAAGACTAAGTTGTAAATAAGTTGCTGACTGCACTAATAGAAAGAATTTTCTTACCTACAGTATTCCTATTGTAATGAAATCATAGGCCCTGTCCCTATCTTTATAATTCATATTGAGACAATCATAGAAAGTTTAATAAACTATAGAACATGGTATGCTTGATGAATTGGGTTCTATGACTGGTCTAGCATTGTGACTGAAGGAACTATAGATGAATACCAATTTTCAATGAACTAGAATGTAATAAAACACTAGTGAATATTGAAATTGTGCTGAACATAATTGAACCTTTAATAATTCAAAAGGAATTTTAGGTTCTGGCAGTGTATCAAGGACATTTTATTATAGATGGGAGGAAACCTTGGGTTAGTGGAATGTATTCTATTACAATTAAATATCAAAATCCAGTCAGGAAAAAATAATAACTAAAATTGATAAAATAGGGTTTTGTTTAATCTAATCTAATCTGAAGGATCATACTTTATTAGCTTTGGTAAAACCCTTATTTTCACAAATGTCAGTGAAACAAAGTGCTTGGTAAATACCCTAGGTCTCTGCTATGAAATATAATGGGAGAAAATTAATTGACCTCTTTCTGCATGGGGGCTATATATGCATAGAATGTATATATGGGCATATACACACACACATATATATAATACATATAGATAGATAAATACATACATATATATATATATACTTATAGATATAGATATACATGGCATAATTTTGTGTTTACCTAGACAAAGGGACTTCTCTTCCAAGTGATTTTCCCTTTCCATTCACAAGTATTAAGTACCACAGAGAAGTTTTGATCAAAGATCTCCCAAGTTCAGTATTCTTTTCACTATTACAGCACACTGTAGACAATCATCTATTTCTTATTTTTCCTTTCTTAGTAATATAAGACTTCTTGTTTCATATTTTGCTCTGCATGTTTCTTCAAGAGCATAGATAGAAAAAAGAGTTTTATGATTCTATTTTGCCCACCAACAACAAAAGAGATGGGAAAAGGAAAGTAAAGCATGATCAATCTGAGAAGGACCTCTGCCCACTTAATTTAACATATAACATTGTGATGCCTCCTGTGAGGTTCAATAACATTATTTCATCCTATTCAATATTGATCTCTCAAAACTGCTAGAAACATCAAGCTTTCTGAAAGCATCCACTTGTCTGAGATCTATTTTTTTTTCCTGGTCTAGCATCCTTGGCCCTAGAAAAGTAAATCCAAGCAATCACAAGTATCAATTCAATTGCAATGTACAATTGCCTGTATAGAGGTCATTTCAACAATTTAAGGAAGGTTTTGTTCATGATAAACACAATGTGCTGGGTTGAATTCAACAAATATTATCAAAATTTTTATATTAGAGATATCTTCACCAGTTCTTGACTCTCTTATTGGAGTCAATCATTATAATGCACAGCTTTTTTTTCTTTAATTTATTTTCATCTAAGTGGTGCAGTGGACAGAACGCAGGCCCTGAAGTCAGGAGGACCTGAGTTCAAATTCAGCCTCAGACATATTACACTCACTGGCTGTGTAACTCTGGGCAAGTCACTAAGCCCCAATTGCCTCACAAAAAAAATTCATAACTTTAATTGATTATGCCAGGTTAGTTGTAAATACAGGTTTTATAAATTCATTTAAGTTATTGAATTTTTAAAATAGTGGTTTGAATTTGTTTCTCTTTGACACATTTAATTTCTTGTAAAGAATGTTTTCTGAAAAGTCTGAAAATCTTTAGATTCAAGTAGCATGTAAACTTTTTGAAAACAAAAACTGTAGAAAAAAAGAAGTATGAGCATTAGGGGAATTTGTAGAGACTGATTTCACCTTTATATGAGTGGAAAAAATATAAGAGTTAGAATTATCTGAAAGTAGTATATATTGCTTTATAAAAGAGTAAATTCGTCATCACCAGTGTTTTTGCAATGAAAGCCAAATGGCTATCTAATGTGAAGTTTTTTATACAAGGGATTCATTTAAAGATACTGAATGGCATAGGTGACCTCTGAGGTCCTTGCCAACATTGAGATAATGTGATTTTTAATTACTAATTGTGTTTTTTTCTTCTTCTTCTAACAACATAAATAAAATAGCTCATTTTAAACATTTGCCTGGGGTAAAGAAAGTGGCTAAATACCTAGATTGAAATTGTTTCCCTGCTTTGCCTTTCTGACTCAACTAACTGATACTATTCTCCTAAATTATTCCCTTGCATCAAGTTAGATCAAGATGGATTGCTCTACAATCCATCCTTCACATAACTTCCAAAATGATATTTTAAAACCATAAGTCTGAGCATGTCAGTCTTTTGCTTATTAAATGTCTGTGGCTCCCTATTATTTCTATGAATGTTAACTCTTCAGTTTGACATTTAAAATCTTTCATGGTCTGGCTCCAAACTACCCATTTAGAATTACTATATATTTGTCCTCTTTACACACTCTGTGGTAGGGATCCATTAACCTGGTGTCTGTGAATTTGTTTGTTTTAACTCCTGGATACTCAAAAATGACACATCTCTGCTTGTCTATAGGAATTTGCTCAGTCTTTCTTCTGTGCCTTGAATGTGCCCCTTCAGCATTTCTGTAACTTAGGATCCCTATTTTCCTTCAAAACTTAAGTAGAAATACCACTTCATAAGTAAGACCTTTCCAGATCCCCTCAGCTTCTAGGGCCTCCCTCCTCCAAAATGTTGTTGTTGGTCAATCATGTCTGATTTTGTATGACCTCATTTGAGATTTTCTTGGCAAAGATACTGGAGTGGTTTGCCATTTCCTTTTCCAACTTATTTTATAAATGAGGAACTAAGGCAAACAGGGTTGAGTGATTTGCCTAGGATCACAAAGCTAGTAAGGACTAAGGCTCGATTTGAATTTCCAAAGATGAATGAGTCTTCCTAATTTCAGGCCCAGTGCTCTATCCACTACACCATCTAGCTACTCCTCCAAAATACTTTGTATTTCTTTTGTATGTATTATATATGGACTTGTATAAGTATATATTGTCTCTCCAATTGAGTGTAAGCTCCTTGAGGGAAATCCCTTCATTTTTGCCTTTGGTTCCTCTCACAGAGGCTGGACTATAGTAAGCATTTAATAAATTCTTCTTTGATTAAATTGCATTGAACCTAAGAATTTCAGAGAGTGATGTTCAGAAAAGCCAAAGTAAACAAGAGGTGAAAAGAAGACATGTCCAGAAATAGAGTCCATAGAGAAAGGACAGAGTGGATATAAGGCTGAAGGAACAATTCTTTCCATTCAGATTTGTTAGCTTGACCTTCAAAACACTCTAAACTGTGGTGTTAAATCTCTCTTGACTCCATTTAATATACTTCATGCTTATTTGGTTGCTGTCCTTCATTCTCAAAGAGGACCAAAATGACATCACTATGCTAGAGTCAAGTTATAGTGTGTCCAACTGTGACTGGTCAGACAATATGAGTCTGGAATGTTCTACCACAGGTCAGGCGCAAATAGTCCATGTGAACAATTGGGGTGGATTCTCTAAATCTGCACATCTCATGCTTCTTTTGAGCTATTTCAATTCTGCTTTGCTCATACAATATAGCACCTTCTCTGATGAGGGTATGCTAGGCTGAGTGGTCCTGTGCCAGTGTGTCTCACGTCACATAATCAATTCCAAAGTTCTTAAGAGAGACCTTGAGAGTGACCTTGTATTGCTTTTTCTGACCACCATGTGAGCACTTGCCTTGTGTGAGTTCTCCATAAAATAGTCTTTTTTGCAAGCATACATTTTGCATTCAAACAAGATGGCCAGCCCATTGGAGTTCCACTCTCTGAAGCAGAGTTTAAATGCATGGCAGTTTAGTTTGAGAAAGGATCTCATTGTGTGATATTTTATCTTGCCAGCTGATCTTCAGAATCTTCCTAAGACAATTCAAATGGGCAACACTTTTGAACCCATATACTTTTGTTTATGCCATTTTCTATGTTTGGAATACCATCCATTCTTCACCATGATTTCCCTCACCCAACTGTACACTTAACACTTATCAGAATCTTTCTTTCAGACCCACAGTAAATGATACTTTTTGATGAAGACTTCTTTAAATTGTACTTTGTCTACCCCATCCAACCTGCTGGAAAATGTATCTTTTTCTTCCTCATACTTAGCATTATATCAATATGCAAGTATATATGTATATATTCATATATACATTTGTATATATTTATAACAAACATATATGAGGGATATGTACATGAATATACATATATGTGGTATATGTATGAGATATATATATATATATATATATATGGATAAAGCTAAGTCTAAATTAATGAAAATAATGAAACATGTGAGGTGGTTACATTATTATTTCAAATTTGAAGTTATAATTGTTGTGATATAATAATTGGCCCAATGGATATATATATATAAAATTAAATTTAAGCAAGATTATATTTGCTCATTAATATAATATAAAAGCAAATGATAAGGAAATGTATTTCTAATACAAATTTATTACAAATTAATAGAATAACTATAGAAAGCAAAATTTAAGAATATATTAAATATCAAAATTAAAGATAAGTCTGCAATGACAATATACTGACAAATCACTATTGTCATTTCAATTATTTTAGCAAAATAGATTGAATTTTCTTCTCTTCCTTTGAATTTACATGTATGTGTTGGTAGGCCAAAGATCTTTATCCTAATCTCAAATAATTTAGGTCCTTCATTTCACATTAGGGTCAGAATCCATGTTTTCATTTTTGTTTTTTCATGATTGCAACATCTTGAGAGATATCTTCAAATTCTTTTGAAGTGAATCACTTAATTTTCACATTATCTGCTTTTTGACATCATCATGGGCTTCTCCAAATATTCATTCTTAATCTAAATGAAGAAGATTATCATTATTCAATACTGTTGAGCTAGAATCTAGCAATTCCTGGTTAAGTCATTCGTAGTTGTTCATTGAACATTGTTGCTATCACTATGTACAGTGTTCTCCTGGTTCTGTTCACTTCACTTTGCATGAGTTCATGTAAGTCTTTCCAAGTTTTTCTGAAATCATCCCACTTGTCATTTCTTACAGCAAAATAATATTCCATTATAATATTATACCACAGCTTGTATAGTCATTCCCCAATTGATGCACATCCCTTTGATTTATAATTCTTAGCCACCACAAAAAGAGCTACTACAAATATTTTTGTACAAATAGGTCATTTCTCCTTTTTATTTTTCATTTTGTTAAGGGATTTTTCTATAAAATATTAACAAAATTGTACATAATGTGGTATATAGTAACATATCACACCCACACATAATAATAGGCTAGTGCAGACTGACAATGCTTTAGTAGGTTCAACACCTTGAATAGCTTGCAAGTGTAACCTTTATTAGATTTTGGCTCACATTGAATGACCTAGTATCATTTTATAATTCACACTAAATCAAATGTCATATTATTCTAACACATCTATCATGATTTGCCTGTAATGTATATGTGTACTTACTTTAGAATGTAATACCTAGTAATGTGTAACCTTCCTCATGTTCTGAGTCACCTTCTCTCTTAATGCATGCATACATTCTTGTAATTCACATACTTTCATTTGCTATCTTTTATTTCTCTAATGTGTCAAACTACAATAACTTTGTCAATGTCTAGTAGTTTTTAAGCATATTCTGAAATTATTGTGGTGGAATATAATGACTTAGAAATTTTTACAAACCTCAAAGCATTATATAAACATTGCTACTATTATTACTTATTATCATTATTATTACTTATTAGTACCAATCTGTCTTTTTAAATTGGGGAGTGGGGAATACAGTGCATAGAGAACTAGATTTAGAATAAATAGAGGCTTCAGCTCTCCTACTTCCTATGTGTGCCCTTGGGAAAGTCACTTCACCATTTTAATATATGTTTTGTCATATGTAAAATAAAGGAAATGCACTAGATTACTTTTGTATTGCTTCACAATCCTAGATATCTGATTTTTGGTAGAGATTTTCCTTTTCACTGAGTACACTCTGTTTCCCTCCCCATGAATCAGACAGCTGTATTTGCCAGAGTACCCTACAGGTTTGTGGATGCCTCTTTACTATTGTCATTAGTTTGAATTTCCACCAGCTATTTTCCTCATAATTAAGTTTCAAACAGTCACTATCACTCCAGTCTCATTTTACCACTTAACACCAGGAAACTTTTACAAAGTGATATTTACTTCAAATATGTAGCAAGGACAAAGAACAAATATTTCCTCCAGTACATTGGAGGAATGTTAGCCCCTATACCACTTCAGTCTTCAAGGGAACAGGTTCAACACTTTACTCAGTTGAGTTAGTTCAGTTACTACAGATCATTGGTTGCACCAAGTTCACTCCCAAAGGTAGCATCTCTGTTGGATGAGACCTTGCTTCAACTTCAGGGGGTCCCAATAGTCAATCATTCATTCTTTGCCCTTTGAGCAGAGTTTCACATTTAAAAATCCACACTCTGGAATACCAGGTTATCAAGTTGACCTCCCAAATTATATTTTCCAGTCCTGTCATTGGTCACTGTGAGAGGAGTCACCAAGATCCCCAGTATCACTGAGGCAAAGAGGTAGCTGAAATTCATAAACCTTTTTGAAGGCCTTAAAAATTCTTCAGAGAGTTTCCTCTTCACCAAATATTCAGTTAGTCAGAAACAGGTATAAAATGTCCACACATTGGCCACAGTCTAGCCAAAGTGCTTCCATTTCACGTCATTGCTATTTTGCCTACAGCGTGTAACAATCTCTCCAGTATCTCCATATGAGGAGGCACGGTGTATATGTATCAGACTTCCACTACATTTTAAATGAAACTTTGAGTTTAGCTAATATGGTAAATTAATAATGGTGGAGTGGCAACTAATAGGTAGAAGATAGGGAAAGGTAGAATTTTTATGAAAACAGAATCTTAGGCTAGTTATATTAGATTGTCTGATATTTTAAAATAATTACACAGTTGATTTTTTTTAAATTAATAAATCTTAATTTCTAATTACTATGCACTAAGTTCTCTCCTTCTCCACCTCCACCAATGAAATGTGGAGAAATGCAAAGCCCTTATAACATATAATCAGAGTCAAGTAATACACACACACACACACACACACACACACACACACACACACCCCAACAGTTACATGTCTAAAACATATGTTTCTCATTCTGCAAATGAAACCATTACTTTTTTTCATGAAGTGGGCAGGTGATCTGAATTATTTTTAAATAAGATCATGATAAATCTGAGCAAAAAGAAGATGAAAAACAATTTGTATAAGTCAAGAGCTATGATTCCAGCTATGATGTAGGTAGGGGGATTTCATTGAAAAATATTGAGAATATAGTGAGTTTTATTTTGATACTATTGTGATTGTGTTTAACAAGTCAAATAATACACTCATCTGGCTGCTGGATCATTTGCAAAATGAAATTAAACCTAGGGATGGAACTGGAACAGATTTCAAAGTACTTAGGTTTGTCATTTTAGCCTTCCCACACATTAGCACTCATCTGCTTTCCAAATGTCACATGTCTTTGAGTTTTTTCATGGTTGATCAACCTCTCATTCCTGTACTACACCCATGTCTGTTTCATACTACAAAATTATATAGACATCTCCCTCAATAAGAATTTAATTATCACAGTGAGAAAAAAAGAAGCAAGGAAAGTAATTTGATAAACTAATTCATGCTAAGGTGTGAATGACTGGTCTTTCTGGGGGTTATTTGCATTTTAAGACAGTTACTTATTAACTGAAATGCAGCTCTAAGTGATGGTATCTTAGATAAATAAACCAAGTGAAATGAAGACTGTCAGGAAATACTGGGCCCATAAGACATTTCTGCTAATATCATTACTTCCCAATTTCCAGAAGGTCTGTGAAAATCTCTGAGAAATGTTACAAAGCATTTGAAGTCTTTGGAGGAAGAAAGTATACATTCAATACATATAAAGAAACTAGTAAATTAACTACTTGATAAATTTTAAAAGTTTGGAATAGGTCAGGTAAGCAGAGCCAGGTATGTTCTGAAGAAAGAGAAAGAGACAAATTATCATAAGCAAAATGGAACAAGGTTAAAATACTAACTTAAAAGTTAGTAAAATATAGGGATACAAAAAAAAATACTTGGAAGCAAGCAAAAAGTGCAACAACCATAACTTTAAATGAGAATGGGTTATATAATTGAATATTAAAGAGCTGAAGAATGGGAAAAAAACCTACATATTGACTGTATGCAAGAAATGTTAAAAACAAATGCCTACAAAACAAAAATAGGAGTTTGAATACAAGTTGTGTTCAGATGATGTTTTTTTAAAAATGAGAATGATAGCAGACATACTGTCAAAGAGAGAAACAGAAATTCATAATATCTTAAGAGATACACAGAAAGCATAAATAATGCACCAATATTAATATTAGCATATAACTACCAAATAACATAGCATCTGAATTCTAAAATAAAAGGAAAGTTAACTGAAAATTAGGGTGTAGGAGGTGACATTTGAATGGAGTCTTTAAGGAAGCTAGAAATATATAAAATAAAATTATAGGAGACTTCAATATTCTTCTCTTGGAGATAAATAAACCTAAAAGAAAGATAAACAAAAAGGAAAATATAAATGTGTAAATTGTTACAGAATTTAGGAAATGACAGATTTACCACATTTTGTAAATAGTATTATTAAAGGATCTCAGAAACACCCAGTATGTTTAAAATTGTTAATGTGGAGGATCACTGAGAAATTATAACTAGATATAATAATAAAAACATTGAAAAAAATTGAATTCACTATAAAGGAATATAAATTTTGGGAAAGGAAGAGGAAAGTTGGCATGAATTCTATTAAATGTTTAATGAGTAATTGTTATCTAGTTTCAAAAAAATCCAAAAAAAATAGAAAGAAAAAAACACTACCAAATTAATTTTATGAGTCTGATATAGGCCTAATATTTTAAAAAGGAAAATATGACACAATGTAAGAGAGTTTTAGCCCAAAACCACAAATAATTTCAATGCAAAACCTTAAAAATATGTTAATGCAAAACTTAGAACAATATGTATATATTTTTATATCTATACAAGTAGACATAGTGATATATTCACCATTGGCAAATTGGATGCAAATCAAGAAGACAAGGATGGTTCATAACTAAGAAAATAATAAGCATATTAAATTAATTGAAAACAAAATCACATAAATTTATATTATTATATCAAAACATTAAAAAAAGCCTCTGCCATCTGTTTGTGGTAAAAAGAAAGAAAAAAGGAAGGAAGGAAGGAAGGAAGAAAGAAAGAAATAAAACATATAGAGACACCTGTTTTACTATTGTAAAACATATAAAAAGTAAAGATATCTAAAACAACAAGCTAGCATTTACTGCATTGGGAAAACATTAAAAACTTTAATAATCAATACACAAATAATGCAAGCTAGCCTACTTCCCCCACTAATATTTGATATAGGCTTAGAAGTGCTAGCTATAGCAATAAGAAAAAAGGAAGAAATTAAAGGTATTAAAAGAAGTAGAGGAAAGAAAATCATTAATAGTCATTCCCCAATGAGAATGATGTTGTCTTATATGAACAAATAATTTTCCAAAAAAAAAACTACAAACTATTTATAGTCATACAAATAAATGCTCCTTCCAAATGACAAATGATAAGAGTAAGAGTAATACAAATCAAAATAAAGGAGGTCTCACAAAATACCAAAAAAGTTGGCAAAGATGACCAAAAAAATGGGAATAGTAATTACTAGAGGGGCAGCAAAATGACAGCTATCATAATACACTGCTAATAGAGCTATACACTGGCCCACCCATTCTAGGAAGCTATTAGGAATTATGCTTAAAAGGCAAATAAAATATTCATCTCCTTTGAACCAAAGATCCCACTACTAAGAAAATATCCCTAAAGTGAAGGACAGAAATGTAAATGTGTATATGTATGTGTATGCACATATGTGTGCATATATAATAATCATAGTAGCATTTCATCCATTCATTTCTATTTTTTATTTTTATGTTTTTTTTCTAGCAAATGACTAGAAACAAAGTGTCCATAAATTGAGGAGAGAGATGGCCAATTCAGAACTTTGTTGTGTTTGACTATAAATATGAGTAATTTTATTTTTCTTTCTTACTCAATTGAGTGGGATTAAGGTGGAAGGAAACAAAGTACATTTTTTAAAGATTAATGAAATTAATTCTTAAATATCTACAAGAATATAATTGGAAAGTATAGAGTTGTTGTTGTTTGTGTTTTGTTCTTGAAGAGGACCATGACATCAGGAAGGTAATACCATGACTTGCAAGTGAATTGGATTTAAGTGAGGGAGGGCTGTGCAAAGGCACCAGCTCACTTTCTCCTCCAGAGCCATCTGGGTCCAGTGGTAAGATATAAATTGGGATGACAGAAGATGGCCACAGGTACAGTGGGAGACCTTGGAAAACACAGAGATTTCAGAAGTGAATGCCATATCATCAGGACCAAGCATAGCCACTTGGAAGAGTTATAAAAATGAATGGATCTCTTCTTTCTGAAGGTAGAAGATCCAGGACATGAAATATTACATATATTCTCATATGTCAAATGTTTTCTTCTAAATTATTTGAATGTACAATTGGCATTATTTCATAGCTAAAGGTCTTTCTCCTAACTGATTACAAACTGTGTTCTTTGGAATAAATGTGGCATTTAATCTCTATAACCATTGTAGTTTTAAGCTTGAGATTTTTATCTGATGGTGAATTGTGTGTTCTACCAATCAATACTTCATTATCTGTATTCAAAAGTTTGGGGTAATTTTCTAGTATTACTTTTTGCATTGGGATATTCAGATTTTTGGATTTATCAGAACACCTATCAGAACACCTATTAGTCTTGATTGATAAGCACATAAAACTCCTCATGGCTGTTCTTTAGTTTGTATAGAATTAATAATGTGTTCTTTTAGGCTTTTCTTTTGCTTCTATTCTGCAGAAATTTCTTCAATTTCTATATTTTTTAGTTCCAAATATATCATTCTTTTTCTCAGAGCCTGTAGTACTTTAGAAGTATTCTTTATCACGTGTTCTTTTTTTTTTTTTTTTGCTTAGGCAGTTGGGGTTAAGTGACTTGCCCAGGGTCACACAGCTAGCAAGTGTCAAGTGTTTGGTCTGAGGTCAGATTTGAACTCAGGTCCTCCTGACTTCAGGGCCGGTGCTCTATCCACTGCACCACCTAGCTGCCCCTCTATCATGTGTTCTAATTTGTCTACTTCATTTATATATGTTATTACATCTTGAAAGAAATAATTTGTAGCTCAATTTAGATCCTTTCCTTTTTTTAAATTTTATTAATTTTGAGCCATTCTTGTTTCTTGTGGTTGCTTCATGATATCTGGGGGCTCTGTGATATTTTCTCTTTAAATGATTTACTCATTTTATTTTTTTATATTTATTCAAGTTGTTAGCTTTTTTTTAATTTTTGCACATTTTTTTCTATTTTTTTAAAGTCTTATGACTTGTTTATCTGACTGGGAAGCATCCTAGCCTTTCTTTATTAGTCTTTTAACCTCTTCCTTGTATTCCTAGTAACTTTCCTCTTCATTCTTTTATACTTCAATAAATCATTGTAAAATGCTTTTTTTCTATTTTTTTGTCCTGTGCAGATCCCTAAATCTAAGCATCCTCACTATTTCACAAATGGATTGTGAGAAACTGACTAGAATTCTGGAATACATTTTGTAGGGCAAGTATTAATCTCAGCCAAACATCTAATTCCCCTTTCCTTCTTCTCAGAAGGTTTTTCCTGCCCAGTAGGCTCTTATCCACTCCACCCTCTCCACAATTCTATTTCCTTTGTGTGACTGAGCAGAATTTTCAATCTCTTGTACGTATGAGTGGGGAGAAGGTTGGTTCAAACACCAATCCACGAAGTATATGTAACAGGCATGGTGACGTAGAAACCGTAAGTCAGGGAGATACTTTCGACCATGTTTCTCCTCACATTGTTAATGGAAAACATTTGGTGGAACTGAAAAAAATTGAAGGATCTTAAATGTTTCCTATGTGACAATTCCTTTGCTGTAATTGCCATGGAAATGTGTGCTGCAGAACTTCCAATTCAGTAGAAATCAAGAGTCCGGTCAGTCACATTATTCATTACTAACACTCTGTTGTTGTTGAAGTATATTTAGTTTCATTTTATTTTTCAGCAACAGAAAATAACAGTGGATAATTATTTCCAACTGGGGGCTTTGATCACACTTCCATTAATGGAGGTGTAGTGTGATTTAATCCAGTAAGGTACAAAGTGAAAATTAAGTGGTGAACTTTGGAGCAGTTTCATTAATAAGGATACATTATAAACCAAAACACTATCCTATTTAAAAGGGAAGAACAAAATGGTTATTTTTTAAGAGCTAAAATTTCTTTAAACATAGAATCTCTTCTCTTGACATGCTGTCAGATTAGGTTTATTCTGTTTCAAAGAAATAACAAATAATTTTAACTATGTTGTTCTTTAATAGTGTAATTATGTAATCGCCCCTAATATGTTACTTTGGGGTTTGTTCTTCCTATTAACATTTATCATAAAAACTAATTTTGAAAAAAAATATTTTCAAATCATATCAAGATCTTATAAACTTGAGCAAAAAGCAAATTCTCCATTTGTCCAGAATCTCTGCACTTGAATGAGTATAGCCAGACCTTTCATGCTAGAAATGATATTCTTTGGAAAATACAAATATCTCAGTGAGAACTAGGAGTGATGAACAATTCATAAATATAATAAATGTTTATATTTAAGATAGTAATAAGATCTCTACAGTTAAAAACTTTTAATCCTGCCCATTATGAGACTGTCTTCATTTGTAAAAAAAAAGTTAAATATTAACTATCTGTAAAGTCGCTTTTAACATAGTCTAATACTAGGATTTTACCATGCTTCAAATAATAGTTATCTGATATATCAAAGTAAACAAGGATAAAACTGTTTTACAATTGAAGGGAACCTAAGTGAGGCTCATAGAAGCATAGATCAAAAACATGAAGGCAGGGGCAGAGCTAAGATGGTGGAGCAAAAGCAGTGACTTGCTTGAGCTTTTCCCCAAATCCCTCCAAATACCTATAAAAAATGGCTCTGGAGCAGCTAGGTAGCACAGTGGATAAAGCACTGGCCCTGGATTCAGAAGGACCTGAGTTCAAATCTGGCCTTAGACACATAACACTTACGAGCTGTGTGACCCTGGGCAAGTCACTTAACCCCATTGCCTAGCTAAAAAAAATGACTCTAAACAAATTCTAAAGCACCAGAACCCACAAAAAGGCAGAGTGAAACAAATCTCCAGCCCAAGACAGCCTGAATGGTTGATTGGAAAAGTATATTGCACCAGGCAGAGAGAGGATTGCAGTTCAGCGTGGGCACACAAGCCTCAGCAAACCTAGAGTAAGCCTCAAAGGACCAAATCATGGGCAGCTGTGGTGGTTTCCAGACTTCTCAACCCACGAACACCAAAGACAACTTAGAAGGTCAGTGGGAAAAGTCTGTGTCTACAGTGAGAGAGAAGCACAGTCCCAGCCCTGAGTCCCAGAGTGCAGTCCCAGGGAGGTGGCTGCTTCAGGAGCTTCTGGCCCACAGACTGAGGGGGAATTGAGTGATTGATCAGAGGGGGATTGCAGGGATCTCTCTGCTGGTGCAGGATTCTCTTGCTTTGCCTGTGCTTGGATCTGGGTCACAGTTCTGGGTGGTGGGCCTGGGGGGAGGAGGAGCACTGGCATGGTGGAGCTTGTAGTGGTGGTGGAGAGGAAATCCTCCTTACGGTTCCAAGGCAGAAAAGAGTGATTGTGGTCACTCATAGACCAGAGCATAGGACAGGAAAGGAGTAAACACCTCACCCTTGATCATAGCACCTTGGAAGAACTGAAAATTTACAGGTCGCTAGAAATGTCTCTGAAAACAGCTGCACAAAACCCCTGAAGCTTGGGACAGTACATTCTCCACAGTGGAAGCAGACCCTTACCTTAACAAAGAGTTTATAACTGAAGTAATTGCCTGGGATCATGAGCAAGCAGCGCAAAAAGAGTCAGACCATAGAATCTTACTTTTATGACAAAGAATATCAAAACATACAACCAGAAGAAGACAACAAAGTTAAAACTCCTAAATCTAAAGCCTCCAAGAAAAAAATGAATTGGTCCCAGGCCATGGAAGAGCTCATAAAGGATTTTGAGAAGCAAATAAGAAAAGTAGAGGAAAAACTGAGAGTAATGCAAGAAAATAATAAAAAAACAAGTCAACAGGTTGCTATAGGAGACTCCCCCCCAAAAAATACTGAAGAAAATAACATCTTAAAAAATAGCCTAACTCAAATGGCAAAAGAGGTCCAAAAAGCCAATGAGGAGAAGATTGCTTTAAAAAGTAAAATTGGCCAAATGGAAAAGGAAGTCCTAAAGCTTACTGAAGAAAATACTTCCTTAAAAATTAGAATAGAGCAATTGAAAGCTAGTGACATTATGAGGAATCAAGACATGGTAAAACAAATCCAAAAGAATGAAAAAATAGAAAACAATGTGAAATATCTCATTGGAAAAACAACTAACCTGGAAAATAGATGCAGGAGAGAGAATTTAAAAATTATTGGACTATCTGAAAGCCATGATCAAAAAAAGAGCCTAGACATCATCTTTCAAGAAATTATCAAGGAAAACTGCCCTGATATTTTAGGACTAGAGGGCAAAATAGAAATGGAAAGAATCCACCAATCACCACCTGAAAAAGATCCTCAAAGAAAACTCTTAGGAATATTATAGCCAAATTCCAGAATTCCCAGGTCAAGGAGAAAATATTACAAGCAGCCAGAAAGAAAGAATTCAAGTATTGTGGAAACACAATCAGAATAACATAAGATTTAGCAGCTTCTACCTTAAGGGACCAGAGGGCATGAAATATAATATTCTGGAGGGCAAAGGAGATAGGATTACAACCAAGAATCACCTACCTAGCAATACTGAGTACAATCCTGAGGGGGAAAAATGGTCATTCAGTGAAATAGAGGACTTTCAAGCATTCTTGATGAAAATACCAGAGCTGAATAGAAAATTTGACTTTCAAATATGAGACTCAAGTAGAAAATGAAGGCGTAAACAGGAAAGAGAAATCATAAGAGACTTATTAAGATTGAACTGTTTACATTCCTGCATGGAAAGATGATATATGTAACTCATGAGACCTTTGTCAGTATTAGGGTAGTTGGGGGGAAAATAATATGGATAGATAGACAGACAGATAGAGAGAGAGAGAGAGAGAGATAAAGGGCATAGGGATAAGGGTCAAACAATACTTCTTTCAGATTTATCTTCTTTATACCTAGGTCTGCATTTATATTATCCCATTTCTGGAGGTACAAATACTATTCTTCCAGTTCTTCCAGTCTCCTTGTCTAGATGTTTGAAACTTTCATTTTTCACTCACTCTCATTATCTGCACTCAAGTCTGATTTCTTCAACTGAAGAATCTTTTTTTTAATTACTTATTCATTTGTCCATTCTCACTGTGTCATCTTGTGTTTAGTCCTTCAGAACTTGATGCTCCTATTACTAAAACAACTGATGTTTTGATGTACCATCTTTCCCTAAATATCCAACCAAATTTTCTACACTGCCAGAAAAATCTCCCTAAAGTATCACTTTCTTATATTGCTCATCTGTTAAAGAACCAACAATGTTCTTTCTTGCCAGTATTTCAAGTTTGATTTCTTCTACTAGACTTTTAAAGTTCTCAAAATGACTACACACCTTTGTTACACCCCTACACACACACATATATACACTGCACTATATCCCAGGCAGGCAAGATTTCTATTTTCTGTGCATTCCATAGACTTACCCACTCTTGGTGCATTGCTATTTTCCCCCAGTGCTTTACCTGAAATGTCCTTCCTCCTCCATCCTTCACCTATGTAAATCCTAACTCTTCTTGAAGTCTCAATCAGATCCCACTTCAGTCATGAAACCTATTCCTGCTCACACTGCTCTTTCTCTGTTCTGAGCCGCGGAGCCCCAATTGCCATTTTGAGTCACATAGTCTATTATTTAACTTCTCTCTAATTGTTGCCGATTGAAAGCTTTTCCCACTTGTTTCATTTTCATTCACTCCCCAACTAGAGTGAAAACTCATTTGTTTTCTTTTATTTATGATCTGGAACTTTAATTCTGAAGAGCTAATGATATGTATCACACAGAAGGTAATGGATAAATTTATGAGGGATGTGAGTATGTTGTAATATACAACCAGCAAGGAATTCTAAGGAAAAAAAGAAGTAAAAAATGTCATCAAGGAATTGGAGAAAGGGAAGAAGAGTTAGTCACATGGTGAGAGCAAGAGATAGTATGTAGATGAGATAGTGTTCCACTGGTGTCTTTGTGTTGTTGGGAGAAAGCAAGGAAGGCCTATAGCAACTGAGGTGGGTGCTTTCTGGCAAAAGTTTGGGAGGACATGGGCAAGAGTTACATGGGATGAGTAGTCATGTATAAGTAGTGATCCACTTAATGGAATTTTTAGAATCAACATAAACAAAAAGGACTACAGAGTGCAGGAGATGTAATGTATGAAAAGGTTGGAACAGTTGATTGAGGCCAAGCTATGAAGGACTTTAAAAACTAAACACAGGAATTTATATGTTATCTTACAGGTAGTGAGGAACAATTAAGAAGGGGAAAAGGGACAAGTGTGTATATAGCACTGTTCTAAGTGCTTCACAAATATTATTTCATTTGATTTGATCTTCACAACAACTCTGTGCTGTTATTATTCCCATTTTATATTTGAGGAGACTGAGGCACCAGCAGATAAATGACTTGCCTGGGCTCATACAGCTAGTAAACATCTGAGGCCAAATTTGAAATCATGTCTTCTTGACTCCAGCCCTGGTGTCTTATCCACTGCATTAACAAGCTACCTCCCAATGGATTATGATGAATAGGGTTAGATCTGTTAGTTAGACCTGAACTTTTGGAAAAAACCTTTCAGCAGCTACATGGAAGAGTGATTTTGGAAGTCAGAAACGAGTCAGAATAAAATAAAAATAAGAGCCTACCATAATAGTTCAGTCAAATAGTATGTAGAAAGAAGGGGATGAAAGCAAAAGTTTTTGTGGGAATGGAAATGACAAGACTTGTCAACTATTGTTTATGGGAGAAGGTAGAGCAAGGAATGAAGGAAAATGGTGAGCTTGTGATGTTAATTGACTTGAAAGATTCAAATGTTTCCAATTAAAGAGAGAGTGTATTTGATGGGAAAATTAATGAGTTAATTTGGAGCTGGTGATTTTAAGATTCATGACCTCATTTAGTTGAAATATTTAATAGGAAGACATGTAAAGAGAGATTCTGAGTCTAGATATATAAATGTAGGAGTCATTAGCATTAATGACAATTATACTGGTGGTAGCTGTGAGGTTACCAAGTGAAAGAATGTAAAGAAAGAAGAAAACAAGGTCAAGGACCAATCACTGGAGAACTCCAAAAAAATAGGGTTGTGTGATTTGTACAAGGAAATTGCAAAGTGAACTGAGAAGGAACAGTCAGACAAGGAGTAATGTAATGAAAATTGAAAGAAGGGAAAGTATACAGAAGGGAAAAGGTGTCCACTAGAAGCAAATGCTGCAGAGATGTTGAGAAGGATGAGGGCAGAGAAATTACTATCTAATTAGGCAAGTAAGAGATCTTTAGGAATGTTGGGGTGTGTGTGTGTGTATATAATTTATCTCTATATATCTATATATATATACATATTCATATGTTTGTAGGTATACATAATTTCTATATACATATGCATGTGTTTGTGTGTATACATGTATATACTTACTGATGTGTATGTGTATATAATTTCTATGTATACATACATATGTATTTGTGTGTATGTATATGAGTATGTATGTGTATATACATATATATGTATGTATTAGAAAGGGTTGATATTTGAGTGAAAGAAGGATTGAGTGTTAATAGTTTATATAGGATATGGGCAGCTTTTTTCCAAGTCAGTGGCAGAACGAAAATTAAACCCTTAGTCTACTGACTCTATGTGCAGTACTCTGGTTTAGTGGGAAGAGTGTTAGAGCTAAAATTAGAAGACCTGGGTTTGACTTCTGGCTTCATTTGACTTTTTTGCTTCACTTACTACATGTATGCTCTTGGGCAAATCACTAAATTGCTTTGTGCCTCAGTTTACTCATCTAAAATATGAAAATATCTGGACTGATAATCATATCTATGGTGTCTCTCAGACAGTATTTCTGTGATGCTTTGGAAAAAAAATATCTTTACTTGGGAACCATTTAATTAGTCTGGAGATTATTCTGGTATGAGATGTGGGGGCTGTGTAGAAAGAATACATCCATCTTGATGTATCAGAGAACTGACTATTCAGTCAATATTAATTTTAATACTGAAAGCCTTTTATGTGCTGAGGACTTCATGAGTTAGAATATTCAACATCCCGAGTTCTTAGTGTAGGATAATTTTTCACTAAGGTGTAATGCAAACTTTAATAAACAAGACCTAGAGTGTTGCCTGAGATACACTGAAGTTCAGTGATTTGTCCAGGGTCATACAGCTAATAAGTATAAGAGCTGTCATTAGAACCCAGGTCTTTCTGGCCCCAAGCCCAGCACAGAGGCAGATTGCCTCTTGAGCATAGACTATAAATTTAAAAGAAAGCCTAAGCCCCACTGAAAAGAAATTTGCCAAATAGTTGTGAAGACTAAGGTAATAAAAAGAATATTGGACTACAGCTGAGGAAGAAACTTTCTAATTGTGGGACCTGGGACAAGTCATATAATTTCTCTGTTCATCAATTATATTTTATTATCTATAAAATCAAAACTAAGAAAATAAACAATTTTGTACAAATGGAATAAAATAAAATATGCAAGGTACTTAAAGCACAGGCTATTATCAAGGAGAAGGACTGGACTTCAGATTTCCTTGATACGGAGAATGCCCAGATGAAGAAATTCTATCAACACAGATCAGCATCTTCTCTTCAAGTTATTTTCTTAAAAAGCTCTTTAGACATTGAGAGGTTAAGTGATGTGCCCAGGAATGGTTAAGGGTTTTTCTCAGGGTCACACAACCAGTAAGTGTCAGGATCCAGATTTAAACCGAGGTCTTCCTGACCAACTCTCTATCTTCTACATCCTACTACCTTTCTAGCTGTTATAATGCTCCACAAACACAAAAATACTGGAAACAATTAAGCACATAGTTTTAAAGTCATGTATCAAGTACTGATCAGGAGGATGCATTTCAGTGCTGAGCAGGATTTGCTGAGAGGTATGATGAATGTGAGGAGGAGAACAAGGAAGAATGCCTCCTGGAGAAGGCAAGGAAGTATCAAGTAAGTATTCATAAATATATGCCTACTCTCTTTGAGCCCCTGCCCTTTAATACAGAGCTAAATGTGGGAGAAAGAAGAAAGTCATTCAAGCTAGAGAGAATGATACATGCCAAGGTGCAGAGGTGGAAGCAAACACAAGAAATATTAGGGGAAGAGGATAGAAGAGTTTGGTTGTACATAATCCAGAGGGAAAAGACATAGAAATTTCCAAAGCAATATCTGAATTGAATTACATTCACATTTGGGTTCATTTCTCCTATGTCATGTAAAATGTTTTCATTTAACTACACTCTACAAATGTAACACCTTTGTACAATAGTTTTCTCATTAAGAATCCATAGAAAGAGAGAATTGATGCAGAATAAAAACAAGTCCTTGGCAGGAAGTATGCTGTCACTTTTGGCTAACTCCACTAACCCTGGAGAGGTTTGCTCATGACAAGTTCCACTGAGTCCATATCACAAAGGTCTGAAGGCGTTGACAAATGTTGAATATAAGCTACAAAAGCAAAAAAAAAAAATAGCATATACTCATTTTCAAGTGGTCAGAAATGCTTTTTGTGGTACATGTCACATGATAGTTGGTGCATGAGCTAGGGCAAGAATTGGTCAAAAGAAGGGATAATACACCAAATCTGATTTCCAACACTCCCATCTTCACCTCACTCTGCTGCAATTCACAAAAAAGAAGCAAGCTGTCAGTTAATTAACCAGCTAGTAAACATAAAAATATACTCTTTAACCCTAAGACCACTTGATAAGTGACTCCATCACAAGGTTTTCACTGCAAATATCTTTGATTTACCAAAGGTGGCAGGATTCCCAGTCTTACGCCTATTGACCCAATCTTACAAAGTCAAGTGAAGGGAGAGGAGAAGAGAGGAGATTCGCTTTTGCTCTCATTGATTGGCCAACAATATGTCCCTACCCAAGCACCACTTAATGGTTATTGTTTGAGCCCTTATGGCTCAGAGTAATCCTTTCTCTTCTGTCCAGAAAACCAGAGATTCTTCACCTCCCATTTTGATTTTATTTTTTTTTTATTAAAGGGGCCATCCCTTGGTTCACTTCTTAAAAAGCTCTAATCATTGAATGGGTGTTGCCTCAGTATATTATTTTAACTAACCCCAAAGTAGCAATCATTAAAATAATTTGGGGTTAGTTAAAATAACAAAAGAGTTGATTAACAGAACAGATTATGTAAACAGGGACTATAAGCAATAGAGCACAATAATATAGAACATTAACTACAGAGGGAAGGCCTTTTTTATTTGGTAAAAAATGCTGAAAAAATACTCTAGCACAAATTTAGTTTGAACAACAATATCATATATCACAATAAACTCCAAATGGATACATGGCCTTATTATGAAAGGTTGTATCTTTTTTAAAAGAGATATTTTTCATATTTATGGTTAGAGGTAGTATCCTTACCTAAACAAGTAATAGAGATATTCATAAAGATTTAAAAAAGCTATTTTGATTACATAAAATTGAAAAACCTATTCATGAGAAAAATAAATGCATTTAGAATCAGAAGAGAGTCAGGGAATCAGAGTGGATAGAAAATTGGTCTTAAAGGCAAGAAGGTTAAGACTATAATCCTACTGATAACTAAAATAATGGTAATGATTATGATAGCTAACATTTATATAACCCTTTTATGTATGCAAATCAGTTCACAAATTTTATTTCATTTTATCTTTACAATAACCCTGGGTGGTAGGTGATATTATTTCCATTTTGCAGATGAGAAAACAGAGACAGAACAATGCCAAATAACTTGTTCTAAGTGATATGCTAGTGAGCATCTGAGGTGGGATTTAAACTTGAATCCTCCTGATTCCAGGTCCAGAACTCATTGTGCGACCTAAATGTCATTTTTTTATACTGGCTATTTGACGTCAAGCTACTGTCTAAAGCAATAAGCCGCAAACCAGGGGCCAACCTGTACTGATAGAAGTGATTCCCTTAATTTGGAGATCTTTATAATCAATAAGTTTGGAGATCTAGCCTTTATCTGTATACTGGAATCAGAAAGAAAATAATTGGGGTCAGGAAGAAGTCTTCAAAACAAATTTCTGGTAAAGGTATGAGATTCAAAATATATGAAGAATTTGTTTATATATTTATAGATAAATATATAAGAATGAGATGAATTCTGCAATAAAAAAGTGATCAAATTATAGTTCTCAAGTGAACAAATGCAATTTATTACAGAACCATTTGGGGGGGGGGGAGTGTTCCAAACCATAAACAGTAAGAGAAATGTAAATCCCCCCATTGAGGTTCTTGCTCACACCCATAAATCTAAAGAGAACAAAAGATGAAAAGAACAATTGTTGCAGGCATTGTGAATGAACAGGGACTCTAGTGCACTGTTGGAATTGTGAATTGTTTGAACTATGTTGAAGACTATTTTGAAATAAATCCACAAAGCAATGGAAATGTGCCTACCCTTTGGCCATGCAATGCTACTACTTGGCATGTAAACTCAGGAGATCAGAGACAGCAGGAAAGGATCTATATGAATAAAATAATTTATAGCAACACTGGTTACTATGGCAAAGAACTGAAAACAAAATGGGTGATCACCAAGTAGCAAATGGTTGAATAAATTTTGGTATATGAATGTAATTAAATTTTACTGCACCATAAGAAATGTGGAATATAACTATTCAGAAAAATAAAAAAAAAAAACTTGTATGATCTGATGCATCATGAAATGACCAAAAAACAGGAGAAAAATTTCCATCCTGATCACATATCTCAAAAGACTGATGATGGCTACCTTATACCTCTTGATAGATGACTGAGTTACAAAACCATACACGATGCGTTCTCACATCTGGCTAGTATTTTGATTTGTTGTGTTTGACTATGCATATTTATTTTAGTTATGAAATTCTATTTGAGCTAAAACAGAACTCATTATCATTCATCCTGAATCCAATCATCTTACAAAAGACCATTCTTCTTGTACAGATGTTATTTATCTCTTTGTATCATGAGTCACATTGGCTTGTGTATATGTACACATTACATATATATATATGTATATATGTATATGCATGGGCATATATGTTGGCACAGTAGATAGAATTCCAGGCTTAAAGTCAGGGGAGCCTGCATTTAAATCCAGCATTAGATACTTACTAGTTGTGTGACCCTAAGCAAGTCACTTAACTGTTTTTGCCACAGTTTTCTTATCTGTAAAATGAGGTAGAGAAGGAAATGGCAAATCACTCCAGTATCTTTGCAAAGCAAACCCCAAATGAAGAGTCAGACATGACTGAAACAACTGAACAACAATAATAAAAATATGCATATGCACACATGTGTATATATGTGTATATTAATATCAATCTGTTCTACTACCTACCCCTTTCCCCTTAATCAAATTAACAATAAAATAAATCAAACCTTCAAAACATAGATGCATAATCTGGCAAAAATACATTTCCCCTACTACATTTTAAACTCATTGCTTCTTTATCTGGAAGTGAATGTTTTATGCATGTTTTATCTTTGTGATTTTGAGTTATGGTCCATTACTGCACTGATCAGAGTTCTAAACCTTTCAGAATTTTTTAAAAATGTTATTGTATAACTTGTTCTATTTTTACATACTTCACCTGACTCAAGTGATAGAGCTCTTCCCAGGTTCCTTTAAATTAAATTATTCATAACTGTCGTTTCTTATGGTATGATAATATTCCATTCATATCTTAAAATTTGTTCTAACATTCCCCAGTAGATGTACATCCCCTTAGTTTCCACATTATGGCTTTCATAGAAAGAGCTGCTAAAATAGTTTTGTACATAGAAATCCCTTTCCTCTTCCTTTTTTGGAGCTATAGCCTTATTAGTATAGTTGAGTCAAAGGGTATACACAGATTACTAACATTGGGGGCATAATTCCAGTTTACTTTATAGAATGACTGGAAAATTTTACAACTCTACCAATTGCTTACTAGTGTGTCTATTTTCCAGTAACAACATCAGTATTTATAATTTTCTTCTCATATCATATTGGCCAATCTGATTGGTCTGAGGTAGAACCTAAAGACTTTAATTTGAATGTCTCAAAAATTCATTCTCTAAGGAGTAAAAGCAGTGACTTGCTTGAACTCTTCCCCAAATCCCTCCAAATACCAGTAAAAATAGCTCTAAACAAATTCTAGAGATGCAAAATGCACAAAAAGATAGAGTGAAACAAATTTCCAGCCAAAGACAACCTGGATAGTTGATTGGAAAGGTCTATTGTACTGGGCTGGGAGAGGAGCGCAGTTCAGCATGGGCCGTGTAGCCAAAAATAGGGCCTCAGCAAACCTGGAGAAGTCCTTAGGGGATTGAATCAAGGGGAACTGCAGTGATTTCCTGACTTTTCAACCCACAAATACCAAAGAAAACATATGAGGTCAGTAGGAAAAGTTTGTGACCTCAGTGAGAGAGAAGCTCTGTCCCAGCCCCAATCCCAGAGCAGCCACCGGGTGGTGGCTCCTTTGGGAGTTCTTGGCCCACAGACAGAGGGAGAATGAAATGGCTGATCAGAGGGGGATTGCAGGGATCTCTTTGCTGGTGCTGAGGAAAGAAACTCTTGCTTTGCCTGTGCTTGGATCTAGGTCAAAGTTCTGGGTGGTGGTCCTGGGGTGAGGAGGACTGTTGGCATGGTGGAGCTTGTAGTAGTAGTAGAGAGGGAATCCTTCTCACAGTCCCAAGGCAGAAAAGAGTGCTTGTGCTCACTCACAGACCAGGGTCCAGGCCAGGAAAAGAGTAAACACCTTGCCCTTCATCATAACACCTTGGAAAAACTGAAAATTTACAGGTTCTTAGAAGTATCTCTGAAAATAGCTTCATAAAACCCTTGAAGCTTGGGACAGTGCATTCCCCACACTGGAAGCAGACCCTTACCTTAACAAAGAATTTATAACTCAAGTAATTGGCTGGGAACATGAGCAAACATTGCAAAAAAAGTCAGACCATAGAATCTTTCTTTGGTGACAAAGAAGATAAAAACATATAACCAGAAGAAGACAACAAAGTCAAAACTCCTACATCCAAAACCTCCAAGAAAAATATGAATTGGTCCCAGACCACAGAAGAGCTCAAAAAGGATTTTAAGAAGCAAGTAAGGGAAGTAGAAGAAAAATGGTGAAGAGAAATGAGAGTGATGCAAGAAAGTCATGAAAAGGGGCAGCTGGGTGGTGCAGTGGATAGAGGACTGGCCCTGGAATCAGGAGGACCTGAGTTAAAATCTGGCCTCAAGCACATAACACTCACTAGCTGTGTGACTCTGGGCAAATCACTTAACCTCAATTGCCTTCACCAAAAATAAACAAACAAAAAAAAATCATGAAAAACAAGTAAACAATTTGCTAAAGGAGACCTAAAAAAATACTGAAGAAAATAACAACTTACAAAAATAGACTAACTCAAATGGAAAAAGAGATCCAAAAAGCCAAGAAGGAGAAGAATGCCTTCAAAAGTAGAATTGGCCAAATGGAAAAGGAAGTTCAAAAGCTCACTGAAGAAAATATTTACGTAAAAAATTAGAATGGAGCAAATGGAAGCTAGTGACTTTATAAGAAATCACAATGTGAAACACAACCAAAAGAATGAAAAAAAAATAGAAGACAATGTGAAATATATCATTAGAAAAACAACTGACCTGGAAAATAAACTGAAGAGAGATAATTAAAAAATTATTGCGCTATCTGAAAGCCACGATCAAAAAAAGAGCCTAGACATCATCTTTCATGAAATTATCAAGGAAAACTGCCCTGATATTCTAGAACCAGTGGGTAAAGTAGAAATTGAAAGAATTCACTGATCACCTCCTGAAAGAGATCCCCAAAGGAAAACTCCTAAGACTCTTGGGAGTCCAAATTCCAGAGTTCCTAGGTCAAGAAGAAAAAATTGCAAGTAGTCAGAAAGAAACAATTCAAGTGTTGTGGAAATACAATCAAGATTTAGCAGATTCTATATTAAGGGACCAGAAGGCGTGGAATATAATATCCCAGAGGTCAAATTAGATAGGATTACAACCAAGAATCACCTACCCAGCAAAACTGAGCATAATCTTTCAGGGGAAAAAAATAGACATTCAGTGAAATAGAGGGCTTTCCAGCATCCTTGATGAAAAGACCAGAGTTGAATAGAAAATTTGACTTTCAAATACAAGACTCAAGAGAAGCATGAAGAGGTAAACAGGAAACAGAAATCATAAGGGACTTATTAAGGTTGAACTGTTTACATTCCTATATGGAATGATGATATTTATAACTCATGAGACCTTTATCAGTATTAATGGAGATGGAGGGGGGGAATATATGTATGTATATATATATATATATACACACACACATATATATGTGTATATATACATATATACATACATATATATGTATATATGTATAGGTAGATAGAGAGATAGAGAGATTAGAGAGAGAGATAGAGAGAGAGATAGATAGATAGATAGATAGATAGATAGATAGATAGATAGATAGA
>NW_020954598.1:6967308-7077362 GCF_900497805.2 Vombatus ursinus
AGATAGATAGATAGATAGATAGATAGATAGATAGATAGATAGATAGATGGCACAGGGTGAGTTGAAGATGAAAGGATGATATCTGGAGAATAAAATTGAGGGGTGATTATACCAGGAGAAGTTGAAAGGGAGAGATAGAATGAGGTAAATTTTCACACATAAGACAGAGAAGGAAAAGTTTTTAGAGTGTAGGGGAAATGGGGGAAGGTGAGAGAGAATGAGTGAATCTTATTCTCATAGGATTTGGTTTAGGAGAGAATAACATACACACTCAATTGGGTGTGGAAATCTATCTTACCTTACAGGAAAATAGGGAGGAAGGGGATAAGAGAGTGGGGGTAGGAATGATAAAGGGGAGGGCAGATTGGGGGTAGAGAGTAATCAGAAACAAACCCTTCTGAGGAGGAACAAAGTCAAAAGAGAGAATAGAATAAACAGGGTAGTGGGTTAGGATGAAGGGAATTATAATTAATTTTTTTCACAACATGACTACTATGGAAGTGTTTTGAATGACTACACATGTATAACCTGTATCAAGTTGCTTGCTTTCTCAATGAGGGTGGGCGGGGAGGGAGGAAGTGTGAAAATTTGGAACCCAGAGTTTTAAAAAAAATGTTTAAAATTATCTTCCCATGCAGCTGGGAAATAAGATATACAAGCAATGGGGTATAGAAATCTATCCTGCCCTACAGGAAAATAGAAGGGGAAGGGGATTAGAGAAGTGGGGGGAGATTAAAGGGAGAGTAGATTAGGGGAAGGGTTATTCAGAATACATACTGTCTTGGGTTGGGGGGAGGGATGAGATGGGAAGAAAATTTGGAACTCAAAATCTTGTGGAAGTGAATGTTGAAAACTAAAAATTAATAAATTAACAAAACAAAGAAAGAAAGAGAAAAAAATCATTCTCTAGAATATTTTCGTATGCATATTGATAGTGTGGATTTCATTGAATGAATGCTTCCTACTTGAATCTTTTTTTTTGATTTATCTATTTGGAAATAGCTTTTACTTTTATAAATTTTAATCAGTTCAGAATTATAAAATTATAGAAGATGTATCTTGAATATGAGACTTATCAGAGAAACTTGTTGTAATGTTTTTCCCATGTCCCTTCTAATTTAAGTATATTAGATTCATTATATGCAATAGCTTTCTATTTAGACACCTTGCCTCAAGTCTCTCCCCACTCTAATCTATCCTCCACATAGCTAGCAAAGCGATTTTCCTAAGCAGCCTATATGAATGTGTCATTCTATTCTTAATAAACTACAATGGTTCCTTGTTATTTCTAGGATCAAATGTAAACTCTTCTGTTTAGCACTTAACACCTTTTACAAACTAGATTCTTCCTATTTTTTCAGTATTGATACACTTTTGTCCCTCTGAACTCTATAGTCCAGCCAAACTAGCCTACTTTCTTTTTCTCACACATAACATTGTGTTTCTTATTTATGTACCTATTCCTGGTACATTTGTGTGTGATGGCAAGATCAAGGGTACGATCATCTTTTGTGTGGTTGAGGTGGGGTGGAGGTTTAGCCCATGGGAAGTGAGTAGATTGATAAAATAAATAATTAAGGTATTTGAGGGAGAGCCAATATTCATGTTGAAGTTATCTGCTATAAGGGTAGAAGTTGGGGAGGAGAGAAAAATTGTGAAGGAAGGGGAACGACCTGGTAGTTTGTAGACAATAACTACCATATAGCTACTATTCATATCTACTACTTGGTTTTGATTGGTGTGTGAAGAGACATCCAGTCCTGCAAGGAGGAGGGAGGAACATAAGCTTTGTCATCTGGTGGGAGATGGATTTCTGTAAGAGGTAGTAGATGGAATGAGTCATAGGGGAAAATATTTAGGGTGCAGTGGAAGGATTGGGTGATATTTGGTTTAAACTTTTGGATGAAACTGTTGAGGGAGAAGGGACTAAGGAATGGGGGGGTAGGGTAGATGATAACCCACAGGCATTCAGAATCATTGAGATATGAAGAGTATGACTAGATTTGAGAATGTTCATCAGTGAGTAAAGAACACCATTCCTTTTCCCAGAGGAGGTCAAAGATCAGACTGGATGGAAGTGTAATATAAGATGGAAACAACACAGTTAGATTGACAGATGGGAGGTGCTGCTTCACTATTCCTCTTCCTTCTGAAGAGTGAAGACTAGGCAGGAAAGGATACAGCAGTAAATGGAAGCCTAACTTGCTCATTAGAAAAAAAGAAATACCATTCCCAATCAACTTTACTCTTCTTCTCACAAAGGATAGGTGCAGCAGATGCCCAGGAGAAGAGGGTAAGTACAAGATATGTGGTCAGAGGAGTATTTGCTTTTGCTTATCAACTGGTCTAATTATATCATCATCAAAATTATTATATTGTCATCTAGCCTATATTATCTCTTGCACAAGAATAGAATGATATATTTTATCAAATGTTTCATGAATATGTAAGTGACCTATATCTACAACATTCCCTTGACCCACTAGGTCAGTATTCCTGTCACAAAACGAAATAATTTTTAGTCTGACATGACCTGCTATTGATGAAGTTATGCTGGTTCTTTATAATCATTGCTTCATTTTCTTGATGTTCACTAACCATTTTTTAATGGTCTATTCCAGAATCTTCTCAGCAATGGAACTCAAGTTCACTATCTATGGTTTGTAGATATAATCACCACCCTCCACCTTAAAAAAGAAATTCTGGACATTAACCCTTCTCCACTAATACATTACCACTCATGCAATGATCATAGAACTATCACTATTAGTGACTCAGTAATCACATGGACAATGTTTTAAATATTTAATCATATAGTTCATTTAGGTATTCTTTTATCAGAACAGGCTATTCAGATGAAAAAAGACTGTCACACTACACATAGCATAGCTAAAAGAAACATTAAATATAAAATACATCATTTATTAATATTTTAAGGTGAGGCAAAGGACAATGACATGATATGTTTACTATAAATAAACATTCCATAGTCAATTTATTCTCCCCTCCCCCCATGGGGATATAGTTTCTGTGCTATAGGAAAAGGAAGAAACTCTTTCTACTAGTGAAAATTGGCACCTCCTCTGAAATTTATAATCTTAGGGAATTCCTTGAGCACTCAGAGGATATGTGCCTTACTCAGAAACAGATAGACAGTCTGTGGCAGACCTGGAGCTTGAACCCAGGCCTTTGGCCTTTACAACTAGCTCTCTTTCCACCACACCAATCTTCCTCTTCTGTGATATAATAGAATTAAATAGAGAAATAGGATTTGTTTTAGAGAATATTATTTTACATATTAAATTTATAGAAATGCATCTATTCCTTTTGTGAAAATGCCTTCCAGTGTGTCTTATTAATATTGTAGTCTGCTCCATCACTGTATAAATAACTTTAAAACTGCATTATTCTAATATGAATTTTCTATGTCAAAATATTTTGTACAATTTTTGCCAAGTGCATTAAGAAGAAAAATTACTATGGAAGAAACTATTGATTAAAAAAAAGTCCCATATCTTCTGTTTGGCTGGATAATACTGGAGAGCTGACTAAATTCCAAATAGCAGCTATCTCAGTGGGGAAAACTATAACTTGTAGCTACAATAATATCTCTATAGGCATTATAAATTTATCTGTGATTGGACCAATTGGGATTTCATGTTCTATAGCATTATGAATTTGTCAGATCTATTCAATTGTTTCAAGCAAAATGATTCCATCATATTGTTCATGTCATTTGGATAAGAAAATCAAAATGAAAGGGTCTAAAATTAGATTGTGTACTGACTCTGGGCAATTGGTCTTTGTCCAGAATAATTTTCCTATCTGTTGATAGATTTCCTTTTGCCATTAAATTCACAACTCATTTGTGCCTAGCCACAGCTCATTAGCCATCTTTCCCCCTACTATCCAAATTTTTGGAAATGTGTGCAAGTTTAATAATCTTTTGGTAAATAATTTATTTTAAATATAACAGGGAAATATGTGACATGTCATCAACAAACCACATGAAATATATCATATTGTAATAGTCATCTAAAATATAAAATGTTAATGGAAAACTTTTTAAAATTAATTAGTTCAGCGCTGGAAGAAAAAAAAGCAGAAAACCAATGTTCTTTGAATGTAAATGAAGTACATTCATACAATTTTAAATTTATATTCACTAATGACAATTTCCTGTATCATGTTATTTGCAACAAATACTAGCATGCGTTATATTGTAAAATTACTTCCTCTTTTCACTTCCATTTATTTATTCAGGGCAGGAATTTAATCACCTTTCAATAAAGACAGCTCATATAATTTTATTCACTAGGAAAAAAAACATAAAGAATATCAATACTTGTCTAATAATTTTGCTAAGGGACCTGATCATTTGAGATGTTTTCTTCTTAAGAAGAACCTTTTGTAACCTATCCTAAGACTTCATTTCATAGGTAGTTTAATTATGGTAGATGGGTATAGAGAGATTTGCTTCTTTGTAGGGATTATTTCATTCTTTTTTACTTGCATTCCCAGAACTTAGCACAGTGTCTAGCAAATAATGGGTACTTCATAAATAATTGTTGATTGATTGCTCTCAGAAAATATCGACTATTTTTTTTTAATTCCTAGTATCTTATTTTCCCTAGTTACAGGTAAAAAATATTTTTAGCATTTGTTTTTAAAATTTTAGGTTCCAAATGCTCTCCTTAACTCCCTCCCACCTCCTTCATTGAGAAAGTAAGCAATTTGATATAAGTTATACAAGCGTAGTCATGTAAAACACATTTCCGTATTAGTCATGTTGTGAAGGAAAATGTAGAACAAAAAAAAAACTCAAGAAAAATAAAGTTTAAAAAAGTATGCTTCAATCTGTATTCAGATACAGATTGTTCTTGGGGACATTGGGATAGTTCTTGGGAATGGAGAGCATTTTTCATCATAAGTCAAGTTTTTCATAGCTGATCATCATACAATATTGCTGTTACTTTGCACCCAGTACATTTCACTTTGCATCAGCTCATATAAGTCTTTCCAGGTTTTTTCTGAGAGAATCCTGCTTATCATCTCTTATAGCACAGTATTATTTCATCAAAATAACATAGCACAATTTGTTCTGTCATTCCCAATTGATGGGCATTTCTCCATTTTCCAACTACCTGCCACCAGAAAGATCTGCTATAAACACTTCTTTAAGTATAGGTCATTTTCCTTTTTTTTTTTTGGACACGGATTTAATAGTGGCACTGCTAGATCAAAGGGTATGTATGGTTCTATGGATCTTTAGTATAGTTCCAAATTGCTCTGAAGAATGGTTGAATCAGTTAACAACTCTACCAACAGTGCATTAATGTCTCATTTTCCCCATATCCCCTCCAACATTTGTTATTATCTTTTTCTGTCCTATTAGCCAATCTAATAGGCATGAAGTAGTACCTCAGAATTGTTTCAATTTGTATTCCTCCAATCAATAGCAATTTAGAGCACTTTCTCATATAGCTATAGATAGCTTTGATTACTTCATCTAAAAACTATTCATATCTCTTGATCATTCATCACTTGAGGATTGGTTCCTATTTTTATAATTTGACTCAGGTTTTTACATAATTGAGAAACAAGGCCTGTATCAGAAACTTGCTTCAAAATTTTTTTCAGTTTTAATTGCTAAATGTGTTTTCCTCTATCCTATTCCACTCCCTGTTTATTCTATTCTTTCTCTCCTTTCACCCTGTCTCTCCTCAAAAGTGTTTTGCTTCTGACCAGCTTCCACCCAATTTGCCCTCCCTTCTACCTCCCACATCTTCTCTTATTCTTTTCTCCTCCTACTTTCTTATTTGGTAAGATAGATTTCTATACGTAATTGAGCGTATGTGTTATTCCCTCTCTAAGACAATTCTGATGAGAGTAAATTTCACTAACTCTCCTCCACTTATCTCATCTTCCCATCAACTGTAAAAGCTTTTTTCTTACCTCTTTTATGTGAGATGATTACCCCCATATTTAGCTCTGCCTTTCCCTTTCTCTCAGTGCATTCTTCTTTCTCACCCCTTAATTTTATTTTTTAGATATAGTCCCTTCATACTCAACTCACACCTGTGCCCTCTCTCTATATATATAGTCCCAATCACCCTAATAATGAGAAAGTTGTGAGTTATAAGTATCATCTTCCCATGTAGGAATACAAACAATTTAATCTTAAGTCTCTTATGGATGATGTGGTGGTTACTAATGGAGCATCTGTGTTTTCTTGGTGTTAATTGTTAGGCCAAAATTAGCATAAGTAGCAGAGAATTGATCCATATTTTGTTGCATCTCAGCTTCAGAAGCTGCATCAAGCGCACAATCATCTGCAAACAAAAAATCATGCACCAACACTCCCTTCACTTTGATCTTGGCTTTTGGCCTTTTCAAGTTGAAGAATCTACCATCAGTGCAGTAGCTGACCTTGATGCCATGTTTGTCTTTATTGAAGGCTTTCATTAGCCACCACCACAACATACGTACATGAAACCATTGATTACAGAAAATGGAGAAGTTTTTAATGCTGTGGACAACTTCACTTACCTCGGTAGTATACTTTCCAGGGATGTAAACATTGATAATGAGGTTGACACATGAATTATCAGAACTAGCTCAGTGTTTGGGAGGCTCTGAAGGAAAGTTTGAGAGAAAAGAAATATTGGACTGACTACCAAACTGAAGGTCTAAAGAGCCACTGTGCTGACCTCATTGTTGTATGCCCATGACAGAAAAATGAATTGCTTGCATTTGAATTGTCTTAGGAAGATTCTGAAGATCACTTGGCAGGATAAGACACCAGATATTGAGGTCCTCTCTTGAACTAAATTGCCAAGCATTCAAACTCTACTGCAAAGAGTACAATTGCAATGGGCTGGCCATATAATTTGAATGTAAAATGTATACTTGCCAAAAAGAGTATTTTATGGAGAACTAACATAGGGCAAGCATTTACATGGTGGTCAGAAGAAGCAATACAAAGACACTGTCAAGGTCTCTCTTAGGAACTTTGGAATTGATCATTTGACATGGGAGACATAGGCACAGGACCACTCAGCCTGGAATGCCCACATCAGAGAAGGTGTTCTCTATGAGCAAAACAGAATTGAAGTAGCTCAAAGGAAACATGAGATGCACAAATTTAGAGAATCCACCCCAAATGCTCATAAGGATTATTTGTGCCTAACCTGTTGTAGAATATTCTGAGCTCATGTTAGTCTGATCAGCCACAGTCAAACACATTCTAACTTGACTCTAGCATAGTGATATCATTTTGGTCCTCTTTAAGAACAAAGGACAACAACCAACCAAAGTCTAATGATTTCCCTTTCCTGTTTACCTTTTTGTGCTTCTTGTGAGTCTTGTATCTGAAAGTCAACTTTTCTGTTCAGCTCTGGTCTTTTTTGTTTGTTTGTTTGTTTGTTTGTTGGTTTTTGTGAAGGCAATTGGGGTTAAGTGACTTGCCCAGGGTCACACAACTAGTAAGTGTCAAGTGTTTGGTCTGAGGTGAGACTTGAACTCAGGTCTTCCTGATTTCAGGGCTGGTGCTCTATCCACTGCTCCACCTAACTGCCCCCCAGCTCTGGTCTTTTCAACATGAATGCTTGAAAGTCCTCTATTTCATTGAATATTCATTTTTTTTTCCTTTGAAGTGTTATACTTAGTTTTGCTGGGTAGGTGATTCTTGGTTGTAATCTTGTTTCCTTGCCCTCCAGAATATCATATTCCAATCCTTTAATGGAGAAGCTGCTAAATCTTTTGTTATCCTGCCTGTGCCTTCATGATACTTGAATTATTTTCTTTCTGGCTACTTGCAATATTCTGTCCTTGACCTGGGAGCTCTAGAATTTGGCTATAACATTCCTGCGAGTTTTCATTTTGAGATATGTTTCAGGTGACAGGTGGATTCATTCAATGTTTATTTTACCCTCTGGTTCTAGAATATCAGGGCAGTTTTCCTTGATAATTTCTGGAAAGGTGATGTTTAGGTTCTTTTTTTGATCATGGCTTTCAGGTAGTCCAATAATTTTTAAATTATCTCTCTTAGACATATTTTCCAGATCAGTTGTTTTTCCAATGAGATATTTCACATTGTCTTCTTTTTTTCATTCTTTTGTTTTTTTTAATTGTTTTTTGATTACTTATAAAGTCATTAGCACACATTTTCTCCATTCTAATTTTTAAGGAATTTTTTCCAGTGAGCTTTTGTACCCCCTTTTCCATTTAACCAATTCTACTTTTTAATGAGTTTTTTTTTCTTCAGTGAATTTTTGTGCCTCTTTTTCACATTTGGTCAGTTCTGCTTCTCAAGGTATTCTTTTTCTCATTGGCTTTTTGTACCTCTTTTACCATTTGACCATTTGGTCTATACTGTTTTTTGTTTTTTTTTTTGTTTGTTTGTTTGTTTGTTTGTTTGTTTTTTCAGCCAAAGACAAGGTTTATTAGAACATCCATCATATTGGGCAGACTCTTAAGGAGTCTGAACATTAGTAAGCTATTGGCTAGATTGTAAGAATCTGACCAGTGGCTAGATTATAAGAATCCCAGCAGTGGCTAGATTTTAAGAATCTAAGCAGTGGCTAGATTATAGATTATAAGAATCTGAACCTCTTAATGGAAACAAGATGGACCTTATATACAGAAAGACTATGGGAGGGATCTAGGAGTGGCCAAATAGTTCATGAGGTAATAGAATTACCGAGGGTTGGAAGTGGCCTGGGGCCATAGGGAGGCAAGACAATGGAGGGCAGGATTATAGCCTCAGGCCAATGCCAGAGATTTGGACATGTGGGAAAGTTCAAGGTTTTTCCTTTCTGGGGCCCAGATCCCAACCCCATCATTCCCCCCTCAAACAAATGGGACCCAAATTCTTTTGGAGTAAGGGGCAAAGGTCGTGGTTTCTGAAACTGCTTCCTGCTAGCAAGGGGCGTAGAGCTGTCCCTGCGTCAAGGGGGTCCCAAAGAGGAGGTTGACTAGAACTGAGCACAGGTTACATCCAGGGAACAATGGGGGACATTGGCTGGTACTCACTAACAACTATAGTGGTCTGAAAGACACAACTCTGACAGAAAAGACTGCAGGGCCCAGATATAAAACAGGGACTAGATTTAGGGCCCAAATGAGAGAATAAAACATCCTTAGCTCTATTTGGATTCAGATAATTCAGTTTTCCAACCATGCAATATCAAATCCACCTTATAGCCAGACTCAAGTGGGTAATATTCCCTTTCAAAGGAACATAATGGGAAACTGAGCCAGGAGGATCCCATCTTAGACTGAGGCTAAAATTGTCCTCTCATCTTTTCCCAATGCTGACTTCCCACCAGTATCACATTCTCTGAGTAGCTTGTGGCATTTCTCTCAAGATGGTGGATTATTGATTATTGATGGATTATGACCCATCAGACAACTCAAAACAAAATCCTATGAGCTTTTACCTCAAACAGCAAGTTTTACTAATCACAGCTTAGGAAAAACTTTTACAGGATTTACATCTCAAATTTAAATATGTCCTGGTGTAAAAAGCCAATCATTAGAGATTTCTATACACTTGCAAATTCTCAGCAAGCCATAACCCAAACAAGCTTTTCAGCTAGTTTATACATTAAAACAATAACCATCAAGAGCCAAACTGTTTTAGTGGTAACCAAATTATGAAAAGTTGCTTGACATAACTGACACAAAAAGTTCACCAATTTGAAACTTTAAATAAACCCATTACTAATCAGGTGACTTCAGTTTTGTCAAATGGGTTTCCAAGTTACTTTATACAGAGAATCAACATCTCATCATTAACAGTTAAAACTAAAACTTTAAGAAGAGTGTGCTTACAAAGGTTCAGGGGACAGTTTCTTTGCCTTGAGCAGGATCTGCTGAACCTGGGTGATGCTTCCAGGCAAAGGTTGCCACAGAGCCCAAGGCCATTGCCAGTGGGGCTTATGCTGTAGCTGCTGCCCCTCCCCCCTCCTTCCTTTCCCAGGTGGGGGAGGGCCAAATCAAAGGTGAGAGGTAAAGCGTGAAACACTCTTCTCCTATGAGAGGGATTAACAAATACCTCTTAACTCAAGGGAAGGGAGTGACCAGGTTGTAAAGGTGTTTCAGAACTCCTAAATGATCAATCACAAAACCTCCAGAATCTGCCAAGATAGTTTTAGCTGTTCTAATTTTTCCTGTAACCTCCATGAAGAAGGATTCAGAGGTGCAGAGGGAAGGGCGTAAGTAAGTCTCAGTGAACCAAAAAGCAACTTCAGTTTTCCCCAATTCCCTAGCACCGAAGGAATTAACAGAATTGAGCATACACTTCCGGTGTCCATCCTTGTCCTCTTTGATGCAGAAGGTGTACCCAGGTCCATGGCCTTGAAGTGACCCAGTGGACCAAGAGCCTGAGAGTGTCAGGCCGAGTGAGAGACAGCCTAGTAACTGTCTGCCTGAAAAGCACCTCCAGGCCTTGGTGCTTGGAGAGCAACCTTAACTGCAGAGCAAGAAAGGAGGGAGGGGAGGCTTACATACCTTCCAGTCGTGACTGGAGAAGAACTTGGGGTTAGGCAATTTCCCCATACAGACCACCAAAATGAAGTGGTTTAGGGGTGCTGGGACCCCAAAATCACAACACATGGGTCCTGCCCAAAAGAATTCAACCCAAGCCTTCTTTCAGTCAAAAGCAAAGTTTATTAAAGATTTGCCATATTAGCTAGACTCTTAAGGAATCTGAGCATCTGTGGGTTATTGACTAGATTGTGAAAATCTGAGCAGTGGCTAGATTATAAGAATCCCAGTCTATTTTTATTTTTTTTGTGTCTCCTTTACCAAGCTGTTAACTCATTTTTCATGATTTTCTTGCATTATACTCATTTCTCTTCCCAATTTTTCTTCTACCTCTCTCACTTGATTTTCAAAACCCTTTTTGAGTTCTTCAATGGCCCAAGGCCAATTCATATTTTTTTTCTTGGAGGCTTTGGATATTGGAACTTTGACTTTGTTATCTTCAGAGTGCATGTTTTGATCTTCCCTGTCACCATAGTAACTTTCTATGGTAAGAATTTTTTTCTGTTGTTAGCTCATTTCTCCATTCTATTTCTTGCCTTTTAAATCTTTATTAAAGTTGGGCTCTGCTTCTGGGCTGGAGGGCCCACTGTCTCAAGCTTCATGGGTTTTGTGCAGCTGTTTTCAGTATTCTTCTAAAGACCTGTAAGTTTTCAGTTCTTCCAAGGTGGTATGATCTCAGGAGATGTGTTTATTACTCACCTGGCCTATGCCCTCATCTGTGAGTGACCACAAGCACTCTTTTCTGCCATGAAACTGTGACTAGGATCCCTGATCCTCTGCAACCACAAACTGTGGGGTACTAGTGCTTCTCCTCACCCTGGAATTGCCATCCAGGACTGTAACCCAGATCTGAATATGGGCAAAGCAACAGAGTCTTGCTCCCATGCCAGCAAAGAGAACCCTCTAATTTCCTGATCAGTTGTTCAACCCTCTTACTGTCTGTAGGCTGAGAACTCTGGAAGTAGTCATTGCTACTGCTGATTCAGTGGTTCCCAAGGCCTACACCTGGTTTGTAGTGGCCTGATCTGTGCTGGCACAGCCTATGCTGGACTGTGTTCCACTCTCACCCAGGTGCAACAGACCTTTTCTGCCAACCTTCTGAGTTGTCTTTGGCTGGAAAATTATTTCAACTCATCCTTTTGTGGGCTTTGTTTCTCTAGGAATTGTTTTATGGTATTATTTAAAAGTGTTTGGAGTATTTTGGGGGGAAACTCAAGTGAGTCACTACCTCTTCTCTGCCATCTTGGCTCTACCTCTCTATATCTGGGGAATAAAAATATGAGACTATGTGATTCTTGATAATCCTCTTACATTGTGTATTTCTATGGCTATTGTAAATTTCAGTATTGTTAAACATATTTGATTCAATATGCCCCCTTGTAAATGGAATAAGTTACTTACCTAGGACAGCCAATGGGACTCATATGCCTTGAGGAATCCTCATGAGGTTTCAAACAACCTGATCTCTTGTGACACCTATCCTATTAACCATTTCCATGGCTCCTTGTCTCACACCCAAACACTTTTCCACCCTCTGATCTCCATCCTTATAATACTCTGTACACAATTGCTTCTGACTTTAATGGCTATTGGTCATCTCACCAAAATTATTCCCTTAAATAATAACTACTATACAGGCATCACCTGGAATGACACAGAATCTAGAATAAAACTTTTTATTAGCTCAAATCACTGGATAACACATATGCCCAAAGCACCCACACACAAATTCAGTAATATAAAAATAGCAAAAAAATAGAGGGAAAAGAATACCTGAAAAACCATAATCCTACAGTATTGTGTGTGTGTGTCTGTGTGTGTGTGTTTGAGAGAGAGAGAGAGAGAGAGAGAGAGAGAGAGAGAGAGAGAGAGGCAGAGATAGACAGACGTACAGAAAAACAGATGGGAATTCAAAATTCAAAGTGGGGTCTGATTAAAAGGAGACAAAAGGAGAAAGGGGGAGCAGGATATCCTCTAACAGGGGAGCACATCCATCTCTCCTTGGCAGTAATCTGTTATTGAATCAAATGTTATTTGACTTAAACTTCCTATTCACCACATAATTCTGAGGCAAAGGTTCAGTTTTGTTTTTTTTTCCTGCCTGCTCGGCAGAAATCCCCAAAAGAAGTTATTTAACTCTCCTTTATGCTTATTACCATCTGTCTTATTTGATTAAGGCTTTATCTTGCTCCACAGTCTTGAATACTCCTACTCAGGCATTTCTTTATACAACAGATCTTTTTAGGTTCAATCCCCTTATAACTGCTATTAAAGAGTATAAAATCATGCTGGCTTTTTTCTTCCTTCCAGCAATTGCCTGTTCCATTTATGTGTTTTTCTATCTAGAATAATCCCTTACATCTGCAGAGTAAAACCAGTTTCTTCCCTAGCATAAACTTATTCTGTTCAGTAAATTCTGATTGGTGGCACTCAAGGCATGTGCTTGGAAGGAAAGTGTTCTGATTGCTTCAAAGAGTTTTTTGAAGCCCTGACTTTCTGAAAGACTGGGCCAATGGAAAATTATAGCCATTGTTGAATATGTTGTGTTAATTTTTGTGACAGTACCAAAAAGTAGGATGAAAAAGAGTCAAATTGGTATTTCATGTCTGAAATGATAGTGAAGAAAACTCACTGACAATCAATACAATTGACTTTACTCCATTCATTGTATCAGATTGATCTATAGTGTATCCATGGAGCATCTCTAAATCTGCTATCAACTCTATACAAATCAATTTCCTCATCTGTAAAATGGGAACAATAAATATTAAGGGTATTTACTCCCCTAGGGATTTTCATGAGGTTCAAGTGAAATGATATTCAGAAAATATATACATATACATATGTACATATATATATATATATAAAGTGAATGTTTATGTTATCTGTTATTATTATTTTGTTTATTTTATTATTTTTAGACTTATTATTGTCAAGGTCACCATGACTAGAGTTCCAAACAGAATCAATTGTTAAATTTTCAATGTGAGCCTTTACACCCTGGAAATCAGCAATTACTACACGTCAGGACTTGATTTATCATTTTGTTGATGGTCTAGACTTAAAAGAGTAATGGAGAAAATATTAATAATTCAGATTAAGTGAAAGTTTGACATATTTGTGTGTATTTCCCTACTAGTGAGCCTGTTGTTAAATATTTACCAGCATAACACTCTTCCACCTCTATTTCTTTCATTATGGGTTAACTCTTAGACTGATAACAGAAATGAGGAGTAGCCTAGGGGATCACTTTTTGCTTCTACCACATGTAGAACTGTTAGTATGCCCAGTCAGAAATTAACAAGAGGTTGTTAAAGTCAGGCAGGGTAGGCCTGGCAAGTAGGTCTGAGCTTCCCTAGTTTAAAAGGAAAGGGCAACCTCAGATCATAATCTTTCAGGATCTAGGTCAGTGATACTGAAATTATGAAACTGTCTAAGCACTTTGTGCAAATCAAAAATTCATGGTCAGGAAGCGCAATGGTTGACCCACGAAGCAGAAGGCAGTGAAGGATAATAGAAAGAGTACTATATTTGGCATACATTTGATCAGAATTTGAATTCAGGCTCAGTTAATTTCTATTTATATAAATTTGGTCAAATTACTTAACTAACTTCTGTAAAGTGAAGGAGTTATACTAGATCAGAGGTGTCAAACATGCTTCCAGATAGTCCCATAGGACCAGATTAAAATGTAATTGGTGAATATTTAACAAAAATAAATAAAAATGCAATTCAATGTAGATAATGTTAATTTTAGTTTTCTCATTCAGTATGTGTCCCACTGCAATGATCTTGATGACTTCAGTAATGATAATGCCTTGGTTTACTGCTTTGTGATATAGTTACTATGGCCAATTACCCAACTCAATCTGGTCTGCCACCCAGAACGCCAAAAAATTTATCCCATGCTAAATATGTGATTTGTAAATCCTGGCATCTATAAGGTCTAGAAAATCAGTTGGGGAATGACTAAACAGATAGTGGTACCTGAATGTTATGGACTATTGCTATGCCATAAGAAATGATGAGTATGATGAATCCAGAGAAACTTAGGAAGGCATTATGAATTAATACAAATGAAAATTAACAAGATAAATAAAACAATAAACATGATGACTATTATAATGTAATTTAAAAAAACAACAAAGTTATTAAAACTGAATTCTGTGGAAAAAAATGACTGAGTTTAATCTCAATGAAGAGATGTGAGAATGCTTCTCTTCCTGTTTCTTTACAAAAACTCTGGGTAGTGAAAACTATATAATTTCAGACTTTTTAATATCTTGATTAGTTTTACTTAACTTTTCCTCTTCTCATTGTATAAAAAAAGTGTTATAACATTGTGGAAGGGAGAAATAGAAAGTATGTACATGAACATGTTGGTGATACAAAAACAAAAATATCAATAAAATTACTTTAGAGAATATTTTCTGGCAATTAGGAAGGACACTCCACTTCATATATACTTTGCTCAGGAATCGTAAAAACCAGCCATCCATTTCACAGACATGTGAGATTTAAAGACACGGGCCTTTAGTGTATGTGAATTATCATTGCATGTGAATGTGAGTGAGTGTGTGTGTGTGTGTGTATGTGTGTGAGAGAGAGAGAGAGAGACAGAGACAGAGACAGAGACAGAGACAGAGACAGAGACAGAGACAGAGAGAGAGCTCACTTCCTCCTGAGCAAAGTTAATTTCCATTATTCTATTTGATGTGGAAGTAAGCCTGGGTTCCCAATAGCTATGTCAATTCTGACAAGTCTTCCCATTCTGGAAATGCTTCACATATAGTCCTATCAATAGACTGTATCTACTTTCTAGTCTCTCATCTAAAATCTACCTTCCACACATCTATTAAATTGATATTCCTAAAGCACAAGTATGACAGTGTAAATACCTCATTCTAATAGCTCCAGTTATTCCCATGGTTCTTGAGGATAAATACAAATTCTACTATCCAGTATTGAGAGTCCTACATGAGCTGACTCAAACCTAGCTTTCCAAGTTTATTGAGTTTTACTTTCCATTGTACACTTTATCCTATAGCCAAACTGTCCTGCTTCCAGCTCCACATAAATGACCTGCCATCCCCTATCACTGGGCTTTTTAATAGGTTTTCCCCCATGCCTGAAATGTCCTTTTTCCTCTCCTCTGCCTCACAAAATTGCTAACTTCCTTCAAAGCTCAGATCAAATGTTGTTTCTTACAAGGATTCTATCTGGATATCTCCAGGTGGTGGTGTTCTCATAGAAAACATTTAGTATATGACTTATATTTTATATCTGCATACTTTTTTTCCCCTCCTTTACCAACTCCTTGCCCCTCAAAAGAATATAATGTCTTTGATGACTGGGATTGTTTTATATTTTTATTCATATCCCCAGTATTCAGGACAGTGCATGGGGTTGAGGGGGAAACAGTTCATAAATATCAATTAAATTGATTTTTATTACTTTCTCTTAATATCACAATGATGCCAGTGGAGTGTGAGATCTATCCAACAATTTGTCCTCATTCTCACTAGGTGAAAAACTACTTATCATTGCTTCTGTGTTTTCATAATTTAAATCTGAATAGATTCTCATCCTGCTCTGTTTTGACTTCTCCAGCAGAATTTGAATCCTTAGGATTTTAGCTACCCCATCTCTGAACTCTTTGAAATGTATTTTCCCAAAATATAGGCTTCATCTCAATCTGATTCCTGTCGCCTCTCTTTCTTGGTCACAAACTCAAAAATGGAGTGATCACTCCCTTCATAACCTCTAATATAGTTCATATTTCTATTGTAAAAAGCAATTCATCCTTGTTAATAAGAATCATATTCATATTAGAATTCCCAATTATTAGATTCTTCTTTTGAAAAATTAAGATGTCCTTAAAGTCACACTAGGAAATTATTAATTGCTCTGCTTTTATCATAATAAAGGTTGCAGAATACAGACATATAATCAAAGTCCTCCCTCACTGCTATGTCACATTCCATTTCAGACTTGAATACATAAAGCTCTTAAAAAATAAAAAGTATATCCTTCCTGATACATATGCAAGTTGTTTTTCTCAACCTATCAAATCTCAGTGATTCCAAAGAGGTTAAATTGACTACCTCAAATTGAGACAACTGTAATTGTTTGGGTTTTCTTTTGTTTCTTTTTCCCTAAGAGAAAATGTAAGCATCTGATATAAGCCTCAGAACAATGTTTGACTCTGAAATTACTAAAAAAATTTCCAGATTCTGCCCTGTGGACACAATCAGAAAAAAAAATCTAATCCCTCTTCCATATAACAACTTTTTCAATAATTAAAAATGGCTATCTTGTCTCAACTCCACCAAGTATTTCATTCCCCAGGCTAAATGTTAAATCCATTGACTTATGGCTTTTTTTTTTAACACACCCTGGTTACTCTACTCTGGATACCATCTAGATCTAGATCTAACCTGGGGTCCATAAAGTTTTTAAATATATACACATACATACATATAATATATATTATAAATATAAAAATAAATATATGTACAAATATTATAAATATGCATCAATATAATTAGTTTATAATCCTAAATATTTTGTTCTATGTATTTAAAAAATTATTCTAAGATGGCTTCTATAGTATGGGCTCTATGACCCAGAATAAGATTAATTTTATTTAGTTTAAATTGAGATCAATGTTCTTCTTGACTTCAACACTTTGAACTGAAAACAATATCCAAGACACAGTCTAAAAGAGTTAAGTAAGTGGTACTATGACACCCCTGTCCTGGAAGCTTGCTTCTCAATGAAGCCCAAGGTCCTGTTAGTATTTTGTTTTTTGTTTTTTTTTGGCTGCCATATCATATTCTGTGTCCATAAATAGCAGATATAAAATCCTCAAATACTGTTTTTGAAACTGCTTTTGAGCTGTTGGTGTATACAGCTCAACTTAATATACTTTAACAGTTTGACAGTTTTTTTTGGCACCTCTTAATAACTTGAGAACCACTCATAACAGTTTTCTTCTGTTAATTTCTTACCCATTTATTTTATTTATATTTTCTTACCTTATCTTGCCAACTATGTTCTTTTTCTCCTTGATCCTTTCTCCAAATCTTATTTTCTTTCAGATTAATCCATTTTCCTTCTCCTTAAACCTATTATTTGTCTTTAGCTTTTCTTCAAGTTCTCCCAAAATTATTTTTTCCCCAAATTTAACCTATGGTCTTTTGCTAATTCCAAAGTCCTCTAAATCATCTTTAGGCATTCTCCATCATGTCCCAGGACATTGTTCTCCCAGGATGATAACTTCACTTTGGTCTCCATACCCTAGAACTACCCTTTGACCCTATGGTTTCTTAATCTGTTTCATTTGTTCATCCCAGAATTGTAATTTGAGGGAAAGTGTCCAGGCCGGCCATGTCTACATTCCTCCTTGGGCTCTACTTCTGACTTTCCATATTTCTGCATTCATCACATACATCATTTCTTACAACATAGTAGTATTTCTTTACATTCATGTACCATGATTTGATTAGCTACCCCCTAAATGATGGACATTTACTTGGTTTCTAGTTCTCAGATAGCACAAAATGTATTACCATAAATATTTTGGAGTGTACATGGACTTCTTCCTTATCAATGTCTTCCTTTGGACATAAACCCAGTAATCAAGTCTCTGATTCAAAGGACATAAATATTTTTGTCACTTTATTTGCATAAATCCAAATTGCTTTCCAAAATGGTTATAACACTTCACAGATTCATCAACCCACCAACAATATATTAGTGTACTTATGTTCCCCCAACTCTTCCAACACGCCTTCCCCCCTCCAAATTTTGAGCTTTGTTTTATATAATGTCTTCCCCAATTAGAATGTAAGATCCTTGAGGACAAGGATTATCTTTCTTTCCATGTATACTTGTATTCTAACTGCTTAGCAAGGTGCTTGGCACATAGTAAGTGATTGATAAATGGTCATTAGCTCTAAATTCCAGTCAGGAGAAGAGAAAAATTAGTTGCTCTGTTGAGATTACTTTTACTGTTAAAATAACTAAGATCCATTCCTAACACTAACGAATTTCATAGTAAAGAAGGATGGGAATTATGGAAGTCCTGACCAGAGAAATCATAATGTCATCTTTTCTTCAATTCATTTTTTAGTTTATTCCTCTCATTTATTGTTCAAAGTGGGGCAAATTTACACAAAATTGGGAACTCCTATACACAATTATATATGCAGGAGCATCATTTCCTTGACTATAAAATGGGGAAAATAGTAGAATTTTTCTCATAGGATTGTTGTGAAGGTAAAGTGAAATAATATTTACAGAGTACTTATTAGTACAATGCCAGGTACATAATAGGTGCTATCTATGATAACTATCATAGTTTTTAAAGTTTTTATTGATATTTTCTGTTTCTTACATGACCATAATATTCCATGTGTTCTTTTCTGACTCTGAGAACCATATCAAAGGAGAGATTGTATTTTTTTTGAGAGGTAGAAAGAAGTCAGCAGAGCAGATTGAAACACTGAAAATATCTGAAAACATGCAAAGTGTAATGCTTAGCACTTACCTCCATGAGAAAACCTCTCATATCTTTTTTCTCATATCTTTTAATTTTATTTGTTCTTGATTTTTATGTTCTTTTTTTTTACATTTATTTTTGATTTTTTGTTGTGTTGTTCTTTCCATTTACATTGTTATACTTACTATATATAGTAATTTCTTGGGTGTACTTTGCATCACTTCATATAGATCTTTCCATGTTTCTTTGTATTCATCATATATATCTTTTCTGTGGCTGGAGGGCTGCTGAATGAGCTCAGGCTTGAAAAGCATCAGTACTTGGCAATTCCTGAGTTGTTGTTGTTGTTGTTGTTTTATGCATTTCAAAGTAAATGTACTTACTCTATGTTTCTGTTTTAAGATGATCTATTCCACCATTTTCCACTCTGCAATGGAGATGCCCGAATTGGCATCTCTAAATAATAACAACTTGTCTTATGGACCTGATTTTTAAAAATATTATAGGGGCAAATAAAGTGACAAGAACATTTATATCTTTTGAGTCAGAGACTTGATTACTGGGTTTATGTCCAAAGGAAGCCATTGATAAGAAAGAAGGTCATATGTAGTCCAAAATACTTATGGCAATACATTTTGTGATATATAAGAACTAGAAACAAAGTAGATGTTCATCATTCTGGGAGCAGCTAATCAAATCGTGGTACATGAATGTAAAGGAATACTACTCTTTTATAAGAAATGATATGTATGCTGAATGCAGAGAAACATGGGAATAACATTAAAATATTATTAATATAAGTTATTAAATATTTTAAAAAGATTTTTAAAATATTAGTACATTTATTGATATGAGTATACTATGTGTATCATCAGTTAATGTGACAAAAAGTAGTAAGAAAATATGGTTTGTTTATGGCAGGAAACAATGTTGATGAGTATTAGATTGAGTGCTTAGTGTATATAATATTAGAAATAGTCTGAAGAATATTGATAGATTAAAGGTTATAAATCTAGTATTTACAAGAATATATTATGACTTTTGATTTAAAAAAATGTTCATTAATACTTTAAGTTTAAGGCAATAAGGAGTTTTGATATTTTAATTTCAGTTTCATTGGATCCTTCTAGACCTAGTAATGAATATTTGGGGAAATAATAATGATAATCATACAATTCAGAAAACATTAAAATGGCTCACAATTATGCTTTCACTTATTTTGACCAACTTCATTTTTTAGAAATGTGAAAACTAAAGCACAAAGCAGTTTAAAGCATATCACATGTTGGTTTTGGAATCCTGATTCTTAGTTATTTTTCTAAAGTTAAATATCAAAATGTAAATAAAAGGATACTAAGAATTACTACTCCAACTTAATATTATTAATTAGTAAAATATTGGAAAATTTGAGAAAAATTTAAGAATAATAAATGAGATGTAATATTTAACATAAGTAGTAATGCATGTGTTTGTGTTTTTGTGTATGTTTGTGACATATGTAAAATTTTTCAGTAAATATTCTCAAATATCTCTATGAATTAGCCAAAGCACAATAGATCTAGATCCTGAGGGGACCCCAGAAGCCATCTAGTTCAACTTGATCCTTTTATAGGTATGGGAACCAATATGAGGGAATATAAATGACTTGCTTGTTCAGTAAGCTCAACTGTCTCTAGATCATCTCTAGGATTAAATCAAAATTCCCTCCTATATGATGCCTTTTCTTCCCTGGCTTCTAGCACCTGCCTCAGTCCTCCTGCCCATGGTCATATTTATTTTTTATTTACCTTATATACATGTTATCCTCATTGATAAATCTAAGTCCTGTGAAGGAAGGAATTGTTTCACATTTGCTTTATATCCTTAGCACCTAACTTAGTGTTAGGTATGGAGTACACACTTGATAAATGTTTAAAGACTTATTAAGTCTTTGTCCAAGGTCACATAAGCAGAGAATTTTAGAGATGTTATTGAAATGAAAATGATTATATTCCCCCAAGATAATACACATACATCTCTAACAACATATTTAAAGAGTCTTTTTAAATGTTGCAATAGAAATGACTTCAAAGTACATTATTTTCATAATGGAAAAAAATCCCCTTCATGATGAATATCAGGAATTATCAGTGTGGAGTCAAGGCTAATTGGTTAGGCAACTTCCACACAGACTGGCAGCAAGTCTTTATTCTCTTTCTTTTTTTCCTTCTTTCTTTCTTTTCTTTCTTTCTTTTTTCTTTCTTCTTTTCTTTCTTCTCTTTTTTGAGGAACTATTAATCACTGCTTTAACAGGCATAAATACTAAGAATGCCAGTACAGAAGCAATGATTTATGTATGGTATGCTGAACACACAAAACATTCTGAATGTGTTTTTATGAAAATAAAATGGATGATTGATTGGAAATTCTACAACAGGGGCATATTATATAGAACACTAAAGGTTAAAAAAGTGCATTTCTGAATTTCAAGGAAAAAACTCAAGAATTTAATATGTACTAGGAGGAAGTTTGCTTAGAAATAGAAACAATAGGGCACAGTGGAAAGAGCACTGGTTTTGAAGTCAGAGAACTTTTATTTTCAAATAATCCTGTTTCCAATATATACATATGTGTGTTTATGGATATCCATGTATGCTTTGTGCATGTAAATAATAGCTGTATATACACATATGTATGTGTTTGTATACGCATGAATAAATTTCTACCTATAGCATCTTCTTGCTAAATCCATGTTCCTAAAACTTATTTGGAGCCAATATCCGGCCAAAATTACTACTTATGCAACCCATTTTCTACTGAATCTCCCTGACTTGCAATAATAAAACATGTAATACTGTGATAAGGCAAAGCAGCATTTGCCCAAAATAGCATTTGCCCAAAATAAAATTTGCTCAAAATGGAATTTAAGGGATATATATATATGTATCCAGAAGCCTTCTATCACCTATCAAATGAAAATACTTCCCATACGTTCAGTCTCAAGAGAGATTGATTTCTGCATCTACTCCCCATTCTACTTTATCATTTCAAGCTAGGAAATGAAAAGAGTGGAAGACATGCCCATCAGCTGAGCACAAGTGCTTCAAGTTCTAGCTGTTGCGGCATCTCTAAAATTTCATGAAGGCATGCTTGCCTGGGTTCTGGATAATGGACAATGCTCTCATGCTTTCCTAGTCACCAATGGAATGAAACGAGGCTGTGTGCTTGCTCCCATGCTTTTTAGCATGAAATTTTGAGCTACCGCATGGATGGTAAATTCTTTAACTTGAAAAGATTACAAGCCAAGACCAAAGTGGAGGCATTGTTGGTGCATGATTTTTTGTTTGCAGCTGATTGTGCACTAAATGCAGCCTCTGAAGCTGAGATGAGACAAAGTATAGATCGATTCTCTGCTGCTTGTGCTAATTTTGGTCTAACAATTAACACCAAGAAAACACAGGTGCTCCATCAGCTACCGCCACACCATACATACATGAAACCATTGGTTACAGCAAATGGAGAAGTTTTAAATGCCTTGGATATGTTCATTTACTGTGGTAGTGTACTTTCCAGGGATGAACGCATTGATAATGAGGTTGACACATGCATTGCCAGAGCTAACTCAGCATTTGGGAAAACACTGTTTGGGAAAGTTTGGGAAAGTATGGGAGAGAAGAGGTATTAGACTGACTACCAAACAATGTCTACAGATCCATTGTGCTTACCTCATTGTTGTATGACTGTGAAACCTGGACAGTATACCAGTGCCATGCCAGGAAACTAAATCGCTTCCTTTTGAATTGTCTTGGGAAGATTCTGAAGACCACCTGGCAGGATAAGTCATCACACTCCATTACTAGAGTAAGTTTTATCAGATTTGGTCATTGGTCACCCTGTCCATTGTGATCAGTTAATACTGTGGAGAAAAAAAAGCTTTTGAAGATTTCTCATGACTTCCCACTCTAAAGAAATGGAGTGTGCTGCTTACTGAAAACTATCATCAACTTCTATTTCTAGAAATTTTATTCAGTCTATTACCCAAAAGTTGTTTTTCTTTAAGTTCTCCACCCACCCAGAAGTAGGAAAAACACAATGTTGTATTCTGGTAATTGATGGAGGGCTCAGTTTCAATCCCTGAAGGCAGGCCAAACTCTAATAAAGTATTGGATCTTTATCTAAATATGATAGAATGGTGATCAAATTCTCATATAAACAATCATGGTTTTCATATCTATACTATCAAAAATTCATTTAGGGATAATGATGATGATTTTTGCCAATTTATACCAGTTTTGGCATATTTGTGTTATTTCCTATAAGGAACCCAGAATATTTATTACTCATAGATTTGTGGAGGATTAAAATGAATAGGAATCATTGACCTGATTGATATATTTGTAAACCAACTCACTTAACTCTTCCCTTGAATAAGTCCTGGGTTAATCTTCCCTGCAGCCCTTTAGATGCTGCTTGATGGTTCTGCAGAGTGTGCTTGTCTATGTATGTTCATTGTGTACTTGATCAGATTATTTCAGGGTGTAATGAGAACCCAACAGAAAGACTCTGTTGGAGAAAGCACATGGTTGATATCTAATAAATGAAACTGGTTACTTGTTCTTATTTGCCAATACTTGCTGAGTCAAAGTTTTTTTGTGATTTGAATGAGGGCTTCTTCCTTCATACAGGGTCTTTTTGAGGAAAAGGATATTAAATGCCTTTAGAAATTCACTAAACCTATGGAAGTTTAAGTAATAAAAATGCAACATTTCCTAATCTGGTTTTCAAAAAAGTCTCTCACAAATGTGGAAAGATTTCACCCAATAATAGAATCATCAGAAACACAGAAATATATAAAAAAAAGGTTTATGGCTTTTTATTTAAATACTTTGGCTTTTGAAATACTTGTTGATCTATTTCAGAAATGATTTTTTTTTCTGAAATAGATCAACCAGAGTTTCAAAAGCCAAATTATTTATTTATTTAGGCTAGGCAATGGGGTTAAGTGACTTGCCCAGGGTCACACAGATAGTAAGTGGCATGTGTCTGAGGCCAGATTTGAACTCAGGTCCTCCTGAATCCAAGGCCAATGCTCTATCCACTGCATCACCTAGCTGCCCCAAAAGCCAAAGTACTTAAATAAAAAGCCATAAACATTTTTTTTATTTCTGTGTTTCTGATGATTCTATATTGATGAGAATGCCAACATTTAAATTGTAACTCTAGATGATATCACCTATTTAATATTTCATTTCTTTTATGTGAAACATCATATATTGCATATAGTAAAATTTAAATTATCTAACAATGAGAAGTCTTCCATTGACAATCATACTGAATCATTAGCAGTCTAGAACTTTTTTTTTAAAGCATTAAGAGCTTTGAAAAAAATAGATGTTAGCCTTTAAGATAAATTCTTTAAAGTATCAACAATAAGAATCAAGAGGACAAAAGAGACATAAAAGTTTAAAGAAAGCATGCTATAACTTGCCTATTTAACAAGCAGAAGAAAGAAGTATTTTAATTGACACATGATAGTGATTAAAAGACAAAGCCATAATCAAGCTGAAATAAGATATGTCAGTGATAGGATGATAAACTTTGGAGTGGGAAGAGACCTTAAAAATTATCTAGTTCCACTCCCTTACTTTATACCTGAAGAAACTGAGGGCAAGAGATGTAAAAGTGCCTTTTCAATGGTAACAAGATAGTAATTGGCACAACCAGTATTCAAACTCAGGGTGGAGAATAACTTACTGTGTAATGTAATCATAATATGCCCTCTTGGAGAACAGCCCAGCTGAGCAACTGTACTCTGAGCCCAATTTAGTTTTGTTCATCATGGAATCACAGAATCATAGAAATTCAGAGTTTGAAGGACCTCAGTTACCATCTACAAAAACCCATATCTGAAAAAGGATACCAACCAAGACACCAGAAAAGTAGTCATCCAGTGGTATTTGCTTAAAGACAACTGTAAGGAATATAGCCACCTCCAAATTCTGCAAAACTAAGAAGACCCTGGAAATTCAAGAAAAACCTTATATGCTATCAAAATAAGACCAGCAGAAACTCCTCAAATCTCTTTTCTCACAGGCTGGGAGTGTGAATATCTACTAGGTTACCAATTTCCCACAGCTTAAGTAAGCACCAGTATGGAAACTTTGACTTGCAACCTAGGTCCAAGACTCTCTGGCTCTCCTTTCCCCAATGTCTTCTCCGATTTGACAGATAAGAACACTATAAGAACCCACCTTGTTTCTGCCACCTTGGGGGCCTAACTCTATCCAGGATGTCATAAAACTGCCCACGTCCATCCTTTCTGACTGTCCTTCCATCCTCCAGTATATAAGCATCCCCCTCACTTCCCTGCAAATCCTTTTCTCCATAAAATTGACTTTCTTCACTTTTTTCTCTGTTCCCTTTTATCTTGTGCTGCATGTTGTGTGGTGCAGCTGTTTCTCTCAAACACAGAAACTTTTCTGCTCAAAAACATGAACCCAAGGTTATGACTAAAGGTATTCTCAAGATGTTTTGTTGTTATTATTTGTTTGTTTTGTTTTGTTTTTGTTTTAACTTAGGGAATAAAGAAAGCAAGTAGTGAATCAATGACAGCACCTGCCCTTTCCTCTGACACAAGGGCTGGGATATGACTAGAGGCTCTGCCCTAACTATATGTTCAGGCTTTGCCTCTGGCCACCTACATAGTAGATGAGGGAGACTATGATCTTTACTTTGGTAAGGGACTGTGGTATTTCTAAACCTCCCAAGTCTGTATTAATACACTCACCGCAGTGGAAGATCACACTGCCTTCTAAGGCAATCCATTCAACTTTACACAGTTCTAACTATTAACAATTCCATTCCGGCATCAATTAAAATTTGCCCTTTTTATCCAACTTTCACCTATGGCTTCCATTTCTTCACTTTACTGCCAAATAGAACAAGTTGAATCCCTATTCCACAATATATATTTTCAAATGCTTGAAGACAGCTGTGTTTATCCCACCCTGATTTTTCTCTCTTCTTGGCTAATTATCCTCAACTCATTCAGGTGATCCTTGCTTGAAATGGACAGGAAGCTTTTCACCATCCTAATTACTTTCCTTTGGATACTCTAGCTAATCAATATCCTCCCTAAAGTGTTGTGCTCAGAATTTAATTCAGTACTCCGGGTTGAATACCAGGGAATATTAAAGGAGGATCTTTAACTTCTTGATCCTAGAACATGTCTCTTGTGGTGTAGCCCAATATCACATCAGCTATTTTGCCTTCCATGTCACAACTTTTCAATCATATTAAGTTTGAAGTCCCCCCATAGAAATGTCCAGATTGTTTTTAGACAAAATATTTTCTTATCATGCCTTCCTGTATTCCACTTGAGAAGTCTTTTATTTTTTTCTATCAGAGCAAAAGACTTCATATTTATTCCTCTTATTTTTTACCATGTCAGATTTGGCTCAATATTTTACCCTGAATTTATTTTCTAGAAAATTAGAGGCTTAGACCAGATGACCTACATCTGAAATCCAATGATCTGCTTGTATATGACTGTATCCCACTCAACACCGGGGGTGTTAAATGGTAAATATATTTTTAAAAGGCAATAGATAAGCAATATGTTTTCTCAATTGTCTGAAATTGTATTGTTCAATGAAACAATCAAAAAATGTTTTAAGCATATCAAATAGATAAGTAAACTGAAGGAAAGAGAGAGGGGAGGATCACTGTGAATTCCTGTGGATAGTAGTTAAAGCATTTCACAGGGTTCTGTACTAGTGAAGGAAGTCACCTCATCTAGCATTCTTATACCAATGAAATCATAGATTAATTCCCTAATCCTATTCACCCCACACCACTTCTTCTTTCCTTCCTTCCTTTTTTCTAATGTCTTCCCTTCTTTCTCTCTGTGCCTGCCTCTATCTATTTGTCTGTCTGTCTGTCTGTCTAGATGAAAGAGAATAGCACGTAGGGTTGCTGTTGTTTAGTCATTTTAGTCATGTTCAACTCTTTGTGATCCCATTTGGGGTTTTCTTGGCAAAGATACTGGAGCAAGCCATTTCCTCCTCCAATTTATTTTATAGATGCAGAATTGAGGCAAACAGGATTAAGTGATTTACCCAGGGTTACTGGATTTGACCTCACAAAGATGAATTTTCCTTACTCCAGGCCCAACATTCTATCCACTACCACCTCCCTGCTTGTAATATATAGGGTCTCTAACACAAAGTTCTGTAGGAGATTAATATTTAGTTAACTTTCTAGGGAAGATAGGTAAATGCAGTAAGGACAATGAAACCAAGGCATGTAACGAAGAAGGCAAAGCAAAGCCAATAAATTCTTGCTAGGGTAAAAATTGTATATTGCAGGTTTTTGCATGAGAGGGCACATATATCTTTTTGAATTATGGCTGCAAATTTAAAGATTTTTTTGTTTATTTTACTCTTTTAAACACGTTTTTTCTTCTTCAGTGTTATGAACTGTATGTTTCCAAGTGGAGAATTGTCTCAGTATAATGGAATGTCATGATAATATTTTTTCCCCTAGGGTTCCTGGTTATTAACTAAGAAGACAGATTATGAAGAAATTCCTCAAAGGAATATTCCCTTGACCCTTTAAACTCTATAAATTTAAGGATCAATGTGAACTTGGAAGCTCTCCAGTGATATTTTATAGAGCTATATCCTTTGCCATAGACTCATCAATATTTTTATCAATGAATGTTTTTGCATGGGAAGGCATGAGTGGCAGCTTGGCCTACTTGAGATGACTATATAAGGTCAACATGAATTAACTTTGCTTAGCAGACAAAAATGCTAGCTAAATGAATTAAAAAAAAAACTTTAAGGATTTATTGTATGCCAATCATTGTACTAATCACTAGGATATAAATAGAAAAGGCTACGAAATATCTACTTTAAAGGAGGTCATCCTCTAAATGGGGAAGGTAACACAAAAGAAAGTTCAGCTGCAGGTCAGAATGGGAAAAAAAAAGAACACTCAAATTCTTAAGGGCCTGAAATCAGGAAGATGGGAGTTCAAATCTGGTCACAGACACTTGTTCTCCTGTATGATCCTGGGCAAGACACTTAGTCTCTGTTTTCTTCAGTTTCCTTAATTACAAAATGGGAATAATAATAACACCTGCTTTGAAGGGTTCTTGTAAGTTTCAAATGAGATAAAGAGATGAGAGTTGTTGTGAAGATAAAATGAGATTATATATGTAAAGAGAACTTAGCATAGCACCTGGTACATAGTAGGTGCTATATAAATGCTTAGCACTAAGCTGATCTTTGATGGAAACTAAAGTATCTAAGAGACAGAGCTGAGGAAAGGCTTCATTCCAATCATGATGGGTGGCTTGTGCTAAGGTACAGATCAGGGAATGCAGTATTAAGTTAGAGGAAAAGAAAGGAAGCTATTTTAGCTGGATGATAGTATGTGGGAAAAAGAGTAATGCACAATAATGCTAGAAAATCAAATTTCATGTCAGTTGGGAAACCAAGTTCATAATATTTAGAGCTGGCTGCTTTTGGAGTAGTGAATTTTCCATCACTCAAAATGTTCAAAGGAAGGTTTGTTGACCATCTGTCAGTGATATTGTAAAAGGAATTACTATATAAGAAATGATGGTCAGGTTGGACTCTAAAACTACAAATTGTAAGTCCATAATTCAGAACTAAACTCATTAAAAAAAAAAAAACAAACTAGGTAGCTACAAGAGACAGCTGTTGGCACAATGGGGATCACACTAGCACTTTCTCCCAGAGTAGATGTGAGGATCAAATGAAATAATATTTGTAAAGTACTTAGCACAGTTCTTGGAATACTGCATGCACTAATAAATGTTTGTTTTCTTTCTTCCAACAATGAAAAGAGTAGTGAGACTAGGTGTTAAATGCAAAATCAAATAATTAGCGTGTGAACTGTCTGGTTGTGTGAACTATCTCAATGAATAATTCTACATGATTCAAGTGTTAACCTCAGGCAGTTCTGTAGACTACCTAAATAAATAAGATTGTTATTCTGGCTCCTCCAACATAAGAGTTCAGGCATGTTGAAGTGCTACTTTCTCTAAAGGTGACACTAAAATGTGTATGCTGGTGGGGGGGGAATAGGAGCTAGGGAACTGGCTTTTAATTGTATAGTTTATCCATACAAATGATTAATTTTTTATAGTTGTTGTGGGAGAATCAAACATGAAGATTGAAAATGGGTAAAGTCTTCCTATAGTAACACATCTTTAAAATTTAATTGTAGGGAAATTATTCATGATACACACATTCTTATATCCATTCATCACCATCCTCTGAGAAATGCATCTTCTGCTATAAATGGTAGCAATCTCTATTGCTAGTTTCGTCAACATGCAGGGAAGGTGAGTTAGCATGAACTAAAGAACTAAAAGAAATACATATTCCCAAGTGACATTTTTTTCCATACATGGTGGAAGCAAATTGTTAGGACAATAAATTATGCTTTTATCAACAACTATTTTGTCCTTAGTACTTCCGTACTAATGTGTTTGAGACAATGAATTGAAAAAAAAACTTATTAAGTGATAAAAATGGGGATTCAAATCAAAATAATAGAATTCCTGCTTAAGGATCTTATAGTCTAACATAGTCCATTCCTTCAGTCCTGTCTGACTTTTACTGAACCCATGAACCATAGCACATCGAGCCCTTCTGTCCTCCACTATCTCTGCCCAAGTTCATGTTCATTGTTTCCATCTTACTATCTATCTCATCCTTTGTCCTCTCCTTTTCCTTTTGCCTTCAATCTTTCCCAGTATCAGGGTCTTTTCCACTAAATCCTGTATTCTCATTATGTAGGCAAAATATTTAAGCCTTAGTTTCAGTATTTGACCTTCCAGTGAACAACCTGAGTTTTTTTTTAAGTTTTGAGGGATTTGACCTCCTTACTCTCCAAGGAAATCTCAAAAGTCTTCTCCAGCTCCAACATTTGAGTGTAGCACTCAGAAAAGCACTCTGCTTTTCTTATGGGCCAACTGTCACAGCCATACATTGCTACTGGAAAAATCATAGCTTTGACTGGATGGACTTTTGCCAACAAGATGATATCTCTGCTTTTTAGTATGCTTTCCAGAATTTGCCATAGCTTTCCTTCCCAGGAGAGCAAGTGTCTTTTAATTTCATGTATATAGTCACCATCTAAAATGATTTTTGAGCCCAAGACTATAAAATCTGATGCTCCTTTCACTTCTTTTCCTTCTATTTGCCAGGATGATTTCCAAGAACTTAGATTTGTTTTTTGGGGTTTTTTTTGATGTTAAGCTTCAAGCCAACTTGTACATTCTCCTCTTTCACCCTCATCAAGAATCTTCTTAATTCCTCTTCACATTTTGCTAGTAGAGTGATATCATATGCATATCTGAAATTATTGATATTTCTCCCAGCAACCTTAATTCCAGCTTTTCATTCATCCAGCCTTGCATTTCACATGATATATTCTACATATAAGTTACATAAATAAGGTAACAAATATGTAGCCTTGACATTCTCCTTTTCTAATCTAGGATGAAACAATACATATGTAAGAAATGGTGGCCAGGGAAAGGGAGTTTCAATTTGGAGGCTAAATGGAATAATGAGCAGGACCATAAGGCAATCAATGGCCATATCATTTCCAAAGGAAATGGAAATATTTGATTACTGTTCCCAGAGCAGGAGGTGGAAAGGTACGTGGTGGCAAGGTAATTAGTCAGTCAATCCACAAGAGTTTATTAAGCAGTTACCATGTACTAGCCATTGGGCTAAGAGCTAGAGATACAAAGAAAGTGCCTTCAATTCCAATGGCAGAATATTTCTCTTGGATGGATGTGAAATGTTAGGGTACATAAATATAGTGGGTTATATGACTTTGAACTAGCTCTTCATTCAGGACAATTGAATTCCAGGGTAGAATTCCACGATTGAATGGACTAGCTCCACATTCTCCTCTTCCACCCCTGTGAGTGTATAGGTATGCATGTGTGTATATGTGTGTGTGTGTGTGTGTGTGTATATGTGTGTAAGAATAATGATCTCTGGAAGCCTAACTCAGAAGTTTTTCTTCAAATTGAATAAAGTTGGAGAAGAAAGACAAAATAATCTGAGAAAAAGGAAACAAAGCACCATACAGTGGTATATATACCTAGTGTAATCAATAGAAATAGTCTATTCAATAGAAATTCAGAGGGAGTTGAAATGGATTTTGGATGGAGTCACAAGGGAGCATATCCTAATTTGGAAGCCCCACAACTATAACAAATTGTAAGATATAGACACAGATTGCAGGACCATTGGTTGGAGCTGGGTGGGGGGAGAAAAATACAGAGGAGAGGGATGGTGGAAAAACACAGACACAGACACAGACACACACACACACACGTACATACTTATACACACACACCTGGAACATACTGAGTTATATTTAATGCCACTAATATTTTAAGACTTTATTTCACATGTAGGATAATCCTTTATAACCCAGTCCTTCATTTGTTCAAGGACCTTTAATATCATCGCTGTGGGTATTCTCTTCACTAATGCAGTCATGGTCCATCCCTTCATAGAGTATCTCCAGAAATTACTGAAAATTAACCAAAAATCATCATCCATTGTCCAACCTTTTGCTTATTGAACCTCTCCAAGTTTATCTGGGCTAATTACCAGAAAAAGAGACAAAAAGTCCATTATAAGACTTAAACTTGCTGACTGTCCGTCTTAATAAAACCTGTCAGTACTGGTGTTCTGCTGATTAAGCCTTTGAGAATACAGAAGCAGCTCCTCACTACAATGGTGGAAGAATGACTACAGAAAGTAAAGAAAGTATTTGCTTTATCTACATTTTCACCCTGCAACAGGAGTCTTCTACATGACAACTAAACTCCTAAAGCAAATCAGGTGTCATGTCTTGGTTTGTATGGAGTGAAAAATATCTGGACAATTACAGCATGTAGCATTGTGTTTTGAAAGGGAATTCCATTATCTTCTTATATTGTAGAAAACCTTAACACAACTTTTTATAGTTGAAAATCAAAAGCATCAAAATAGCCATCTTTTATTAAAATACATGCTTTTATTTTTGCATCTGCTGGCATCACGACTGACAGATACTGTGCAGAAATTCATTCCCTGAAGTTGAATTCCCAGACAGCTGTCAAATGTTTTGAAAGCTATAGATTCACAGGAAGCATTCACCAGAAGAGCATGACCAGAGATTCTAATTACTGAGCTGGTCTCACAGTCAGCTACAAGGTTGTTTTATGAATCAAAATGCATCTACTATCAACATCCTCCTTCCCTTTTCCAAGGAATGCTTGCTATAAAGGCTTTTACAGTCAGATAAGGCACCAACTCACCTAAAAATAACCAATCCACACCATCATATCCATGTTATGTCAACACTTAGTCCTATAGGTTGTTAAAATGTCAGAGCTAGAGTTGTACAATGCATATTTAAATTGGAAAAAAACCTGGGTAAATTACTTAGGCAAAGTTTGTGCTCCATTGGTAGTATATTAAGAAATGATAATTAACTATAAAAAGAAAATGCAAACAAAACAATGCCTATGCAATCTCTATTTCCTAGAAAACAGAAGTTGGTGTAAAAAAAAAAGCTAGCATAAAACTCTCAATGTCACCTTTGACTTCCTTCTCTGGAATAAATTTGGGCAAATTATACTTTCTCTGAGCTTCGGTTTTCTCACTTGGAAAATTGGTGGGAAATAAGGGGATGAGGAAAGTTTAGAATAAATGATCTTTAAGGTGACTTACAATTCTACATTCCAATGCTTTTTTTTTTCTCTCATCTTTTTGCCCCCTTGCTTATCTTGGGAGAACTATAGCCCAGGGACTTTGAGGCCATTCCAGTTTATATAACCACGAGATTCTATTGTTTGCATACACACAATTGATTTATGTACAGATTACATGTCAGCTTTGACTATCTGGAATGCTACCAAGAACTAGGAAATTGACAATAAAAAAAAGCTGAACAGTCAACATAGATGTCACTATCTCCATATAGTTTACTTATAGGTTGCCCTAATTCATGGTCTATTTACTTTTCTATCTCATAAGCTTTAACATATATTGCTATTTAAAGCTACAGTTGTAGCTTTAAACAGTTGGGGTCACAGACCTCAATAGCCCCTTGTAACTCATTAATTAATGTTCATGATAGTGAACTTGAGCCATTAAAAAAAAGAAATTCTATTTTGTGTTTTATGTTTAAGAAGATAAGGAATTTTGTTTTAGCTTTTAGAAAGTTTTCACATACTTATTTTTAATGAAGCTCAAAGTGCCACGGGGATGTGAGGATTAAAATTGTCCACCCTACAATAAAAGAGACTGAGGCAGGGCTCTGAGCGAATGACATTTTGTTAAAGGGTCTATGTTCCCCTCTATGAAGTGAACCTCAGATCTTCCTCATGATCTAAGATGCTCCCTTCTTCTGGGACCCTATTTTTATAGGGTTTGATATCAGATTTGTTACCTAGTCATTCTAAACTATACAACTATACAACAACTATACAAAATATAGAATCCCATTGGTTGACATAACACATGAAGTAAAATAAGCAAAAATCCTATGTCATCAGAGTCATGAGTTGGGTGAAGCAAGGAATATCTCAACTGACAAGGTTGTCACAAGATGGATGGTATCCTTCTTAGGTTAGGCAGAAGGAGATGGTACAAGCTATTCATATGCTCCAAGAACGTATTTGGAGGGGAGGGACTTTCCATACCATGCCACCACCCATGTTTTATTTGGTCATGGAATCTGAGCAAAATAGCATGGAGATATCTTTGTCACATTCTTGTGGTTGTACGGGTGAGCTCCATAGCTGTTAAACAAGTAATGAACATTACATTAAAGTTTGAGGCCTATTATGGGGCCCTTTTGTTAGAATCTATATTCCTATGTGACTTATACAAAGTACGGATTAATTGCTTATTCGTCTATAACAAAGAAGAAAAGCTGTCTTCCTCAAGCCCCAGGAGAAACTTTTGCTCATTTTTATACCTATTATTAGATGATTGATGTTTAGTATATATTACTGGATGATTGGTGATTAGTATATATTACTGGATGAATATATTCAAACAATTAGTAACAATCACTACCCCTTATAAAATCATAATGAACTAATACTAATTAGAGTTTGAATAGGGGTCCTCAATGAATCATTTTTCTCAGAGACATTGATTTTGATTTGCCCTACCAGTGAATGATGAGGAGGGTGGGAGCAGGTTGAAGTGTCTTTTCATCTTTATCTTTTCAGAGAGAAATTGGAGAAGGTGGAAGAATCTTTGGAAGAGCCATAAATCAAATTGATAATCATTTGGTCCTCACTTGAGGCCAGAAGTGTGATTTGTCTTCTCTTTGGATAACACAAGCTCCTTGCCCTCTACTCCTCCTACTTTCACTATCTCCAAGGTATCAGATAAGCCTAATATTCTCCAGAACTGCCATTTGAGCTGTATTACTTTATTGTCAAGGTTTTCCAAATGAATATGGTAGCACCATCAATACACATGATTCTATGGGACTCTGTCATGCCCATGTAAAAAGGAATAATAATGACGTGGAAATTCTCTGTAGTTTATAGATGGATATCAGACAGATCCAGATAGCAGTGATTTATCCATCTCCTATCAAGCCCAAGTTTCTCCTGAGGCATGAAGAAGATAGGTTTCCTTTTTTTCCTATAGGAGAAAATTTTCAATAAGATCACACTGGAGGTGGGGGGAGGGTGAAGCAGGGAACCTGGTCAATGGATATATGTATAGATGTCTCCGTGGTTGACAAAAGCAAGTCCTGGTAGGACAGAGAGGGCTTGACTGTTATTATGATTGGCCAAGATCATAGAGTCTGACATAACTGAGATATATGTGGGCACTGGGGCATCAATCTATAGCTGGTAAAATGAGTGGGTTTGTTCTTTAACCTACTTAAAGCCATGGACAGTTGGTTTTCCATGTCTGTTTTGTTTTTGTTTTTGTTTTTTGTTTTTTATTTTTTTCTGGAGCTGTAGAAGCCACATTCCAGTCCTGGCCTCATAGGGAAAGAGGATGATGCCTGAGTTTGCAAATACAAACCTAGACTGTTACAATAGCCTGCTCGACAATATCCCTAGCACAAGCCTCTCACCACCACAATTTTCCTTCCCATACATTCTCTCCCTATACACTGGCTCTGTGAGTCAATTATACTGACATCCTTGCTGTTATTAGAACAAACCACTCCATCTCCCAATACCATACATTTCCTTAGTATATCCTCCAGGCCTTGAACTATTTTTCTCCTCATATTTTCCACCTGACTTCCTTCAAGTTCCTGTTAAAATCCTACTTTCTAGAAAACCCCTTTTATGGTCCCCTGCCTTCTCTCTGTTGATTACTTTCAATTTACCTTGCACATATCTTCTTTGTATAGTTGTTTACATGTTCTCTTCCCACTTTGAGTATGAGTTCCTTGACAATAGGAATTGTCTTTTGTCTTTCTTTGTATCTCTAGCATTTAGCATAGGATATGGTAGATTATAGCAAGTCTGTGGACATAGTAGGTGCTTAATAAATGTTTATTGATTGACTAAAAAGAGCTGTCCCTTCTAATTTCCCATTCTGCCTTGACATTTTGACTGTTACAACTGTCTACAACATTTTGCTCTCTGAGTAATTTCTGGTGCCTTGAAGGCTACTCAGTCCCTATTCCTTAGGGAAGTTCATGACTGATCAGACCACATAAAGAGGCCACAGCTCCCCTGCTCCTAGCTGCCCAAGAACACCACCACCACCAATAATAACCATGGAGTCCAGAGCTCCTCTGAGCCACAGAGACTACCATGTCTGGGTCTGAGCCACCTTGTAAATGCAGACTCAGTCAAGGTAAAGATCACTGACAAGGATGGGACCAAAGTGCTCTGCCCAGATCCAGTACCCTGGATGCCTCTTCCTGCTAGATATGTTCATGGCAGCCTCTCTGTGGTACTTCAGGTTCTTCAAGTGAGCCTCAATTATATTGTACAATCTAGATCATATTCTACATCAGTGTTAGTTTATGCTGCCATCTCTCTCTGTCTGCCTAGTAAGTCAAGTACTTGCTAACAAACACTCTTTTGCTTTGTTTGTATTGTCAATTGATTTACATTCCCTTGCATATAGTAGTTATTTAATAAATGCTTGTTGAATCAGATCAGAATTCAGAGATCATTAAGGAGAACACAGGCTGTTGCTGATCAGCTTAGCTTGAAACAGATTGCGTAAGTTAGTCCTCACAGCTGGCCCATGACTTAGTGGTATTTACCAGCTTTTCTTTACCTGACTCTAGGTCCCTTAATGTTGGCTCATGGGACTGGCACAGTGGAAACCCAGTTTAGAGAAAGGATAATTTGGGACTGTTAATAAACCAGCAATTCTGCTTAATAGAATGGTTATAGGTCATGGCTCTCACTACCTCTCAAGTGACCTAGTTTGGAACACAGAGAGACTGCAACACAATAACCTGCTGTGTCTTTCAGTAGAGAAAAGGTAGAATATTTTCTGTCATCATTAGAAGAGAGAGAGAGAAAAAGAGAGAGAGACAGAGAGAGACAGAGAGAGAAAGACAGAGAGACAGACAGAGACACACAGACAGGGAGAGTCAGAGAGAGACAGAGATGGAGATGGAGACAGAGAGAGAAAGAAACCATGAAGTTTAAATATGACAATTTTTTTTTATTTGTAGTTGGTTCCTATGTAGGAGAGTCAAATTCTCTTTTCCCTAAGAATGGAAGCTCATTAAGGTTGTGGCCCATTTCGTTTTTCTCTTGTATTCCTGTGCCCTAGCATAATGCTTGCCACATAGTAGGTGCTCGATAATAGTTTGTTTAATTGAATTAAACAAAGAATCATGACTTAGAACCTGTAGACAATAATTGATAACTTTCTCCTTCAGGGATTCTCCAATCATTGTATTCCCTTCCCCTTTAACTCCTAATTATCTAATATAACTGTTACCTCCAACATCAGTGGTTTTAATTAGCAAAGCCAAAGGACAATTGTTTATCTTATTGCAGAAAGCACAAATGATAGAGACAGTCTGATCTTGAGCCCCAAAGACCAGGTGAAAGAAAGTTGACACCTGGAGGGGAAGAGGGATGAGGTAGCAATCAGTTCACTGAGCACAGCCCCAGCAGAGCCTTTGCAAAAATAGGATGAGTAAGTCATTGCCACATCCACAGAGTTAGCAGGGCTTCCAGCTGTGTCCAAGAGGCCAGGCTAGTCTTGTGAAACAATGCAGGTGTCCTAATGTACAAGAAGAACATTAGTGTATAACCTGGCTCTGCTGATTGAAGGGGAAAGGCATTTAGAGGAGTCAGTTAGATTAGAAAAAGATAGTTTAATTGTCAAAGTGTACATTAAACTAGGCTTCCTGTAACTTTTTGCTGCTTCATCAGTAGCTACTCATCCTCAGAACTTCATACCTATGGGGTCTCAGAGATTTCTTGAACTCTTTAACAGGTATGTCTGGAAGTTAGAGAAAAAAAAAATCTGGGTTAACCTTTTTTGCAAGAGTGTCAGGCATATTAGTGATTCAAGTCACTGCAGACTTTCCCTTCTGTTGCGTACAAAATTAGAGTTAATATGCATCTCCTGATGTCAGAGGCAGCAAAAGCTCCCTTCACTCATCTGCCAATATGCATTGTTATGTCTCTGCTACTATACTGCCACCAGTGATAAGCCAGGGCATACGTTCTGACTACGGCAGAATAATAAGACTGTCTGTCAGAAAGGACTTTGGTGATCAGTTTGTCCAGCCCATCCTGGATCAAGAACCTCTTCTATACTTCCACCCCTTCTTTTCTTGAGAACCTCAACTGGAGGAAAGCACATTTTTTTAATGTATAGGAAACTAGATGGAGCAGTGGATATAGTGCTGGGCCTGGAGTCAGGAAGACCTAAGTTCACATGTGGCCTCAGACAACTATTAGCTGTGTGACCCTGGACAACTCACTTAACCTCTATCTGCCTCAGTTTTTTCATCTGTAACATAAGGATAATAATAGCACCTACCTCCCTGGGTTTTTGTGAGGATCACATGAAATGATAAATGCAAAGTGCTTATCTAATACCTGGGACATAGTAGATGATACATAAATGTTAGTTATAATAATTATTCTTATTATGTCAATATCAATCATAAATATCTATATATTTCCCATGATTGTTGTTCATCCTGATTCTAGGGGTCAAGCAAAATAAATATTATACTTTTTCCTGCATGTTAAAATTAAAAAAACTGCCACTATGCTTCCCTGTCTTCTCCTAGTTTAACATCACTAGTTGCTTAAAGCAATCCTTATATAGAAGTACCTCAAGGCCAAATCATACTGATTGCCCTCCTCTGGATGCTATCATCATCACATACCATGACATGATATGACATGACATGATATGATATAATATGATATAATATAATAATAAAGTACTTCATGTTATGGAGAATATTTTAGATATTTTGTCTCATTTAATGTTTAAAATAATTTTAAGAGGTATGTGCAGCTATTATTTCTATTTTACAGATAAGGATACTGAAATGGAAGGAGGTTAAGTGTCTTTTCTATGATTACACACAATAGTAAGTGTATGTGGCAGAATTCAAAATCGTAACTTTCTGACTCCATGTCCATTATTTGTCTCATTTTTTTTAAATGTAGTCTCCAGAACAGCTATAGTCAGACCAGGGCACAGTACTATGAAACTATGACCTCTCTTTTTGAAGATCCCGTATCTCTTGTAGCCTAAATTACAATATTTTTTAAAAATATTATATCACACTATTGATGCAAATGCAGCTCGTAATCCACTCAAACTCCCATATGTTATTGGTTATTTTTTTTTCCTGATAAAGTGTTATCTAGCTATACCTTCCCATCTTGCACTTGGGAAGTTGATTTTTGGCATTAAAATATAAGACTTTACAATCTACCTCTTAAATAGACTCAGTGGTAGAGCTGTAAGCAAACTTTGAAATCATCTAGTTCAAGGGTTCTTAAACTAGATCTATCCAACAGGCCTGAAAAGGATTTCATTTTGTGTATTTCCATCTCCACCACTGAATCTACCTTGCCTTCTTTCTCTCTCTCTCTCTCTCTCTTCCCGCCCCTCCCCTGGCCTATTTGGTTTTCATCTGTCCTCTGTATTGGCAGGGAACTGAAACTCTAAAATTATTTTGGTTGAATGGGAAGTTATATACCAGCAGGGGCAAGAACTACTTTGTGAAAATTTGTGTCTGCCATAACCCAGGGAAGGAATCTTCAAGAGAAATTTATCTGGGACAAGTGGGAACCCTCAAGAGCTTAGATTTCAGTACCTTCCGAACTTAACCCAAACTTTCTTGCATCTTCTAAAAACTTACTTCAATGTTCCTCTGAAGCTGAAAGAAGCACACACACACACACACACACATACACACACACACACACACACAATCAGCTTTCATTTGGACAAGAAAGTGATAAAAATAGATAAAAGGTCATAAGCAAAGCTCTTCAAAGGTAGGCCAACAACAACCTCAAAATTCTTGGAATCTCTCCCCAAAAGAAAAATAGAAAAAACATTTGCTTCTGTTAAAGGATAAGGCCTTGATTCAGGCCTTATAATTCATATAGCAACACTGTAACAAAACAGATATATACAGTCTTATTACCTGTACCACTGTGGGTAAATTGCTTCATGTCTTTGGCCCCAGGTTTCCTTATTTATAAAATGGAAGGAGGCTGGACTAGATTGTCCAAAGTTCTTTGTATTTTTGAAATCCTATTAGCATGCTAATTATTAGGGGTCAAGTGGCTTCTTTCCAAAGCAAGAACCTCAAGGAATGGAAGATGAAGCACATCAGTTTTTACCATAGGATTGTATACCTATGATGAAAATCATTGTTTCACCCTATTTCTTTGCGAAGACTGATTTTGTCTAATAACAAATGTCTTCTCCCTTTCAATGGGAGTTTACAGAATGTAATTGGTATTGCCAATTTGATTTCCATGAAAGGAAATGAATTATTTATTTGAAAGTTTTCAAATATTAATAGCATCATAGGATGTCAGAGTTAAAAATTGCCTTAGTGATCATTTAGTCAAATCTCTCATTTTGCTTTAATAAAAATGATTATTGATGCCACTTATTAAAAAAATCACATTCTGTTCTTGATATGCTCTGAACCTGTGAAGAAAAAAGAGAAACACTTTATTTAAAATCATATGACAATTTGTATGTCCATAATTTCCATCTATCTACCAAAAGGTGGAAAGTGTGTTTCATGTTTCCCGGGAACAAAATAGGCCATTGAAATTACTCTGAATTTAGCTGTCAACTAGTATATTTTTCACTTACATTATTGCAGTTGCATATTTTGTTTGAAAGATCCTCCTAATTTTGTTCTGCGTCAGTTCAGAAAAGTCTTCTTATGTTTCTCTGAATTCCTCTTATTTGTCCTGTCTTATGATACAATAATATTTTGTTATGCTTTATTTGGTATTCAAAGTCCTTCGCCTATTTTACCTTCCAGTCTTTTTTATATTTTATTCCATAATGATGTAAATACAAACAGCTCCCTAAGGGTTAAGAGAATATTGATCTTGCTTTGTGAAACCCCAGCTTATTTTGTAACTTGAATGGTGTCCCAAAGTCCTTTCCCCCTTATCTTGAACCTGTACCGAAAGAATTGCTTTTATGTCCCTTATCCTATGTTCCCCCTGTCTTTTACTTCTAATCTGTGTCCTCATGCTCTGTCCTCAGATCCTCAAACCATAAAGAATTCCCTTCATCTTCTTCTCCTATGTCATAAAATTCTTCCTTGACCTGTCTCTAATCTTTAACCCTCATAAAAACTTCTAAAACTCTCTTGTAAGCAACCATCTTCCTCATCCTGTCCTTATAAAACAAGCCATTGTCCCTCTTGACGTTGCTAGTTCTTCTTTCAGGGCTAATCCAGTATTTTTGCATCAGTAAAGCTTCTAATGGTTACAGAGAAGGTCTAAGTGAATTCTTTCACACCTGAACCAGATCTCCCAATTCTAAACCTCAACGTGAAATGGTACCAAAACTCGGGAATCCAAATATTAATTAGACTCTGATGATCTTCTCCTGGCCACTGGGAAAATAGGTAAGTGCCCTTTTCTTTGTTCTCTTCCCTAGACTTTTTCTGTTCCTACTGTCTCCCTGGCTGAGAGACCCCTGGAGTGCCCAGACACTGCCAGTAGCTTCTGAAACTCCAGTGACCTCTGGGAGGTCAATCAGACCGTTGATCCTTGTACAACGAAGGGGACACCCTTGCACTGGGTTAGTCAGTCTTTTTCCTCTCATACGTCTTGGGACACTAAGACAAGTGAAAGGTTGCTAGGAGACTGCTAGGATGGGAAATTCTGGGAAGGAGATCTTAAAGAAAAGAGCCTAATGTTCACAGCCTATAACACAGGCTGACCTCAATGTAATCTAGAAAAGTAATTTGTGAAGGGGATTTCTAAACAAGACAAGCTTAGTAAGAAATTTGGTGTCCAAAACTTAGAGAAAAGGCATCTTGTTTTGTTTGGTGGGACTTTTATTCCCCCTGCACCCTGGTTTACCCTGTGTTGCTTCTTCCCCTCCCCCATGGGATACTGGGGGAGGCAGATAGGTGGGCTTTCACACCTGGTTTTCTTTGGGAGTCCCTGCACCCTAGTTTTAAGGTCTCATTTTCTAGTACATACAGCTCCAAATTCCCAGGAGGATGGGAATGGAGAGCTGAAAGGCTTAAGGCTTATCTGATAAGTCTCAAAGGTAAAAGAGACAAAGGACTACAGCTCCTCTCCAGCCAAGACTGGAAGGTATTATAAGCATCCTCTTTCCCTATCCTTTTCTCAACCTGCAGTTGGGGTTAGTCTCCAAGCACCTAGGAAGGCCTGACCTCTCAGGTCAGACCTAATGGATCAGACAGCTATAAGGCTGTCTCACACATGGCCTGACCTCTCAGGCTCAAGACCCAGTGGTTCAAAGCCATGGACCTGCGCAAACCTTCTGCAGCATAGAGGAGAGACTCCCTATCTGGAAGCATATGTCCAATTCTGTCAATTCTCTCAGCACTAGAGAAGTGGGAAACCTGCAAGTATTCCCTTCCCTCTATAGTCCAAGACTGTCCCCACACCTGTGCCTGCAGGATCTCCCTTCTTTTATTCAGTCTAAGATTCTATTATGTCAAAAGTAAATAATAGCATCATTGGGCCCTTGGTTTTTTTCTTTGTTTTCTTCTTTTCTGACATCACTTTTAATGCTTATTCTATTTGGGCCCCACATATTGAACTTGCTTGTCAGATTTATGTCTCCTAGACTATTGGCTGTCCACCTGCAGATGATCACACAACAAGGATACCCATTCCACACTCTCTCCATCCCCTGGATGCTACTTCAGCCTCATTTTGCTCTACTCCCCACCCCCATTCAGGCAGGGACGCCTCCTTTATCTGCCTCCAAAGAGCATTTGGGTGGATGGTGAGGCAGACAGGAGTGCTGAGGCAGATAAAGCAAGCAGGATGCAGGACATAAGATATGCGATAAGATGCAGTGTGTGACTAGCCAAAGGAGTGATCAAATAAGACTATGCATTGAAGCCTTGAGGACTTGCCTGTGTGCCTTCTAGTTATGCTATGTTCTAGGCTCTACCTTGAACTACTTCTCCTGTTACCTAGTCCTGATTCCCACCACCCTGTGCCTAGTGTTAGGCCTTCTTCCCCAGTACTAGAAGTCTAAGGCCTTAATTCAAATAGGGAACTCTGTGGGACAGGGCAGAGTACATGATTGCTGGGTATGTCACCATCATTTCCAGGATACTAGATAACTTCCCGTAGCTCTCACCCTACTCACTGAAAACTCTGCACGGAATTTATCTTTTGAGCTTTAGAACCCTGCACTCAAAGGATACTACAGGAAGCCTCTTGGATGCAAGACATCCACACCGCCTAATTTTTCCCCCTTCCTCCTCCTGGGGGTTGTGGTTCCTCTCCCTTCTTTCCTCCGTTCTGACCCCATTACCAATTATTTTACTTGCTCTTATATTTGGTCTGTGCTTGTTTAACCTCCTGGTTCACTTTGTGTCTTCTCATCTAAAGAAATTCCACTTTCATACCAACCTCTGCCCTTGATGTCTGCTAGGAGTTTGCCTCTCTCCACCCTGGACTCTACTGGCACTTCATTCTGCACACCCACACTGACTGCCCCTCCTTAACCTATCCTTGGCCCTTGAAATGGACTCTTTGCCCCTGTTCAGCAGGAAGCAGCTACTGAAGACAATGACCTTCACTCCTTTTCCAAAAGATTTCTCCTGCCTAGTGGTTGAGTAGGGAAATCATGTAATTACAAATAGTGCTCTAAGGGTTAAAAGAATATCAGTCTTGATTTTCTAGTACTTTGTGAAACCCCAGCTTATTCTGTAACTTGAAAGGTATCCTAAAGTCCTTTCTCCCTTAAGTTGAACCTGTACTAAAATTGTTTTTGTATCCCTTATGCTATGTTCCCCCTGTCCTTTACTTTTTAACCTGTGCCCTCATACGCTCTCCTTAAATCCTTAAACCATAAAGAATTCTCTTTGTCTTCTTCATCCCATGTCTTAAATTCCTTCCTTGACCTGTCTCTAATCTTTGGTCCCCATAAAAATTTCTACAACTATATTGTTAGCAACCATCTTTCTCATTCCTGTACTTATAAAAACAAGCCACTGTCCCTCTTTCAGATGCTGGTCCTCTTTCCAGGGCTAGTCTGCTGCTTTTGCACCAATAAAGCTCCCAATGGTTACAGAGAGGGTCTAAGTGAATTCTTTCACACTTGAACCAGCTCTCCCAACTCTAAACCTCAACAACAACACATACTCTTCCATCCAGTGACTTCTGCCTCCTGGCTGTTACAAGAACAAGAGACTCTATTTCTTGGCTCCAGGCATTTTCTCTGTTTGTCCCCCATACTTGGAATGCTTTCCCTCTTCTTTTCTGAATACTGACCTCTGAAAATCCTACCTTCTGCAGGAAGCCTTTCCTAACCCCTCTTAATTCTGGTGACTTCCTACTGTTAATTATCCTTTATATCCTGTATATAGCTTGCTTTATATATATATATATTTGTTTGCATGTTCTCTCACCAATTTGATTGCAAATTCCTTGAGGGCAGCCAGTGCCTTTTGCCTCTTTTGTATTCCCAGAGTTTAGCACAAGGCTTGAAAAGTAGTAAAAGCTTAATAAATCTTACATACATGATTGCTTGATCCTTTGATTGCTTAAATTAACTTTGGTAAAAGAATGTGACAATCTGTTTTTTTTTTTCCTTTTGGCTACCCCAAAGTGTTATGAGTATTTCCACAATTGTTGGGATCTCCTTTCTCTCTTTGGTCACCATTATATGTAGCTAGCAGTATAATCCTGTCATTTTACAGAAAGAAAATTGAATGTCAGAGAAAAGAAGTTCATGGTTACACAGATGTGCCATGACCTGTGTTTACCTCTAATTCAATGTTTTCTTCACCCTATTTCATCACATCATTTCACACACTACTGAGAGTCTTCAAGTACATCATAATCTCCTTACATTTATATAACACATTAATATTTGCTTACAAAGCACTTTCCTCACAATTACCTTATTCAATATTCAATAATTTCTCCATTTTCACAGAACAGGAAACCAAGACTTAGAAATGTGGAGAAACTTGCCTAATTTATATAGTTAGCACCTCTGGTTGGATTTGAATCCAGATCTCTCAGTTCGAAGTCCCGGAATCTTTCTATCTTTCTCTACTATGACTTTTCTTGCTAATATCAATTTTCAAGAGCAGAAACTGGTTACATCTTTTGGAGATTCGGTTAGTACTGCAAACTGACAAATGACTTTTCCAATTCAGTTCTGGATTATTTTCTGAAAGTTGAGAATTTTCTTTTAATTCTTGGATAAAGACAGACTAGTACATTTGAAGCTTTACTATATTTAAAATTCGAGCAAAATTCATCAAAAAAGAGTCCTTCAAACAAATAGCTGATAAAGAAGGTGACCTGTTAAGAGAATGAATTTTTCTTTATACTATGGTGTTACCTAAAATAGCCAGCTACCTTATCTTCCTCAAAGATTGGTTATGCTTTGATCCTTTTTCTGAACAAGATGTGTTTATTACTTTACTACAAATAGTTATAAATTCATAACTCAAAAATAGACAACAGCAAAGCACATATATTTCACTCAGTCACTAGGTTGGAGGTTGATTTAACTTAAACAAAACTCATAAGGGGCATCATTATATTCCCAATGCTCAGTTCTTAGAGAGGAGAGTCATAATTGGTCATAAGCTGCTTATGTGGAAGGTGACTACAAAATCATTTCCCATGGTAGCTAGTGTCAAAAAGTACCCAAGTAAAGTGACACTGTTTCCATTACTGTCCTATCACAGCATCAATCTTCCCAAAGCAGCTTCTAGGACCAAAAGGAAACTAACTTTGACTGAAGATGGCACCACTGAATTGAGAGATGTTTATGTATTCAAACACAATTTCAATTTAGGTTGTTATCATAACGCCCCAAGCTTTGAGATAGAAAAGATTTTCAAAATCTCTTTCAGTACCACTCCACTCCTGTCAAATAAGCTCCGTTCAGTACAAAGGGTACTTGTCATTGAGACAGAAACAACTTTTTTGATGTACTGAAGTCCATTCTTCCCTATTTGGGAGAAAGTAAGGAGTATCCTAAAATTTATATAAGATCAAGTTGGTAAAAAGTGCTTTCTCATCAGTCAAAGGAAGGAATACTCTAAGACAGGTTTTCTAACTTGTATTGACTTGTTCTTAGTGAAGTTTGCTCAAAGGAGTCATGGAATTGTGAGCTGAAAGTTTGTTTAGAGGTCACTCTGTCCAAGCCCTGTAATATAAAGGGATTTGCCAAAGGTCAGACAAGAAGTGAGTATCAGAGTCAGGATCTGAAGTTCAATGCCTCAAACTCTAGAGCTCTTCTAGGTTTGGAAAGAGAAGCATCCCTCAAAGTCAGCTAGTTCAATCTCCACATTTTGTAGAATGAGGAAGGCCCAGAGAGATTGATTTTTCTAAAGTCACAAAGGTACAATCAGGGTTAGAACTGTTCTCTGACACCACACCTAGGATTCTTTCTGTTTCCGTTCGAGGAATGTGCTCAATCCAACTTTGATTGGGAGTTCTGATTGACAAATTTTCAGTGAGAGAATTTATAGCCTAAAAATCTGCAAACACTTCTTCACTTCATTCATTGTTTTGTTAATTGTCAAGAATTTAAAAAGTGGTAGAGAAAATATTAACAATGCATATGTAACTTGAAAAATCTCATTTATATATTTTTTTCTTTTCAGAGTTGTTAAACATTTACCACCATGCCCCTACAATGCACAATAAGTTTTAGAAAAATGATGAATGAATCATGAAACAGGGCTATGCAGAATATTATCATTCAATAAAGCAGGTATTTATTAAGAACTTCTAAAAACAGGAAACAATGTCAGGCCTAAATCAGATAGTACCTTTTCCTTTCTCATTAGGGGTTCTATTTCATCTTCACTGGGTTCAGTCCTGCAAGAACCTAGTGTAAGTAAAAGGGATAGACACCCTTTTCTCACATTCTTTAGCCTATTTATGACCCTATCCTGGTGGCAAACTCATAGCCTCGTTTTGGGCTCCTGTCCACAGTCTCCACAAAGTAGAAAGTAGTGTACAGTGCAGTGTACAATGTACAGAAAAGAATCAGGTAAGGACAGATAAGAAGATATTTATTTTCTACACACAAAAGAAATGCTAATACGCCCAAAAGAATCACTGTGCTTGTTGACTAGATTTAAGCAATCAGCTGTTAACTTAAAGCTTACTGTTAAATGTGTCAGGATGTTGAGTCATATATATTTGAATATGTAGCATTTTGTGGTCCTATGGAATACATGTTACACATTTCACCTTGGCTCTTCAGTGTCCAATTCAGACCAAGGCTTAGCTCCTTTCTCTTAGTGGTTATCTTTTTTTTTTCTTACGAAGAGCTCCCCCTGCTACCAGTCAACTCCACCTAAAAGATTTTGTTGTTCAGCTGTGTCTGACTCTTCATGACCCTATTTGGGGCTTTCTCGGCAAAGATACTGGAGTGGTTTGCCATTTTGTTCTCCAGCTCATTTTACAGATGAGGAAACTGAGGCAAACAGGCTTAAGTGACTTGGGGATGGTCACACACCTAGTAAGTATTTGAGGTAAGATTTGAACTTGGATTTTCCTGACTCCAGGCCTAAAATTCTATTCACTCTGCCACCTAGATGCCCCTAAAAATGACTATAGGACCTCTTGTATATATATCTATATCTAGATCTAGATCTAGAGATATGTATATATCTATATCTAGATCTAGATATAGATATATATACATATATACATCTATATATAGATGTATATATATGCATATATATGTATGTATATATGTATGTATGTGTATGTACATATGTGTGTATATCTATATCTATATCTATATCTATGTATATATATAGAACCTATACATGTACTTTGTTCCTCACTGCCTCCCCTACTAGATTGTGAACTCTTCATAGTGAGGGAATGTATTTTGCCCTTCTTTGTATCCCCAGTGCTTGGCACAGTGTGTAGCACATAACTGATTCTTATTAACTGACTCATGGAACTCTTTTTGTCATCTGTCTGGTCACAGCGTGATCATGCACATCTATGCTTGGCTCTCACTCTGACCTGATGCATTAGTTCCTTGCTTTTACTCTGAGTCTGATCACCTCCATTTCTCTCTGCTTTTGGAGTCAGCAGGAGTACTTGCCCATCCTAGCTCTCTTTCCAGGACTTCATCAGAGCAACATGGCACTGGATGTGACTATATGTTATTCTTCTTCTGCATTTCTATATATGGCTTCTCCCCATAAAGAAATTCCAAAAAGCTCCCTGGAAACTCCAGTTGCTATGCAGAATGAATGTATGGAACAGCATCCATACTCCTGCCTCATCAAGCCTCCCTGTTACAGTCTCAAAGGGAGGATTGATCTGAGCCAGGGGCCCAGACTCCAGTGACATCTTCCTTTCCATCTTAGCATCAATCCTGTATCTCAACAGGCAGCAAAGCTTAACCTGCTATTTTCTAAGGCATTGCTATAAAAGCAGTCTTTACTGTAGTTTGTATCTCCAAAAGTAGCAGGATGTAGTCGATATTACTGGATTGGACTTCAGAATATCTTGATTTATATATTTGCTTAATTACTTATTAACTACGTGGCCTTGGCCAAATCACTACACTTTCCTGCATCTCAACCTCTTATTGAGCAAAATAGAGACAATAGTAATGGTACTGCCTGGTTCACAGAATTTTGGTAGCCAAATGAGATTCTATATAGTTATTATCCCTTGAAAACACTTTGTAAACTATGAAGTTCTTCCTAAGTAAAAGGTGATCAAATTAATATTACCTTGAAATCTACTTTGCAAAGACTTCACCATTTTGGCTGCCAGAGTTCTGCCACCAATGATAGTCACACATGAAAGAAGGGCTTAGAAAGCACTGATAGATATATTTAATTGTCACTAATGTCAGAAATCATAGTTCTCATCACTCAGGCTTTAGTGAAACTCTTTGCCTAAGACCCTAAAACCTTGGGCAGTTTATAGATCTATTCAGTGCACACAACTATCCCCCAAGAAACCTGAAAGATGGAGGAAGACAAGTAAAGTCACAGAAGGAAAACCGCTCAGGTAAGCAGTTTCCTCAGAGCTAATTGTTTTGTAACAACAACGCTTTGTCTCTCTTTCTCTGTCTCCTAACAACACCCAGGATAGGAGTCCAGAGTTCTTCCTTGGTTTTAAGAGTTACGTACAGATAGACTTAGAAAAGAAGGAAAGGAAAAGAGTGTGATGGTCTTTTTGTAGATTAAGGCAGTGAATACTGCCTCCCTCATCCCACAGCTCAAAGGTTCTGCCTCTGTGGTTGTGATAACAATATAGATGATGCCAAAAACTGGTGCTGGGCTCCTCTTCCAAATGGGTCTCTCATTGTCAAGTGTACCTCCACTATATTTAAAGACATTTCCTGTAGCAATTGACTTTAACGATGACTAACCAGGCTGAGATTTGTTTACTTCTACAAAGAAAACCTGCGGAGGCTTAAGGGGCCTACTCTTCTCTCCTTCAAACCTTAACAATGCTTTCCTTCTTTCTAGTCTAACCCTCATGAGTAAATGTGGTAAAGGCTAATCTCAATCTGAACTCATACCAGTGCAAGGAAAATAATTTTTTATCATTATTATTGAAGGTCCTGAAACAGAAATAAGCTACCTCATTTGCATACTGTATTTTGTAATTTGTATATGTCAATGATCCCTAATTTATCAGGAATTGGAAGTTGAATTGTTTCTCTTTTTGCCTTTTTAAAATAAATAATGATTTATTCAGAATTTAAACAATGAAAAAGATATTCCCTTATACACAGTAGAAAAGAAAAAAGATTTTAAATGAAATTGTGAATCACGATTTCATACTTCTTTGTCAAAAATATATGATAATTCCACATATTATTTTCAAAACTGTCCTACTTTCCTGTGCTTCCTTCTGAACTTTCTTTTGAATTAAAAAAAATGTTTCATTGGCCCTGGTTTTTTTTTTTTTTGCCATCACTATTGCTAACAACCACCCTCCCAATCATTCCTCCACTTAAAAATAAAAAGGGAAAACATACACTTAAGGGGGAAAATACACTTAAAAAATGAAAGGAAAAAAAAAACTTTCTAAAATATACAGATAACTATGAAAAATCCACACAATCTAAAATTATAACTCTTTCTGAACCTTAAAACCATAACCATTTTGTCAAGATGTAGGTAAAATTATTCATTACATGTCCTCTGGAAATATAGTCAGTCGTTGTATAGATCAGTACTCTTAAGTCAGCATTCTTATTCTTTACAACATTGGTTTCCTAGAATAAATCGTTCCTCTGATTTTGCTCACTTCACTTTGTATCAGTTCATATTACTCAGGATTCTCTGAAATAGCCTCTCTCGTCATTGTGTAGCACAATAAAATTCATTAGATTCATATGCCGCATTTTGTTCAGATATTTCAACTGATGAAAAACACCCTTTTATTCTAGTTGTTTGTTTTTTCTTAAGTTAAGCTATTTCTCAGGAAGTTGGGGAGTAATGAACATGCTTTAGTCAAGCATACCTACTTTATTCATTTCTGTCTGTTCCCTGATCCTAACAAGCCGCCTCTAACCAGTCATGTATTAGTACTTCTTGGGCTTTCCTGTGAAATAGAAACTCTCTTTCTGCACAGCCCTTCTCTTCACCTCCCAGGAAGCTGCGTGAACCTGTGCATTCATGTTGCCCACTGATTCTCCAAAGCCCCCATTAGTGTATTCCCTCTTTATAAGTGACTCATGATATTCCATAACTGGACCTGATTCCTTATACAATGAAAACCTTCCCTGAATTATCTCAAAAACAGATTCTACGTGATCATTAGCTCTTATGACAATTGACATAATGGGGGGAAAAGTTTTAGGAGCCCTGGGCCCTCTAGCAATTTTTAACTGTAGCCTTCAGCGAAGGAAACATACTGCTTTTGCTGTGTAAAGGCTATTGCCAGGAGCTCTGTAATGCTTGTACTAACTGATTAAATATGCTAGACAGCTAGAGCTTCCCTTTTTCACAGAGGAACCGGACAATGGAGCAGCACAACAACTAGCCAATCAGGAGGACTTCTGACGCGCAGGGCTGCTTGAAATACCAGTGATCCTTTGTGAATTAAACATTAGCCAAACTCAGAGAAGTGAGCAACTGCGGAAAACAGTCTTGACCAACTCAAAGAGAAAAGCTAACGTCTTGTTTTCTGATTTATCTAAAGAGCACCAATCCTCTCACTTTCTGATTATTGTGTTTACAGATATCTTTTCCCTAGACCCCCCCCTCCCCACTTGACTTCTCAATTTATTGTGTTTCTCCCTTAACCCTAATTTTAGCCACAAATAGACCAAAAAGTCCTAAGTACTTCAAATACTTCACCCTTTTCCACTCCCTTTTGAGCAGATGAGAACTTGGTCTCAGTGTTCCAGCTTGCAAGCTTCTTATAAATATAATTATAATCTTTATGAACTGACTCTAGCTCATTCCACATCCCCTTTTTTGGACCTGGAGTTTCTTCCATTTTAGCAGTTCACAGTTTTTTGTTTCTTTTTTTAAACAAAGGAAAACATAACTCTAGTGCTAGAGGTCAAGGTCAGGAAGCAGTCTCTGGGTCTTAGGACTTGCTGCTCTTGTATGGGAGGCATTCTTTCATCACTGCCTCTTGGAATACCTGGATTCCTTCAAGTCTCATCCCAAGCTCCACTTTCTATATACCATCTTCCATGTTGTCCAAAGCTGCTAGTGCTCTCCTTCCTCGTTGTACATTGTATTCTCTTTGAATATACTCTGCATCAACTTATATATTGTATGCACACATCTCCTCCATTACAATGGAAGTTTCCTGAGGACAGAAACTGTTTCACTTTTCAGTTTATGTCTGCAATGCTCAGCACATTTTATGCAACATAGTTGGGGCTAAGCTAAACTTGTTTTTGGTGAACAATAAAAAAAAACTGTTAGGATATTCTGAGCACTTAGATCTTTGTACATCTCCACATTACATGGCGTAGCTGTAGCAGTTACCTAGTTAACCTACTTGTAAGGATGACCTTAAGTAAAAAGTCAAGTTTTCCCCAGGACCATGAAGTATTATTTTATGGAGAATCTGAATATTTTTCAGAATTTTAGAGTTGGAGGGGACCTCTGTGGCCATTTGGTTAAAACAATATTTGCAACTGACCTTTGCAAATACCTTTCTGAATAAAGGGGGAAGTATATATTCCAGCATCATATACAAATAAAATCTTTCCCTTGTGTCCACTTGTTCCATTAAAATTAAATCCAGTCCATCTTTTTGATTTCTGTAGTTTGGGGACTGTTTGTGACACTAAGGATTTAGATAATGCATTGTTGCTGAAATCAGATGATTATGGTAATTTAATGCTACTCATACCCTTCTCTACAGTTTCTAAATACACCTAGAAAAATCACTAGTCAGATGATCCACCCACATAATCATGAATCAGATTTGCTAGAATTCTTACATGGTTAGCAAAGTTGTAGTGTCTTTCCCAAGGTCACAGCAAGGTTGATGTGAAAGAATATTAAGAAGTGATAGCCCCAAAGGTTCCTAGCTGTAGCTTAACTTGCTTAGAATTGCAGCCCCTCCAAAATTCAATACTGAACACATAGAAAAAGAAACTCTAATTAAGTGACTTTGGCATCAGCCAAAGACTCATAAAAATGTACACTCTTGGATGAAATATGGATTTTTTCCCCATTCAGCATCCATAACCGTTCCTTATCCCACTTCTATGTGCAAATTTTCTGCATTTCAACAGCCTAGCTCCAGTAAGAGCTTTTATTTATTTCCTGTAAAAATTCATAGAAGGATTCAGAAAAGGATGCCTCAAAGCTAAAATATATTATTATCAGTCATTAAAAAAGTGGTATTTAATGGAGTTCACACAACTTGAAAGGGGAAAGAAAGGACATGAGTTTTTTTCTCAACACAATTAGGGTATGATGGATCAGTTGTTAAATGAAATAAAGTGACATAATCTTTTATAAGTCTAATAACACTCTTAGGGCTCTTCTGAGTAGCTTGTTCTGGGTTTCTGTTTAATAGTGTATCTTTGTCCTACAGGTATATATGAATAACTTCTACTTGTTGAGACTTGGGATGTCAGAATTATGTACTTTTTTTGGCTATCATTTTTGCCCTCGATGACATACTTCCCTAGATTATGTGACCCTGCCTGGAAACATCACTTAATTGCCCTGAGCCTCACTTTCCTCATCTGTAAAATGAGGGGATTGTAATGGATAACCTATTTGTCCCTTTAGAGTTCTATATCTATGATTCTAAGATCCTTTTGTATTATTTTCCTTACTTTCCCCTAACATCAAATATGCTAAACTTTTTTTTCTGATTATAAACTATTTTGAAGGTTAGAAAGACTGCATGATATACATGAAAGAAGGCTAAACTGGAGAGGAAGGGATAGCAACAAATATTTATAAAGTGCCTACTCTGTTCCAGGCACTGTGCTAAGTGTTTTACAAATATTTCATTTGATCCTCACAACAACCCTGGGAGGGAGATGATATTATGGTACTCATTTAATAGTTGAGGAAGTTGAGGCAGACAAAGTTTAAGTGACTTGTTCAAGGTCATAGAGCTTGTGTCTGAAGCCTGATTTGAAATAAAGTCATCCTGATTCCTGTACCACCTAGCTGCCTAGTAGTCAGAAGGCACTTGGATTTGAATCTATTCCCTTCTCTCTACTCTCTCAGCCTCTCATTACTCCTCTTGCCTAAACTTTTTTTTTCAATATCGTTCTAATTGGTATTTCTGTTTCCTGTTTTTGTCCTCCATGTTTCATTTTTCAAACATCTGCTTAATGTTTAAAATCATTTGCAGTTCTACTTTTCCTACCTTTATTCATGTTTCCTGTTGTTCCCTAAATAATCCAGAAAAACTGCTCCTGGATTGACATTCTGTCTCCTTCCCTGTACCTTTCCATAGGCTTTCTTCTATGCCTGAATATATGCCCTTCTCATTTCTGCTTCTTTGGACCCTCAGTTTCCTGCAAAGTCCAGCACAAATGTCACATCCTATGTGGATTCTGTCCTGATGCCTCTAAATGCTAGTATCTCCCCTAAAAATTATCTTGTATTTATTTTGCATACATTTTATGTACTTATTTTGTGTATAATTAGATGCACCCATGCTGTTTCCCTTAAAGGGATGTAAACTCCCTGAGAGCAGGGACTTTTTTTCATTTTTGGAGTTTCATTTTCATCTTAATTTTAATGAACTCAAGTCAAAAGGGTAAGCCTCATTCCTTCAGACAACTCTATATAAACTGAACTTCACAGTAGGGCTTTTGAAGTAATCACAAGACAGTGAGTATATAAGACATGGGTGAATATACAAGTCTCATATTGGATATATAAACTCAATGTAAAGTTCTAGTTCTCAATATTGTACATCCTTATGAATAGTAAATTCTTCCTTATGCCTAACTTGAATCTCTAAATTCCCTCCTGTCTTTTCCTCGATAAGTATAAACAGAAATTAATTTTAATTTATGCAATATCTACCCTGAGAACTAGCATTCTTTTTCACTGCTATATAAACTCAGTTCCTTTACTTTTCCTCAAAGGAGCACTTTTCCAAGGTTTAATTTTTATATGTATTATTTTTTTTAAAGATAGCACAATATGGAGCAGTTACTCAAAGAAATAGCTCATTTTGTAAGTCCCACAAATAACTTTGCTTATTTTAATATGTTCATGGAAAAGAACAAATGGGAATTATTAGAGAAAAAAGATATTGTTAGCATATAGAGAATTTTGTGTTGTTGAGCATAGAATGAACCTCATGATACACATCAGACATCAGTGAAAGAACAGTTTCATCTTCTAATAGAGGCATATTAATTAAAACTTCTATTAATATTCCATTATGTACCATTAATTTCCTCATATATAGACTTTGACTCTCTTATTCTATCCCTGTCTCTTTGCCTCTGTCTTTGATCGTCAGTCTCCGTCTCTATCTTTGTCCCTGTTCCTGTCTCTCTTCTACTAAAATGCTGTTGCTTTCTTGAAAGGTCCTATGTAGCTTATGGATATTTACCTGTGGGCCTAACAACGAACTATGAATTACTGTTAAAAGACCAGTATAAATTTAGGGATGCCATGTGGCACAGTGGATAAAGTATGGGGCCTGGAGTCATCTTCCTGAGTTCAAATCTGGAGTCAGAGATTTCCTACCTATGTGACCCTGGGTAAATCACTTAATCCTGATTGCCTCAGTTTCCTCATCTATACAATGAGCTGGAGAAAGAAATGGCAAACCCTTCCAGTATCTTCACCAAGAATACTCTAAATGGGTTCACCAAGTGTCAAACATGACTTAAAATTACTGAACAATACTTAAATTTAGAGAGGTTCATCAGATACTGGAGCTATTGAGTAATAGATTTTTTTTTGGAAGAGTGGATGAGCTTGAGGAGCAGCCACTCAGGAAAACCACTTATCTACTAAGGCAGGGAAGGGTTACTCTCAATATCGGTGGAAGAAATACCTAAAACAATAAAATTGTGGATGTCTTGATGCATCTATTATTGTAGAATTCAAAATTATTGTTTTTAATTTTATCTTTTTTTTTCTATTTTAATGAGGGCAGTTAGCTGTGGTCAATATAGCCTGAAGGTTACCTAGCAGGAATTAGTATATACTAGTTAGAGAAATGAGTAGGAGTCTTAGTTGCTAAACTTGGAGGAAAGAAATCTTAGGTTCAATGCCTATCACAAACATTTATTAACTGTTTTGCTATGAAAAAGACATTTATTCTCCCTAAGATTTACTTTCCTCATCTATAAAATAAGTTTAGAAGAAAAAGGTTACTGAGGTGGAGCCAAGATGGCATAGAAAAGGCAGCAACTAGCATGAGCTTTCCCCAGAACCCCTCCTAACACCTTTAAATAATTCCATAAAACAATCTTGAAGTGGCAGAACCTACAAAAGGATGGGGTGAAATAATTTTCCAGCCAAAGACAACTTAGAAGATTGGCAGGAAAGGGCTGTCACACCTGAATGAGAGTGGAGCACAGTCCAGCACAGGCTGTGCCAGCACAGACTGAGCCCCAGCAAACCAGGAGCAGGCCTTGGGAACCACTGAATCCACAGTGGCAGTGACTGCTTCCAGATCTCTAGGCCCACAGATGGTAAGGAGATTGAACAATTTATCAGAAAGAGACTACTGGGGTATCCTTGCTGGTACTGGGGGCAGAATTCTGTTGTTTTGCCCATACTCGGATCTGGGTCCAAGTCTTGGGTGGCAATCCCAGAGTAAAGAGGATGACTAGCACACCAGATCCTGTGGCTAAAGTGGAGCAGGGACCCTCATCACAGTTCCAGGGCAGAAAAAAAAAGTACTTGTGGTCACTCAGGCCAGAGTACAGGCCAGGAGAGTAGTAAATACACCTCTCCTTAAATCATACCACCTTGGAAGAACTTAAAACTTACAGGTCCTAGAAGAATATCTGAAAATAGCTGCACAAAACTTTTGAAATTTGGGACAAGGCACTCTCCATCTGGAAGCAGAGCCCCACTTTATCAAAGAGTTAAGAGCCAAGAAATAGACTAGAAAAATGAACAAACAGAAAAAAAAATTCTGATCATAGAAAGTTACTATGTAACAAGGGAGATCAAAACACACACTTAGAAGAAGATATCAAAGTCAAAGTTCCAGTATCCAAAGCCTCCAAGAAAAATATGAATTGGTCTCAGGCCGTAGAAGAACTCAAAAAGGATTTTGAAAATCAAGGAAGAGAAGCAGAAGAAAAACTAGGAAGAGAGATAAGAGTGATGCAAAAAAAAATCATGAAAAACAAGTCAACAACTCGGTAAAGGAGACACAAAAATAAACCGAAGAAAATAACAACATTAAAAAAAAAAACAGAATAGGCCAAATGGAGAAAGAGGCACAAAAATTCATTGACAAAAAAGAAAAATTCCTTAAAAAGTAGAATTTGCCATGGACAGCTAGGTGGCACAGTTGATAGAGAACTGGCCTTGGAGTCAGGAGGACCTGAGTTCAAATCTGGCCTCAGATACATGACACTCACTAGTTATGTGACTCTGGATAACACAGGATTGAGCAACTTCTACATTAAGGAACCAGAGGGCTTGGAATATGATATTCCAGAGGTCAAAGGAGATAGGATCACAACCAAGAATCACCTACCCAGCAAAACTGAATATAATCCTTCAGGGGGAAAAATGGATATTCAGTGAAATGGAGGACTTTCAAGCGTTCTTGATGAAAATACCAGAGCTGAATAGAAAAGTTGACTTTCAAATACAAGACTCAAGAGAATCATAAAAAGATACACAAGAAAGGGAAATCATAAGGGATTTAATAAGATTAAACTATTCACAGTCCTACATAGGAAAACAATTCTTGTACCTCATAAAAACTTTCTCAATATTACAGCAGTTAGGATATATATACACATACACACATACATATAGACAGAGGGTGTAGGTCTGAGTTGAATATGAAAGGATGGCATCTTAAAAAATAAAATTAAAGGGTGAGAAAGAGGAATGCGATGGCAGAAAGGAAAGGGAGGGGTAGAATGGGGTAAATTTTCCCACATAAAAGAGGTAAGAAAAAGTTGTTAGAGTTGAGTGGAAGATGGCAGATATGGGGTAAGGAGACTGAGTGAACCTTACTCTCATCAGAATTGGCTCAAAAAGGGAATAACATACACATGCAATTGGGTGCAGTAATCTATCTTAACCTTTAGGAAAGTAGGAGAGGGAGGGAATGAGAGAAGGAGGTGGTGATAGAAGGGAGAGAACATTGGGGGAGGTGGTGGTCAGAAACAAAACACTTTTGAGGAGGGACAGGTTGAAAGGAGAGTGGGAATAGAATAAATGGGGGGTTGGAATAGGATGGGGGGAAATACATTTAGCAATCATTAACTGTGAAAAAAATTGAAGAAAATTTTTCTGATAAAACCCTCATTTCTCAAATATATAGAGAACTGAGGGAAATATGTAAATAAAAAAAGTCATTCCTTAATTGTTAAATGATCAAGAGATATGAACAGCTTTCAGATGAAGTAATCAAAGCTATCTACAATCATATGAGAATGTGCTCTAAATCTCTGTTGATTGGAGAAATGCAAATTGAAACAATTCTGAGATATTACTTCATACCTATTAGATTGGCTAATAGGACAGAAAATGAAAATAATGAATGTTGGATGGTATATGGGAAAAATGAGACATTAATGCACTATTGGTGGAGTTGTGAACTCATTCAATCATTCTTTAGAGTGATTTGGAACTATGCCCAAAGGGCTATAAAACCATGTATACCCTTTGATCCAATAATACATCTATCAGGTAAATTAAAAAAAAAAAAAGGAAAAGGAAAAGGATGCATATGAGTAGAAATATTTATACCAGTTCTTTTCTTGTGGTAGGGAGTTGGGAATTGGGAGCATACCCATCAATTGGGAATGACTGAACAAATTGTGCTATGTGAGCTCTCAGAGTAACCTGGAAAGACTTACATGAGCCTAGGCAAAGTGAAATGTATTGTGTACAAAGTAACAGCAATATTGTAAAATGATCAGCTGTGAATGACTTAGCTATTCTCAACAATACAATGATTCAATAAAACTCTGAAGGACTTATGATGAAAATTGCTATCCATCCCCAGACAAAGAACTGATAGTGTCTGAATGCCGATTGAAGCATATTTTTTTAACTTTCTTTATTTTTCTTGAGGTTTTTGTTTTTTGATCTACATTTTCTTTCACAACATGACTAATATGGAAATATGTTTTACATGACTACATATTTATAACCTTTGTTGAATTGTTTGCCTTCTCAATGAGGGGCATGGGAATGGAGGAAGGGAATGCTAAAAATGGTTTTTTACATCTAATTGGGGAAAATATAATACTAAATCATTTTTTTAAAGAAAAAGATAGCTATAAAATAAATCTAATTATACCTAAACAGATAGTCGTTAACAAACATTTCTTAAGTTCCTACAATATTTTAGGCTCTGTGCTAAGTTCTGGGGATATAAAGAAAAGTAAAAGATCTGGATCTCAAGGAGCTCACAGTCTAATAGGGAAGACAACATATAGACAAGATATATCCAGGATAAATTAGGGATACTCTGAGAAAGAAAGTCACTAACAGGGAGAGACTTCGGGAGAGTGTTGTAAGCTAAAATTAGATGATGTGTATAAAACACTATGAATCTTTAAAGCACTATGTAATTGTCAATTATTATTATTAAAGGGCTTGTGGTATAGTGATAGCATTCATACTAGGTCATACTAATGGGGGCAGAGCCAAAATGGCAGAGTAAAAGCAGTGACTGGCTTGAGCTGTCCCCCAAAGCCCTCCAAATAATAAAAATGGCTTTAAAATTCTAAAGCAGCAGAACTCACAAAAAGACAGAGTGAAACAAATTTCCAGCTTAAGACAACCTGGATGGTTGATTGGAAAGGTCTATCATGCTAGGTTGGAAGAGGAATGCAGTTCACCATAGGTATGCAGGCAAAACAGGCTTCAGCAAACCTAGAGCAGGCCTCAGAGGATTGAATCACAAGCAGTTGTAGCAGTTTCCAGACTTCTCAACCTACAAACACCAAAGAAAACCTAGACGGCCTGTAGGAAAAGTCTGTGACCATGGTGAGAGAGAAGCTGGGTCCCAGTTCTAGTCCCATTACAGCCTGGGGGAAGCAGCTGCTTCCTGAGCTCAGCTCACAGACAGAGGGGGAATCTAGTGGCTAATCAGAAGGGGATTGCAGGGATCTCTTTGCTGATGCTGAGGCAGGATTCTCTTGCTTTGCTTGTGCTTGGATCTGGATCACAGTTCTGGGTGGTGGTCCTGGGGCTAGAAGGAACACTGAAGTGGTGGAGCTTCCAGTGGTGGAGAGGGAATCCTCCTCACAGTAGAAAGGTGAAAAAAAGCGCTTGTGGTCACTCATGGAGCAAAGAACAGGCCAGGAAAGGAATAAACACCACGCCCTTGATCATACCACCTTGGAAGAACTGAAAATTTACAGGTCCTTAGAAGTATCTCTGAAAACAGCTGCACAAAACTCTCAAGGCTTGGGACAGTTCATTCTCCACACTGGAAACAGACCCCTACATTAACAAAGAGTTTAAAACTCAAGTAACTGACTGGGATCAGAAGCAAACTTTGCAAAAAAAGTCAGACCATAGAATCTTTCTTTGGTGACAAAGAAGATCAAAACATACAACCAGAAGAAGACAACAAAGTCAAAGCTCCTACATCCAAAGCCTCCAAGAAAAATATAAATCAGTCCCAGGCCATAGAACAGCTCAACAAGGATTTTGAGAAGTAAGTAAGAGAAGTAAAGGAAAAACTATGAAGAGAAATGAGAGTTATGCAAGAAAATCATGAAAAATTAGTCAACAGCTGGATAAAGGAGACCCAAAAAAAATTGAAGAAAATAACACCTTAAAAAATAGAATAACTCAAATGGCAAAAGAGGTCCAAAAACTCAATGAGGAGAAGAATGCCTTAAAAAGCAGAACTGACCAAATGGAAAAGGAAGTCCAAAAGATTACTGAAGAAAATACTTCCTTAAAAATTAGAATAGAGCAAATGGAAGCTAATGACTTTATGAGAAATCAAAATATGGTAAAACAAAATCAAAATAATGAAAAAATAGAAAACAATGTGAAAAATCTCATTGGAAAAACAATTGATCTGGAAAATAGATCTAGGAGAGATAATTTTAAAATTATTGGACTACCTGAAAGCCGTGATCAAAAAAAGTTCCTAGACATCATCTTTCGAGAAATGATCAAGGAAAATTGCCCTGATATTCTAGAACCAAAGGGCAAAATAGAAATTGAAAGAATCCACTGATCACCTCCTGGAAGGGATCCCCAAAGGAAAACTCCTAGGAATATTGTAGCCAAATTCCAGAGTTCCCAGGTCAAGGAGAAAATATTGCAAGTAGCCAGAAAGAAGCAATTCAAGTATTGTGGAAACACAATCAGGGTAACACAAGATCGAGCAGCTTCTACATTAAGGAACCACAGGGCTTGGAATATAATACTCCAGAGGGCAAAGGAGATAGGATTACAACCAAAAATCACCTACCCAGCAAAATTGCATATAGTCCTTCAGGGGAAAAAATGGATATTCAGTGAAATAGAGGACGTTCAAGCATTCTTGATGAAAACACCAAAACTGAATAGAAAAGTTAACTTTCAAATACAAGACTCACATGAAATATAAAAAGGTAAACAGGAAAGAGAAATTATAAGAGACTTACGAAGGTTAAACTGTTTACATTCCTGCATGGAATGATGATATTTGTAACTCATGAGACCTTTCTCAGTATTATGGTAGTTTCAGGGGGAAAAATAATTATATGTATAGATAGATTGGTAGGGCACAGGGTGAGTTAAAGATGAAGGGATCATATCTTGGGAATAAAATTAAGGAGTGAGAGAGGATTACACTAGGAGAAGGAGAAAGGGAGAGGTAGAATGGAGTAAATTATTTCACATAAAATAGAGAAGAAAAGGCTTTTACAGTGGAAGGCAAATGGGGGATGGTAAGAGGGAAGGAGTGAATCTTATTCTCATCGGGTTTAGCTCAAGCAGATTAGGGGAACAGGTATTCAGAATGCACGCCATCTTGGGGTGGGGGCAGGTATGAAATGGGAAGAAAATTTGGAACTCAAAATCTTGTGGAAGTGAATGTTGAAAACTAAAAATAAATGAATTAATAAAATCTGGGAAAAAAGTCACACTAACCTAGTACTCCACAGTGTACAAGCACTTACCTCAGAACTGTTCTATGGAGTAGATGGTGCATATATGAACTCGGTTTTACTGTATATATGAATGCAATGGCATAGTTGCATTATTCAGTTGCGCCTGACTCTTACAGGCCTCCATTTGGGGTTTCCTTAGCAAACATACTAGAGTGATTTGCCATTTCCTTCACACAGCTAGTAAGTGTCTGAGGTTGTATTTGAACCCAGAAAGATGATATCAGGTCCCATACTTTATACCCTGCATCACCTACCTGTCTGAACTTTGTTTTACTGATTTGTATACTTAAGCTCAGAAATATGAAGTAACTTTTACCTAATGACATACAGCTTATACCTGGTAAAACCAGGACTCAAAGATGAAGCCTTCTGACCCCATGTTCAATTTTCTTTCCACTCTATTTTCTTTTTTTAATTAATAAATTTATTTATTTTTAGTTTTCAACATTTACTTCCACAAGATTTTGAGCTCCAAATTTTCACCCCATCTCACCCCTCCCCTACCCCAAAATGGTACCCATTTTGAATACACCTTCCCCTAGTCTGCTTTCCCTTCTATTTCTTCCCCCCTTCTCTTATCCCCTTCCCCTTCTATTTTACTGTAGGGCAGGATAGATTTCTGTATCCCATTTCCTGTATTTCTTATTTCCCAGTTGCATGTGAAAACATTTTTTTAAACATGTGTTTTTAAAACTTTGGGTTCCAAATTTTCTCCCTTCCTCCCTCCCCACCCACCCTCATTGAAAAGGCAAGCAACTCAATATAGGCTATACATGTGCAGTTGTGCAAAATACTTCCATACTAGACATGCTGTGAAAAACTATTTCCCTTAATCCTATCCTGCCGCCCCCCATTTATTCTATTCTTTCTTTTGACCCTGTTCCCTCCTCAGAAGTATTTGCTTCTGATTATTCCTTTTCCCAATCTGCCCTCCTCTCTATCATCCCCCTACTTTCTTGTCCCCTCTCCCCCATTTTCCTAAAGGGTAAGACAGATTTCCATACCCAGTTGAGTGTGTATGTTATTCCCTCCTTAAGCCAAATCTTATGAGAATAAGATTCACTCATTCCCTCTCCCCTTCTCTCATTTCCCCTCCACTGTAATAGCCTTTTTTTTCTGTTTTTTTGTAAGATAATTTACCCCATTCTACCTCTCCCTTTCTCCTTCTCCTAGTATAATCCTCTCTCACCCCTTAATTTTATTCTCTGGATATGACCCCTTCATCTTCAACTCACCCTGTGCCCTCTGACTATATATCTATCTATCTGTCTATCTATCTATCTATCTACCTATCTATCTACATGCATGCATATAATTTTTCCCTCCAACTAACCTAATACTGACAAAGGTCTCATGAGTTACAAATATCATTTTTCCATGCAGGAATGTAAACAGTTCAGCCTTAATAAGTCTCTCATTATTTCTCTTTCCTGTTTACCTCTTCATGTTCCACTTGAGTCTTGTATTAGAAAAGTCAAATTTTCTCTTCAGCTCTGGTCTTTTCATCAAGAATGCTTGAAAGTCCTCTATTTCACTGAATATCCATTTTTTCCCCTGAAGAATTATACTCAGTTTTGCTGTGTAGGTGATTCTTGGTTGTAATCCTATCCCCTTTGCCCTTTGGAATATTGTATTCCATGCCCTGCAGTCCCTTAATGTAGAAGCTGCTAAATCTTGTGTTACCCTGATTGTGTTTCCACAATACTTGAATTGTTTCTTTCTGGCTGCTTGTAATATTTTCTCCTTGACCTGGGAATTCTGGAATTTGGCTACAATATTCCTAGGAGTTTTCCTTTGGGGATCTCTTTCAGGAGGAGATCAGTGGACTCTTTCAATTTCTATTTTGCCCTCTGGTTCTAAAATATCAGGGCAGTTTTCCTTAATCATTTCTTGAAAGATAATGTCTAGGCTCTTTTTTTGATCATGGCTTTCAGATAGTCCAATAATTTTTAAATTCTTTCTCCTGGATCTATTTTCCAGATCAGTTGTTTTTCCAATGAGATATTTCACATTGTTTTCTAATTTTTCATTCTTTTGGATTTTTTTTACAGTGTCTTGATTTCTCATAAAGTCACTAGCTTCCAATTGGTCCATTCTAATTTTTAAGGAAGTATTTTCTTCAGTAATCTTTTGAACTTCCTTTTCCATTTGGCCAGTTTTGCTTTTTAGGGCATTCTTCTCCTCATTGGCTTTTTGGACCTCTTTTGCCATTTGGGTTAGGCTATTTTTTAAGGTGTTATTTTCTTCAGTATTTTTTTGGGTCTCCTTTAGCAAGCTGTTGACTTGTTTTTCATGATTTTCTTGCATCACTCTCACTTCTCTTCCCAGTTTTTCCTCTACTTCTCTGACTTGCTTCTCAAAATCCCTTTTGAGCTCTTCCAAGGCCTAGGACTGATTCATATTTTGCTTCAAGGCTTTGGATGTAGGAGCTTTGACTTCGTTGTCTTCTTCTGGTTGTATGTTTTTATCTTCTTGTCATCAAAGTAAGATAGTATAGTCTGACTCTTTTTGCATTGCTTACTCATGATCCCGGCCAATTACTTGAGTTTTAAACTCTTTGTTAAGGTAACAGTCTGCTTCCAGTATGGAGAATGTAGTGTCCCAAGCTTCAAGGGTTTGTACATCTGTTTTCAGAGATATTTCTAGGGACCTGAAAATTTTCATTTCTTCCAAGGTGCTATGATAAGGGGAAAGGTGTTTCCTCTCCACTGCCATAACATTTCCAACAGGCCATCAGTCCTCCTAGCCCCAGGACCACCCCTCAGAACTGTGACCCAGATCCAAGCACAGGCAAAGCAAGAGATTCCTGCCTCAGCACTGGCAAAGAGATCCCTGCAATCCCCCTCTGATCAGTCACTCAATTCCCCCTCAGTCTGTGGCCTGGAAGCTCAGGAGGCAGCCACTGCCCCGGACCTAGCTTCTCTCTCACCCTAGCCACAGACTTTCCCACTGACCTTCTAAGTTTCTCTGGCATTTGTGGATTGAGAGGTCTGGAAACTGCCACAGCTGCCTGTGATTCAGTCCATGCTCCAGGTTTGCTTCAGCCTGCATGCCCCATGCCAAACTGTGCTCCTCTCCCCGCCCAGTGTGATATGCCTTTCTGATTGACCATCCAGGTTATCTTGGGCTGGAAATTTGTTTTACTCTATCTTTTTGTGGGTTCTGCTGCTTTAGAATTTGTTTAGAGTCATTTTTATAGGTATTTGGAGGGGTTTGAGGGAGAGCTCAAGCAAGTCACTGCTTTCCCTCCGACATCTTGGCTCCGCCCCCCGCTCTATTTTCTAAAGTGAAATTCTCAGCAGTTCTGAATTCAGAATGTATCTGAGTAATCTTTAAATCCCACTTAATCAAGAAACCTTTTTTTCTGTCCTCTTTCTAAAAAGGGTTAATATTCAATTTAATTTAACCAATAATTATTAAGTAATTGTTTTGTGTTGTGTGTAAGGCACTGTGGGAGGCCCTTTTTATATAGTGATTAGGGAGGGTCCCTAACATTTCAACAACATATAGCTACTCTATTTTTAATTGAAATATCACAATTGATGAGCAGTGGGATAAAACAAAATACAGACTTCAGATCTGTCTATTTTTTTTTTAACTTTTTACCACAGCTTGTTCAGCAATTCCCCAATTGATGGGCATCCCCTCAATTTCCAATTCTTTGCCACCACAAAATGAGCTGCTATAAATATTTTTGTACATGTGAGTACTTTTCCCTTTTTATGATCTCTTTGGGAAACAGATCTAGTAGTGGTACTACTAGATCAAAGGGTATGCACGGTGTTATAACCCCCCCCCTTTTTTTATTAGATAAAGAGGCCATTCTCTGCCTCATTTCTTATTAAACCATAATCAATGAATGGGCCTTGCCTCAGTCAAACTGAGATCTGTTAAAGACCTTAGCTTGAAAATGCCTTTGCATCCTGGCCTATCTCCAGTTGTCCTGATCAGTGTCTGGCCACTGGACCCAGATGGTTCTAGAGAAAGTGAGGCTGGTGACCTTTCACAGCCTTTCCTCACTTAAATCCAATTCGCTTGCATATCATGGCATCCCCTCCCTGATGTCATAGTTCTATTCAAGAATCAGAGGATTAGTGGATGCAGCCTGTGCTCGGTTCCAGTCAACCTCTTTGGGACCCCCTCGAGGCAGGGACATCTCTATGACCCTTGCCAACAGGAATCCATTTCAGAAGCCAAGACCTTTGCCCCTTACCCCAAAAGAATTTGGTTCCCATTTGTTTGATGGGATAATGATGAGGACAGGATCTGGACCCCCCAAAAGGAAAAAACCTGGACTTCCCTAGGTGGCCAAATCTTATTTGCCTGAGGTTGTAATCCACTCACCTGGCCTTTCATGATGGCTACATTCAATCTCCCAGTTCTGTTCTGTTGCCTCTCCATTGCCCCTGGTCACTTCCCACCCTTAATCCTATCTAGATTCCATTCTCCCTTGGTCACATGGTCCAGGTCCCTGGCTTTCTGTTCACCCCAGCTTACTGGCCACTTCCACCTCCTTAGACCCCTCCTCCAGTCACCCCAAACTACTTGGCCACTCCTAGATTCCCTCCCACAGTCTTTCTGTATATAAGGTCCATCTTGTCCCTATTAAGGTACTCAGATTTTTAAAATCTGGTCTGCTTGCATTAGTGATACAAATGCTTAGATTCTTTAAGAGTCTGCCCAATATGATGGATATTCTAATAAACCTTGCCTTTGGCTGAAAAAAAAAAAAGAACAAAAGGATAAAAAGCAACCTCTGTGAGTGGAAAAGTAGCTGCCCGCTAGGGTCCAAACTTCTGCTTGGGCAACACATCTTCCTTCCTTCCTTCTTTCCTTCTTTCCTTCCTTCCTTTCTCCCTTCCTGCCTTTTTTCCCTCTCTCTACATAGGGTATCATACCTTTACTACTGTACTATGCCCAAAGTGAATATAAATTTTAATCTCTGAAACTTTTTTTTTGTTTTGTTTTGTTTTGTTTTGTTTTTCTCTTAAAGGCCGGCCTTAACCCAAATCACTCTGGCTCTCCTTGATTGGCCAACAATAGGTCCCAGACCAAAGCCCTACTTGGTAATTGTTAGGGCCATGATTGGCTCAGAATGAATGTAAATAACAATAATTGTTTCTATTTTGGCCAGAAACTTCCCCTCCCAGATCTAATCTCTTTTATTTATTTACTTATTTTTTTTAAGAAGCATTCTTGTCTCATTTCTTATTAAGCCTTAATCAATGAATAGGCCTTTCCTCAGTCAAACTGTGACCTATTAAAGACCTTAACTTAAAAAGGCCAAGATCCCCTACTGCATCCTGGGCCATCTCCAGTTGTCCCGATCCATATTTGACCACTGGACCCAGATGGCTCTGGAGGAGATAGTGAGGCTGGTGACTTTGAACAGCACTCCCTCATTTAAATCTAATTCACTTGCATGCCATGGCATCATTGTCCTGACGTCATGGTCCTCTTTGAGAACAAAGGACAAATAGCAGCAGCAATTTTTTTGCCACCACAAAAAGAACTGCTATAAATATTTTTATACACATGGATCTTTTCCTCTTTTTTATGATCTCTTTGTTACAGAGAGCTAAAAATGGTATTGCTGAATCAAGGGGTATGCACATTTTTATAGCCCTTTGGGCATAACTCCAAATTGCTCTCCAGAATTGTTTGATCAGTTCACAACTCCACCAACAATACATTAGTGTGTCAGCTTTGTCTATTCTTGAGCCCGCTTGGAGTCTACAATTTACTGATGACTTTTAAATGTCTACTGAGATGAATATGCATCTATAGGGCCAAACATATGTCTCTAATGAGTTTTGAGAGAACCAGAGAAAGTGTTTCAAGGGGTGGGGTTTCTTGCTAGAATAGGAAGGGGGTCTGAGCATGGATTAGTGGTATGGCCAGCACTTAGAGGTGGCTCTATGCACAGTGCAACTGGACAGAAGCAGTGTTCCAGCTGGTCCTCTCTCTGGGTGATACTGGGGCCAATGCAGCTCTAAACAGATACCAGCTTTCCCATGGGCCCCAGTGGGCAGCAGGTGCCAGAGCAGCCCACGGATCTGGAAAGTAACACTGCATGCTGCTGGAGAAGTGGACCTTCTGCCTGGGCAGAGGGGCTCATTCTCTAGCTCTAGCTCCACCAAGGGCCCACAGGGCTGCCAGAGTCTCTACAGGCATCTGGTACAAATGGGGTGGAGTGATGGATGTGCTTCTCCAGGAGCATAGATTCAAATGTCTCTATTTTTGTACTTGATATGTTAAAATTATTATTTTATGGGTCTTTGCATAGCCTTTTGTATTACAATTAATTATATTTGAAATATATTTTAAGATTAATAGAGACATTTGAATTTACATTTTATGTAACTAAATTAACATATAATATTTTCTAATAATTATTCATAATTTATGAAAATATTAGTGTTAATAAAATGGTTAAATAATCAAAATAATATTAAAATCAAAATAATGTTGGTTCTTTTAACATTGGGGATCGAGCAACATAGTATACATTCATTACACCACATTATTAGTTTCATTGCTTTCTTACTAAAAAAACAAAAAAAAAAACTTAGTTCAAATACTTTTTTTCCCTAGTGAAGCCTTCCTTGATTTGCTTCTAACATCACCTTAGTGCAAGAGGAATTTGTAACAAGCTCTTACTTCCTCCTTTTATTTAGTTGAGGCATTAGAGAAATTCAAATAGTCCAGAAAGTTAATTACCAACCTTAATGTACTTGGTTATTCATAAATAAAGTCAATGAAATTTATCATTACAAAAACAAGTGTGATTAGCAACAAGATATAATAAAATGAACCATTCTAAGGTCCTGAATTAGATATCTATTTGAGTCATTTCATCCCCCTCTACTTTAGCTTTATTCATGCCAGGGAGAAAACAAGAAGGCATGACACTTCACAATAAATGGTAGATTAATGTGATGAAATGGATAAGGCTGAGTGAGTCAAAGGTCAAAAATACTATTCCATTAGCAGAGAACCACATAGCTTGAAGAGAGAGCAATTGGTGGTGATGTATTAATTAGATGAAACTTTTGAATTTTCTATGTTGAGCTAACATCTCAATGCTGGAGCTATTAATTTTGAGTAAGTGAGAATCTGGAAAAGCACTGTTATCTCTTATATGCCATAAGAAAGTCCAGAAGTAGTACATTTATTATGACTTCCAACAGTTAATGAAATTTCCAAATGGCAGTGAGTATTGGAAAACCCTCAAAGCATGGCTATATCATAACTCATAGATTTAGAACTAGAAGGGACCTTAGAAAGTAACTAGAACAATCTCCTACTTTCCCAGATGAGTCAAGTCAAGCTCAGAGAGGGAGATTTCCATAAAGTCACCGAGGCAATCAGCATCACAGGGGGAATTTGAACTTAAGTTCCTGACTTCATTGCCAGTGCACTTTCCACTGTATCATTATGCTAGCTGAGCTCAAAATTCAGAAATACAAACATAAAAAAATCTCTCTTATGCCAAGGAATATAAAAAGTATATTTTTAGGATTAATTGACATTTTGGGGGATATATATGCAACTATATTAATTTATATTTTACTATAATTATTTATAATTTATCAAAACAATGTTAATAAAATCACCAAATAACCACTTGAATTGAGGTAAATATGTTGAATACAAAATTCCTGATTTCTGAGTTCATAATGTACAATAAAGAATAACAAAGCTGATCATTTTAATATACTATCTTAATGTTTCTATGATTTCATTTTTCTTAAAAACCTCTGTTATCCTTGGACTTTTGTAAAATTGCTATTCCCCAAAGTAAAATTCAATTTTGAAATGTCAAATACTGATCTGAATTGAATATTGACTCATTGGATGTTCATGCCAAGGTGATTTGCCTATGATCACAAAACTAATAATTGTCAGAGATGGTATTTGAACCCAGGTTTTATGACTCAAAGTTCAGTTATATATTGATTGTGACATGCTATCACTCAGTAATGGCATGTATACAAATTGAGTTTGCAGTAACTTCCCTAGTAATGTTTTCCAACCTTCTAATGTATTCATGTATTTCAATTATCTCTATATAGGTATGTGTTTCTGTTTGTATATGTGTATATGTTGAATCTTGTTAGTAGATTGTAACTAGGTAGAAACTTTGTATCTCTTCCAGTCTCAATGAGTAATTACATTTACATTCAGTACATGTTTAATGAATACTTCAGAAAGACCAAAAACATTACTTGGAAAATAATGTCCTAGATTTTTTTTCTTCTAACAAATTATTTTCAATTTTTTTAAGGGTGGAGGGGTAGTATTCCTATTGCCTATCATAGTTTCTATCACAGAATGGATTTCTCCTAAATAATTATTGAATGAATAAATGAATGTTAAAAAAAAAGAAAACCTACAATCAATTTAGAATCAGTAATCACTGACTAGTAAATATATTTGTGCCTTTTTATGTTATAGATCTTATGCTTATGTGCTAAGAATGTAGAAAACTGGAGCTGTCCAAATATATACCTACAGAATCTGAAAAAACAATAGTTCCAAAGATGCAAAGTATTTCAATAAAAACAACAGAATCAACCAGATAGTAGAAGGAGGTTTCAATGAAATTTTATCATCTTTATAATGAATGAACTAATGCAAGGAAAACACCTTGTACTGAAGAAGCAATTTGTTAATACATCGTGAAATCTCATGTCACTTCAAAACAATCAGCCACAAAGGAAGCAAATTACTGATACTTAAACACAAGTAATAATTGTATGCTGAGAAATACAATAACTACCCCCCAACTTTCACTTGTTGAATAACTTCACTCACTGAATGCAAGACAAACTCACAGTTCACTGACTATATTTAGAAGTTTCACTCATATGACATAGTGCTTATTTGGATACTCTTTTTTCAGTGTATTTAATACAAAAAAAATAAGAAAGGAGAGAAGTAAGGAATGGAGGGAGGGAAAATCTTTTTTTGTAAAATAGCAATCCAATTCAGAACCAAGGCATCAAAGTGTTTAGCAGCTTAAAGAAGGAATAGGTTTAGCCAAGTCTCAGAGAGGGAATTGATTGGGGGAAGGAACAAAGCCTCTAACTCTCCCCCCATCCCCAGTCCTGCACTTAACCAAAGAAGGACATTGTGAATTTTGGAAGATCAGAGGTTCTGAATTTCTCATTGGCCTTGTAACAAGGTTGGAGGAAGAATAGTAGCAGATGAGGAAAGGCAGATTTAAGACTCCACAAGGATACTATAGAATGTTACATAATACCTAAACGGGAGATCTTGAGATAAGCAAGAAGATTTCTAGAACATGAGTTACAGTCCTTTGTCCTTGTGTTCAAAAATTGAGTCCATTTTCCCATGGATACCATGTACAGGTCAGGGAGGGTGTGACAGACTTTTTTTCAGGGGGTGTAGTTTATACCAACTATTCTTGTTATAATAACTAAAACTCTAAGAAGTTAAAATAATAGATAAAATCCCTCTTTAAAATCCAGTTAAGTCTAAACCCCTTTGGAAAACTCTTCAGAGGAAATAGAAGAGTCATGAAGGATAGAATTTCCTCTGCAAATGATGATTAAGCCCCTTCCATACCAATTGCTATCTTTAGAGCTTTCCCAAAACTATAGTAAAACTTGGACAAGAATCACAGATTACCAGGCATGAATAGGTTGTGACACATATAATTAGGGAGAATTTCCATATAGACATGATCATATCCATATAAATTCTAGTTGTGCAGATATAGATGTGGGCTCTTTTAGGACTACTCACTCCCTTATCTTAAATGTCTTTCCTGTTTCCTAATAAATCATCTTATTTATTAATTTTCTTGGTGTTTGGTTTTTCCTTTTAATATCAGAATTCAGAAGCTAAAAAAATAGGAAGTAGAGAAATCCAGGTAATTAAGGATTCTGGTTGGTTTTCTTCTAGTTAACTAAGATTTTCACGTCCGTGCCATTGAGTAACCATGAAAATAGCTCCAAGTTTCAATTTTTTAAAATAACATTAAAGTCAACAAAATCTCAAATTATACCTTAAATATGTTATCTGTACAAGTTACAAAAGTATTGCAGGGAGAAGAGAGAGGGAAAGGAACAAAGGCAGGCAGATAAAGAGGAAGGAAGGAAGGAAGGAAGGAAGAAAGGAAGGAAGGAAGGAAGGAAGGAAGCAGGAAGAAATTGTGGAATCTTAACCCTTTAGAGTTTAAAGGGATTTGAAACATCATTTCTGACATATGAACTGATGCTGAGTTAAGTGAGTAGAACCAGGAGAACTTTGCACACAATAACAACCACATTGTGTGACAACTAACTTTGACAGACTTAGCTCTTTTCAGCAATGCAAGGATCTAAGACTTCTCCAAAAGACTCATAATGGAAAATGTTATCCACATCCAAAGAAAGAACTTTGGAGTCTGAATACAGATGGAAACATATTATTTACTCTCTTTTTTGTTGTTGTTTTGTTTTGTTTCTTCTTTCTAGTGGTTCCTACCATTGATTCTAATTCTTCTTTACATCATGATTAGTATGAAAATATGTTTAATATGAATATATATGTAGAGTATATCAGATTGCATGCTGTCTTGGGGAGGGGAGAGGGAGGGGGAGAAAATTTAAAACTCAAAATTTATGGAAGTGAATGTTGAAAATTAAAAATAAATAAATTTATTTTAAAGATAAAATTAATAAAATAAAAAATAAAAAACATAATATGCAAGTTTTTAATCTATTAAATATCTATAATAATAAAGAAGTGGAAGTTAGTAAATTTGGGATTCAAACCCACGTTTTTGAGTTTGGCCTTGAACAAGGCATTTTACCTCTCTGGGACTCATCACATCTTGTACAAGGAGATATTTAGTCTAAATTGGAGTGATTATCACTATTTTTTAATCTAATGGGCCACTTTGGAAATCTAGTGAAGTCTATTTAGACTATTTCTCAGAATAATTGTTTTAAATTCATAGAATAAGTGCATAAGAAATTCAATTATGCTAGTATGCAGTTGTAAATTTTTCTCCCATATTGATTTGTAGATATCCTGAAATCTATCCACACACCCAAAAGAATTCCTGATCTAGATGATCTCTGAAATACATTCCATTTCTTTAATTCTCTAATTCTGAGTTCTTCCTCCCCCATTCCCTCCCTTTCTTCCTCCTTTTTGTCTTTTTTTCTTTCTCTTCCTTCTCCAATTTTCCTTCTTTTTTCTCTCCTTTCTTTCTTTTTATATTAAATACACTGAAAAAAATATGTTGCCAAATAAATATGAGTTTGAAACTTCTAAGTACATTCAACAAAGCTGTGTACATGTCTTTCATTGAGAAAATGAACTAGTCTCATAAATGAAATTTAGGTTTGATACTATATTTATCAGCATATAACTGTTACTCAATATTTAATTGTTAGTGAGTTATTTCCTTTGTGTTTATGTGTTTTGCATTGTAATTATGAAATTTCAGGATGCTATACAAGTTACTTCTTCAGTATTATATATTTTCTTTGGTTTACTCCTTAAAAAGTAATAAAAAAAAAACACACCTCTTACTATTGGATAGTTAAGTCTATTGCTTTCATTGAAACATTCTTCAGCTTGGAAACTATTCTTCAGGATTCTGTAGGTGTCATTTGATCTCCAATCCTAAAAAGTAGTGACAATTCACTTTTTTTAATTGCCTCTCTAGAAAATTCCTTGTTAGTAAAGTGCTACAACCTACCCATGACTACCATATTGTTTTCCTTTACCCTTAGAATAATACTTAATTTCTCCACTTTGGATATGTTTTATCCCATGATTTACAGTTATATAACAATGCACACAGATACAAGCACATCCACATAATAAAGATGGGTCTTTGAACACAAAAAAAATTTGGCTTAATTAAAAATGTCATATAATTTCTCTCCAATCCATTTTCCTCATCCTTTTCAATTCTATGCTTAACTTACTGCCCATCAATGTTTCCATTCATGATATAAAAGATACTCATATAGTAGATATATAGTCAATACAAAAATAAGTAGAAATAAATAAGTTCAATTGGTTATGCATTTAACATCATATTATAGTCTAGACAACAGGCATCTGTCAACCTTTTTGTTTTTTCCAGTGTGTATTATTAAATCAAACTTTTTTGAGTGTTTATTGATCAATCTCATTTGGAAAATTCTGCAGTGTTTTAGGAGGGGATACATGAGTACAAGATCAAACACAAACATGGACATCCAGATGAACTCATTGTCTATAAAGCATCCCTCTTCAGCTTGAATTTTGTGCTGTATTTCTTCATGAAAGTGACATACTTTTGGTGCATAAACACATCTTTGTTTTGGAACTTGAACTCCTTCTCAAGCTCATTTTACAGATGATGAACTGAAGCAAACAGGATTAAGTGACTTGCCCAAGGTCATATAGCTGGTAAGTGTCTGTGGCCAGATTTGAAGATGAAATAGGTGGTGTAATGGATAGAATGCTGGGTCTAGAGTCAAAAAGCCTTATCTTCTTTAATTAAAATTTGGCCTCAGATACTTACTGTGTGATCCTGGACAAGGAAGGAACTTAAACCAGTTTGCCTCAGTTTCCTCATCTGTAAAATGAGCTGGAGAAGGAAATGGCAAACCACTTTACTATCTTTGCCAAGAAAACCCCAAAAGGGGTCACAGAGTTGGATATGACTGAAATGTTTTCTACCTATTTGTTATGAAACTTATTAAATACCTTTTCCAAAAGCTAATTGAGGTTATTGGATGTCTTTTAGTGGAAAGAACATAGAGGGAGGACTCAGGAGTAACAGTACTAGAAAATCAGGGTCTCAGAGCAACTAGGCAGCGCAGTGGATAGAGCACTGGCCCGGAAATCAGGAGGACCTTAGTTCAAATCCAGCCTCAGACCAAACACGTGACGCTTACAAGCTGTGTGACTCTGGGCAAATCACTTAACCCCAACTGCCTTAAAAAAAAGAAAAAAGAAGAAAATTGGTGTCTCTTGTTTACCCCTGGAATCAGGAATTTTAATAACAACCCAAATGGGTGCCCCAGCCTTTGAGTTTGTGTGCTTGGGAGAATGACCTCAAATGGTGTGCTACATTCTTACATTACAGCTACTTTCTATGGTATTTAGCTTGTTACATATAAAGAGCATGCTTTCTTCTCCATGACATTTAACTTTAAAATCCTTTAGACTGTATATTTGCAAGTCAGATTTATTTCTATCAATCTTTAATAAGTTCATTCCATTTCTAGTCATCATTCCTATATTTTATGTAACTTTCCATAAATCCAAATCCCACTCTTCAATATATTTTAACCTACTATTTGCTTCACAAGACTGCCCTTTTTATTTCAATTCCTTTTCTTCAATTGGCAATAGTGTTGAAAATACCACCTGTTCAGCTAAGGTATTCAGTTTCTTGTCCAAAAGTTCAAAATCTTTAACAATACTATCCACATCCCTTCTGGCATTATTCTCTCTCCCTATGAAAATCACCAGATGTCTGATGGTCATCATATATCACAAGTATTTAGACGTTTTTCATTATGCCCTGGCTGCAAGTCTTAGAAAGACAGAAGTCTGCTCCATTATAAGCATCAGTTTGGCAAATTGCCTCAAAATTCCCCAGGAGTCACAAAAGACTATTACTTGTCTTTTCTTCATCTGACCCTTACTGGATGATTTCTTAACTCATGACATCTGTGGTTCAAAATCATTATTCCTTATAATAAAAATAATTTCATCCAAAACATCTAGTTCCACCCCCCCTCTTTTTAAAGAATATTACTTAGCTACTATATAGAATTTAGTTCTAATTGTTCAATAGTATTCTATCTCTTCTCTCCTGGTCCTCCTCCTGGTCCTCCTCCTGGTCCTCCTCCTGGTCCTCCTCCTCCTCCTCCTCCTCCTCCTCCTCCTCCTCCTTCTTCTTCTTCTTCTTCTTCTTCTCCTCTCTCTCTCTCTCTCTCTCTCTCTCAATCTCTCCCTCTCTCTTTCTCTTCTCCCTTATGATGCACCTTCCTGAATACAAGACTACCCCTCCATGCCCCACCTTACTGGTTATCTTGTCAAACTCCCTCTTACGCACTCACTATCCTGTCTACTTAACACATCTTATTTTGTCTGGTAATTTAATCTTTATTGCTGATAAATATCTTTTTAAATTTTAAAATTCAGTATAACCTTTCAATTCATGCAACTGGGAGCAGAAAAAAGACTTTATTCAGAAACTGGAGTCCTTGAAATGCTTAGGAACAGGAAAAATTCAGAGATTTAAAGCATCAAAGGAGTAAAGTCTGATTGTCCACCTTTTCAAGCAGAGGTTTTCGGTAGAAGGGATTTGGCCCTCTCCCTTTTCAGGATGACGAAAAGGATTCTCATAGGTCATACCATTCTATCTCCAAATTCTAGCACGGACAGCTAACACAATCTCTTCTTAGGGATAAATAGGTTGGAAGGACTTAGGTCACCCACAAGAAGTGGAGGCAACCCTAAATACTGGCTACCAGAGTGTGACAATATTTGGCTATTTGGTAGCCAGGATCACACAGTAGTAGCTATCTCCAGATACTTTTGAGGAGGGATGTCACTTCCTTAAATGAATCAATCTTTTTTTGATGACTCAAATATATAGACCCACACCCAATCACACAAAATACTTTTACGCATTCAAATGCCATTAGGCTACTGTATGTGGTGGAGCTAAACAATGAACCTGGCAGAAAACCCTTATATAGAAAACCTGTTAGCTCCCAGAAGAAAGCCAAGGGAGATGAATCATACATTTTCCAGAAGCCTATTGCTTAGGTTCAAGAGGAGGCAATTTCTTTCACATGTGAGGGAGTATAAAAAGCATGTAGTATCATTGTGAAAAGCCACAAACTCCTTAAATCCTATCCTACCCTTTCCCAGTATCCCCAAATTAACTGAGCTATTTTTAGTGACAGCTTTATGGCTCAGGCTGGAAGTCACTTAGGCAGTAGGTTTTAGTTACAAGAGGGAAAACTTGTGCATGATGATTGTGTGTGTGTGTGTGTGACAGAGAGAGAGAGAGAGAGAGAGAGAGAGAGAGAGAGAGAGAGAGAGAGAAAGCTTGAAGATTTTTCTTCAAGATTTCACCTGAGGACTACTCTTTTTTTGCCTTTTTTGGTGAGGTAATCGGGGTTAAGTGACTTGCCCAGGATCACACAGCTAGCTGAGGACTATTCTTAACCCATATGCTTTCCAACATAGAAAGCCAAGCTTGTTTAGCCTTTCTTACATATCTGTCTTCCTATGTTCAAAGTTTAGTTGCTAATGAATCTGGGCCACTGGTGGAGGTGCAAGTGGATTATCCTGGAAAATTACTCCTTAGTTCAAACAGGCAACAAGAAAGGTCCTTCTGTTACCCTAGGAGGGAGACCCCAGTCTGTCATTCTGTCATAGAGCTGAATTTTCTTTGGGTTGGTAGTCACATCTTCATTCTGTTTCTCCTGGTTTCTGATCCTGTCATTAAAAAAGAAAAGTTTATTCTCCATTTTTCAAACATATTTTTGGTAAACACTATTTCTTCTTTTCTTCTGCCTCTATACCCCTGCTAACTTTGATGTCCTTGAATTAGATATCTCCCCTGGAAACATTCCCTCCAATCTCACTGTAGCTCTAGAAACTGGCCCTATTTGAGGCAGTTAAAGACCTCTCATGTCTTTGGGCCCTTCTTGCCTTCAATGACAGATTTTGGAGAAGGTGCCTCCACTATCCCACCATAGGGACAACTCTCAGATTCAGGATGGTGCCCAGTACACTCCATAGTAGGGAGCTAGTACACCCCACTATTTCACATGCCTGTCCCACAGAGTTTACAGAGGTCATGTAGACTACATGGGATATGGGGCAAAAGGTGAAATTGATACAGCAAATTCCTTGACTTCCTGAGTAGAAGTTCTCCATTCATGTGCATGGCCAGATTTCCAAAGTGCAGAATCATCTGGTCAGTGGCAAGCTGTTGTTTAGTAACATCATCACCATAGATCACCACAATGGTCACCTGAAGACACAAAAGTAGTCTGTCTGGTAATGGGCCCAGCATGCTTCCCACACATGCAGAGTCTCTGCATCCAGAAACTCTCACTTAAAACCCAGAAGGATCCAGTGGTGGCAGATAAGCATATGTAGGCCAACCTCCCCCAGAGAAACAAGGTGCTGCTAAAAACAGGTAGGCCGGCCAAAGCAGCTCATGAAGGTATAGCAGCTGTTTCTCCACATCTTCATCTCAGGGAGAACTGACAAAGATCGTGTTCTGCATCAAACCTATGAAGCACCAGAAGGTATCTGATTCATCTAGAATGTCCACCAGAATGGAAGCCACCAGATCTGATATACCCTGGAAGTAGCCAAAGGCTGGATTGTATACCTTATATTTCAGCAAAATCCTCCTCATGCTCTTCACATTTGGCTTGTCCCCTCCTCAGAAGAATTAATTGCTCTGGTCTGTTTGAACCACATCTTTGTCAAGGGTGAACTGCACGTGGTGTCAGAATTCTCTCTGCTTTTCTGGAGTCATTGAAAGCCCTTTCTGCTGGATCTCTGAGTATTCCCTCTTCTTCTGGGCCCTTAGTGACTCCAGCTCTTCTGACATGGACTCATGGCTGTAACAGCACAGCAGGAAGCAGCAGCCGTCACTCCGAATTTGCTCAATGCCACCAAAGAAAATGGCCTTGCACAGTTTATATTCCTCTTCCACCTGCCTGGACTCATTCACATGGTTAGACAGGTGGAGACATCCAGTTTTTTGTACATGTTCTGCTCTGGGTAGGTCTCTGAAGAAGGGAGTTTGGGATGTCAGATGGAGAACTGCACACAAATCTGTTCTTTGGAGATCTGGTCTTTGAGATGAGTCTCAATACAGTGTTTCCATTACTGAAAAACTTCTGACAGTTTATCCTGGCCACCATGGTAAAAATGTAAGATCTTGTACTGACGTGCTTAGCTAGCAATAGCTAGCTACCCTCTGGTATAGACCTCATTACTAAAGAAAAGGCAGAGAGACCTTATTTGTTGTTCCAAATTAACGCAAAACACCCTACAGATCTGTTTAAGGGCAAACATCTTTTGCTACTCACCCCATTTGGAGTTCTGCAGTTAGCCACTATTCTCAGGGAACTGAAAGTTGGTGTCAAGGCTGGAGGTAGAGTTAGTGGAACATGTTACGTGATTGTCACATGTCTCTTTGCTTTCATTATCCAGAAAAACAGAACTGTTGCTCTCTGCAAGGGCTTCACTTATTGGCAAGAGGCAGAAGGGTGAAGAAAAGGCATCAGAATCAGAATCAAAATTACTATCCTTGCTCACATCATCACCAGAGAGCTCTAAGGAGCCTTCCTCTTCTGCAGCCTCTGGCCTCAACTCTGCTCCCTCCCACCATTCACTGACAATTCGGACCTATTTGACTTATCCTGAGAACTGATAGCAGATAAGATTCCTGAGTCACTATGGACAGACTGGGTAGCTTGCATAGGACAGTCTGTCCCCAAGCCTTGGGATAGCTTTTCCCCATCTTTTAATCAGGAGCTTATGTGGATGGTATCTTGGAAACTCTAGGCCACCACCAAGAAGTCCTCATCCTTAGGGGTCAGAGAGTATCTTTGTTTCATGGGGGAGGGCTGATGAGGCTCTCCAGAGCCCTGAGCACGATGGTCTTGTTTGCTATGGTATTTGTGCACAGGGGAGCTTTCAAGAGTGACGTAGCACAGGGCCTCTTCATCTTTCCTTTTAATCCAGAACTTAGGGACCCAAGAAAGAATGAAGGTAGGTCCCAGAAGTTCATCCTTTTCTATGGACAAGCACAAATAACCTGGATGATGCTCCTCAAGGCGCCACAGAGCTTGCAGGGGGTAGACACAGACATTGTTCTTTGAGTACATGATCTCCCCCTATGGTATGGCGTGAGGGCCACTGCTACCACTGGGGATGAGGGTCAAAAGGCTTTTAAGGAGGCTCATCAAAGGAGTTGACCCCAAAGACATTGCTAGGAGAATGTTTCCATTATTCATGACCTTCAACCAAGAAAAGTGCCAAGTAAAAGATCAATTTATAGATGGACTTCAATTGTCACAAGGAGCTTGTTGTAGAGGGGTTTGATGGTCCTTGAATTTCTATATATAACTTAGCATAGCAAGCCATATTGCTTTGCCCAGGATCTGGACACATAAAAGCCAGACTGTCCTCCAGCTCTGTTGGCTTTTAGGTCCTGCCAAAGCCACTGCCTCCTTCCCTAAGGATGAGGTGGGTATTTAATATATCTTAATGTGTATTGTCATGTACCGTTTTATACTTCCATTACATTGTTAGCTCCTAGAAGACATGATTTTTCTTTATATTTGTGTCTGTACGGTTACAGAACCTAAAAGTCTTATTATTTACCATTTCAGGCAAGTATGTTGACAAAATGAGTGGAAGACAATAAACCCATCTCCCAACTTTATCTTTTGTTTTGGATAAATAGGTTTTTATGAAAATTTAGAGAGAATCTTGGAAATTTCTTACTCTAAAACATACAGCTGTCTGGGGGCAAATTACTTATTCAACCCTAGACGTTAGGAATCCAAAAGTAAAAATTAATTGATCTCTCAGGTCAGGCAAAATCAATAAGCATTTATTAAGTACTTCTATGTGGCAGACACTGCACCAACCAATGGGAACATAAATAAAAGTTGAAAAATAGTACCTGTCCCCAAGGAGCTTGTATTCTATTGGGGAACACAACATATAAAAGAGAGCTGCAAAGGGAGGGTGCAAAGGTAACTGGCAGGGAGGCATGGTGGAAAAAATCTTGTGGATATCATTCAGAGACTTCACCTTATCATTTCCCATCTGATTGATCAGTTGGCTTTTATGATCTCTAGAAACTCATCATTCTGCCAAGATGAATTTATCTTCATAATTTTTATCTCCTCAGATAATTTTCAACTCCTGCTAAAGGACTTCATTGTACTCCCCAGCTGTCTAACCATTTTTCAGCTTCTTTTTATTTATTCCCCCCTCCTAAATTGTGAGTTCCTTGAGAGCAGAGACTGTCCTACAGCTGTCTTTCTATCCATAATGTTAAGCACATAGCAATAAACAGTGCATAGGACAACAGAGTGCCAGTCACGTAGTAGGTGCAAACAATGTTTACTGACTCTGACTCTGACTCAATTACATGTTACAGTGGATAGAATCTTGTTAAGACAAAGAATCAATATATCTCACAGTAATGTCTGATCAAAGGGTCAGAATTGGGAAGGTAGGAAAGTTAAGGCAGTTTATTTATAGTTTCTTTATATTAGTACCTGTTTTTCACTTGGGGAAGATAGATAGTATTGTGGATAGAGGGCTGAGCCTGGAGTCACAAAGACTCATCTTTTTCAGTTCAAATCTGGGCAAGTCCCTTAACCTTGTTTGACTCAGTTTCCTAACCGGTAAAATGAGCTAGATAAAGGAATGGCAAACTAGTCCAGTATCTTTGCCAAGAAAACCCCAAACAGGGTTATGAAGAATTGGATGTAACTGAAAAAAATTTTTTTTGTTTTGTTTTATTTTTGCTTATTCCCAAGAACAAGCAGCTAGAAAAAAAGGTCACCTATTTTTTTTAATTGTTGACATAAAGAAAATGCTTCCTGTTTCTGCAACCTTGTGCTCAGCAATGGAAATGACCTTCCTGAAGCACAGGTCTGACTATGTGTCTCCCTCCATTGAAATTTCCTCAAAGATAAAATACAAACTACTTAGCCTGACATTGAAAGCCTTTCAAAAGTAGGCTATAAGCTTTGTTTTGAGTCTTAATTAATATTACTCTCTTCATGGCAAAATGCAGTCAAAATGCTTCCTACCAATTGTAATTCCATCTTTCTACTTCCATGCGTCACAACTTAATTCTCTTACCCAGAATTCACTCCCATCTAACTTCCACCTCTCTTAATCTTCATTTTTCTTCAAGTTTCTCCTCAGTTATCACTTCCTCTGTGAAACTTTTTCTGAGTATTTCCTGCTCCTCACCTCGGTGCTTTTTCTCTCCTTGAATTACAAAATTTAATTATCTGTTGACTTGTCTATAACCCCTACCTCTAAAAGAATGTAATCTCCTTGGGGCAGCTAGGTGGCGCAGTGGATAGAGCACTGGTCCTGGAGTCAGGAGGACCTGAGTTCAAATCTGGCCTCAGACACTTTACTCTTACTAGCTGCGTGACCCTGGGCAAGTCACTTAACCCCAATTGCCTCACCAAAAAAAAAAATGAAAAAAACAAAACAAAAACAAAAAAACACAGAATGTAATCTCCTTGTAAGAAGAGACTGTTTCATATTCAAAGTACTTAGCATAGTATCTTCAACAAATTTCAAGTTTAACAAATATTTTATTGAGTTGAATGTGAAATTACACAACAATTTATTCTGAATTCCATTTGGAAGGTAATTGAAATGGTCTGACATGTTGTCCTAATATTAACCTTGTTTGCCTTAGTTTCCTCATCTACAAAAAGAGCCGGAGAAGGAAATGACAAACCACTTCAGTATCTTTGCCAAGAAAACCCCAAGTGGGGTCACAAAGTGTCAGACATGACTGAAATGACTGAACAACAACATATTTATGTATAGATAGAGACACACATATACATGTATATATGTATACATGTATGTACATATATACATACACACAGGAGACAAATACTAGTTTTCAAATAATATAACAAAAATCTAAAACATCAGTCATCAGTCTCCTTAAACTAATATAGCAGGTACAAATCATCATCGTCCAATGATGAAACTATGTTTCTCAAAACAAATCTCCATTAATTTATTTAAATATTTTAAATAAATTTTCAGAATTTACCTCAGTGACTAAGTTGATCTCTAAATCAAATTATCAGAATATGAATTTATCATATGCTCACAGTTTTATACACACCTAAATCACAGCAGGAGGTGTTTGCTAGGGAATATCTTGAATTTAAATCTTCTGGTTAAATTATGCTTTTCTGAAACAGATGTGTTTAACTAAAAGGTTTTATTTTCAATCACTCTCCCAAGAGGGTTTTATATATTCCTGAAAAAAAATTTTAAACAATGGAAAGCTCATCACCAATACTGTTTTTTTTTTCAAAGCACTTTTTATTTGGTACAAGTTTAAGGAAACCTCAGTATAGCATTAATAAGTATTTTTCTTAAAACATAGTTGTTATTTATAGAGCACCAACGGTGTGTTGAGCACTTTATTGACAGATATAGTTTGTACAACTTTAGGTGTCAAACTCTGAAAATAAATTACCAGAGTCATAGAGGTTATTACACTATCAACTCTGACCAAAGAGTCACAAAGGTTATAACAAAAGCTTTATACCAACTGTCAACTTTGAAAAATAAAGTAAAATAAAACAAAAGAGTTCACAAAGGCTATAGGCAAAAAAATAAATAAATAAACCAACAGCTTTCTTTATTCCATTGGAGGAGGGAAACTAGACACGCAAGCAGGGATCTCATGAAAGACCAATGAGACCGAAGACATCAAGGTTAAGCTTGATACATATAGTTGTGGCTAGACAAAGAACCAAGCAGTGAAGTGTGACCACAGTAGTGAGGTATAAGAACAACAATGAGGCAAGTTTGCTTACTGACAAAAAGTCTATTCATAGCAGGGCTTCGTGACCTAAATATGGTTCCTGCTTATTCAAGCTCAGGGCCACCTGGGGCTGATTTGAGCCAATTCTGTGATTTGGCTGCAGCAGAGTTCATCTAGAGGGTGAGCACAAAGTATTGTTGTTATGCCAAGCTCAGGTCAAAGTTTGCTTCCTGGGCCTTAGCTCTGGAAAACAAGGTGTTGCCTAATAATGCAAAAACAGAGGAGTGGTGATCATCAGCATGGAGATCATAATTGAATCCATCATAGCTGCTAAGAACAGCATTTTAAGTAGAATAGAGGGAAAAGAGAAGAGGGCCCAAGAAATAGTACTTTGGGATATCCTATAGTGGGGGTATGACCATTAAAATTCAGCAAAGGAAAATGATAAGGAGTGATAAGATAGGAGAACGAGGATAGTGAAAAGAGGAGTGGTCTTGGGGTGGAGGTCCTCATACAGGTTATCTGCTAAGATAATAAAAAAAGTCTCATCATATGGCATCTTCTCTTATCCCATTAGTCTACCACATACACCCGATAAAAACAGTTTAACTTTCATTCATTTCAATTTTTAAAAATCCTTACTTAAGCAGGTATCAAGTATAAGACACCTGAGGCTAATTTGAGCCAATTCTGTGACTTGGCTGCGATGGAGTTCATGTAGAGGGTACCTATTATATATCTGGACCTGGATGCCTTTTAGACATCTTAAACTCAATGTGTCAAAAAATGAACTCATTATCTTTTCGCCAAAACCTGGTTTCTTTCTAACTTTCCTATTTTTGACAAGGAAGCCATAACTCTTCCAGTCACCCAGGTTCACAAGCTAGCTGTTATCCTCAGCTCCTCATTCTCTTTCACCCATCATATCCAACCAGTTATCAGGCCCTGTTGTTTCTTTGTAACATCTCTTATGTATCCTCCTTTCCCTCCTCTGATACTACTATCACACTTCCACAGGCCATCATCATCACATGCCTGGACAACAAAAATAACTTCATGTTTGGTCTCCCTGTCTCGAGTCTCTCCCCACTACAATCCTTCTTCTACTGAGCTCTCAAACTGATTTTCCAAAAATATAGATTTGACCTATATTTACCACCACCCACTCACTACTATTAAATATACTCTAATTTTCCCATATTGACTCCAGGATAAAATATAAAATTCTGTTTGGCATTAAAATAACTTCATAAGCTGGCCCCTTCCTACCTTTCATTCTACTTTATTCCCCTCCAAATCCAGTGACTCTGAGTTCATTTCTGTTCCCCACATAGGACGCTTCATCTCCTGATTGCAGGCATTTTTATTGGCTGTCCCACCTACCTGGAGTTCTCTTCCCCCTCATCTCTGCATTTGGGTTTCCTTCAAGTCCCAGTTAAATCCTATTTTCTAGGTTCTGGAAAAACCAATTAGTCTTACTTAGAATGCCTTCCTTCTTTTTTATTCCATCTATATCTGGTTTTTACATGGTGGTTTTCATATTGTGTCCTCCATTAGACTGTGAACTTCTTGAGAACGGAGACTACATTTTGCCTTTTATGTTTTGTAACCCTGCACTAGCACAGTTTTTGGTACATAGTAATACTTAACAAATTTACATTATTGCAATCACTTTGAATATTATTTTCTTGGCTCTGCATAGTTTCCCCTATCTCAATTCATGGGCATTCCCATGTTTCTCTGAAATCTTCATATTTGTCATTTCTTATGATACAGTAACAATTACATTAATTTCATGTACTACTTTTTTTTAGCTATTATCTAATTGACCAACACCTACTTTGTTTCCTGTTCTTAGCTACCACAAAAATTGCCACTATTACTTTTAACGTAGATGGAAATCTTTCATTCTTTATTTGACCTATTTTGAGTATATAGGTAGCAGTGGGATCTTTGGATTAAAAATTATGGACATTTAAGTCATTATCAAAGAGACCTTTAAAGTTGGCCTAGGATTATAAGAATTAGGTCTAAGGTCTATGAAATCATATGTTTCTTTCCAAGTGTCCTTAAGGGATTTATCTCCTACTAATTATGAAAACTGGGTCATGGTGGCCAACACACTTATTTTAATACAGAATAATTTTGAAAATTGTTCTCAGGACTTGGATATGAAATATTGTTGAAAGCAGTCTACCTTTCTGGACTTACTTCCCATTAAATTTCTTCACACACACTGAGCCACAGACAAACAGACCTATTTACTATTTCCCAACCTCAGGCTGCCATTTCCTGACAAACACATTGCCTTTTACATGGGCTTGATCCACATGCACACAAAAAAATAACCTTTTTCCCCCAATTATTCATTTAATCGTTCTCTTCCTTCAACACTTAATGTAGAGGTCATCTCTTGCTAGAAACCAGTCATGATTTCCTTATGTATTCGGGATATTTCACCCTTCAAATGAGCTTATATATGCTTATCTGCGAACATGTTCCCTCAGCAGAATATTGTCTCCTTGACAACAGGCATGTGGTGGTGATGGCCTGCAGCAGATTTTAGTAGAAAGATAATGAGTTCGTTTTTTGACATATTGAGTTGAAAATGTTTAAAAAACATCCAGGTCCAGATAACTAATAGGCAAATGGAGATGCCAGTCTGGAGATAAGGAGAGAGTTTAGGGCAAGATAAGTAGATTTGGTATTCATCAGCTTGGAGATGATAGCTGAATCCATCATAGCTGATAAGAACAGCATGTTAAATAGAACAGAGGGAAAAAAGAAGAGGGCCCAAGAAAAAGCACTTTGGAATATCTGATGCTGGGCATGACCTTCATCAATATTCAACAAAGGAGAATAATGAATGGTAAGATAGGAGAATGAGGGTAGAATAGAAAAAATGGAAACCTAGAAAGAATAGAGTATCAAGGAGAAGTATGTTATTAACAGTGTCAATGGCTATAGAGAAGAGATCATAGAAAGAAAAGCCTTTAGATCTAGTAAATAAGAGATGATTGTTATCTCTGACGGAAGTAATTTCAGTTGAAAGGTGAGATGTGAAGCCAAATTGTAGAGAGTTTAAAGTGAGAGGAAAGAACATGGAGACACCTTTTGAAGAACTTCTCAAGAAGTTTAGTCACAAAAGGGAGGAAATATGTGTGACGTTTAGCAAGGATGGATAGCTCAAAGGAGGTTTTATTGAGGATAGGGGAGCCATGAGCAATGTGTGTAGGAAGTAGTGATGAGGCCAATAGATATAGACAGATTGAAGATTAATGAGATTGTGGAAATGATAGATGTGTTGATTTGCTAGAGAAGACAGGATAGAATGGTATCCCTTGTGCATGTAGAAGGGTTCGCTTTGGGAATGAAAAAGGCAAGAAGGCATGTGAGAAAAGAGGAAAAATGAGATTTTAGGAGAGCATATTTGAATGAGATGAGATGAGAAAGAGGGGAGAAGAGGGATCTCTTACCAAATAGGTTCATATTTTTTTTCCAGTGAAGTATGTGGCAAGGTTCTTAGCTGAGGCAGGATGCATAGAAGACATGAAAGGATTGAAGGTTGAAAAGTTTTGAAAATCCATTCTGGAGAGTATGATATGATTATGCAATGGAAAATGGGAGATATTATTTCAAAGATTTCAGAGAAAAGGTAGAGATCATAGATTCAATGCTCATAAGATATTCCTTCCTCGCCTCTACCTCTCAAAATCCATAGATTTCTTTGAAGCTCAATTTAATTGCCCACTACTTCAGGAGTCTTTTTTTTTTCTTTTGCTTCCATCAGTTGCTAGTATTTCTTCCTCCCTGATCTATAGCTTGATCTACTTATAGACAGATATAGATAGATATGTGTATATACATGTATGTACACATATAAATTTACACATATATGCATAAAATACATGTGTATATATGCATGTGATTTTTGCCATTGTATATCAAGTGCATATGAGAGTCCTAGGAGCATAGTAGATATTTTTAATAAGTGCTTACTGTTTGGTTGGTTGTTCCCAAAATAATGGTCCTTCATCTTCCTTCTAGCCTAATTGCCTGCCTCCTTGCTCACTTTCCTTCATTCCTTCATTTGATAGAGAGGAACTGATGCTAGTATTTAAGTAAGGTACTAGAAATAAGGTAGAGAATAATGATAAGCAATACCAACTAGAATTTCTATAGTGCTTCAAGGTTTACAAAGTGCTTTATAAACATTATTTTATTTTATTCACACAACAATCACAGACAATAGCTGCTATTATCAGTTTTGTTTTAGAGATGAGAAAACTGAGACAGCTTAAGTGACCTATTCAGGATCACAAGCTAGGAAGTTTCTGAGGATGGATTTGAACTCAAGTCCTCCTGACTCTAGGAATAGCACTCTATTCACTTGGACATGTGCATGGCCCTGCCTTATACTTTAGAAACCTTAGAGAACTAGTCACTACTTTCCATCAGTAGCTCAACTTGGTCTGAATTCCATGGTGAAAAGATCCCCCGCTGATGACTTCTCCCACTCCTACCAGGTATTTTCCTTTTGTGTGTTAGCTTCCTCCATTAGATTGTAAGCTTTTTGAGGGTAGGGGTTATTTGTATTTTTATTTTTTTTCTTATTTGTGTCCCTAGTGCTCATCACAGTGGCTGACACATAGTTGGTGCTCGACAAATGTTTATTGAATCAAACTGAATTGTTTCCTATTCCTTGATTAGCTGAATCCATCTTATCAAAATAATTTTTCTGATGCTAACAGATCATTGCAAATCCTATTATTTTATTATTTTAGCTTTTATTAAAATACTGAAAATATTTTTAGAATAAAATATCTCTAATGTTACAGTCCTTACCACCTATATACTTATACTTAACACCAATCAATCACTAAATATTTGAGTGTCTGTTATGTGCCAGGTACTCTGCTAGAGATACAAAAAGAGGCAAAAAAAATGTCCCTGCCCCCAAGGAGCTTACATTCTAATGGGAGGAGACAGCATGCAAACAAATATATACAAAGCAAGCTACATAAGTAATTAATAGTAAGTAATAGAAGGAGAGAAAGCACTGGGGTTAGGGAAGGCTTCCTTGAGAAAGTGGGATTTTAGTTGGGACATAAAAGAAACCAGGGAAGTCAGTAATTGAAGTGGAGGGGGGTAGAACATTCCAAGCATGGGTGACAGCAAGAAAAATTAACTGGAGACAAGAAATGGAGTGCCTTGTTCTGGAAACAGCCAAGAAGCCATTGTCACTGGATCAAAAACTACCTTTTAGGGATTAAGTTGTAAAATGATTGGAAAGGTTGGAGGGCAACAGGTTATGAGGAACTTTGAATGCCAAACAGAGCATTTTGTATTTTATCCTAGAGTCAATAAGAAGCCACTGAATTTTATGGAGTAAGGGAGGGTGGGTAACATGATTGAACTTGTGCTTTAGGAAAATTACTTTGGTACCTGAATGAAGCATAGATTGGAGTGAGAAGAGACTTGAGGTAGGCAGATCCATGGGCAGGCTATTAGAATACTCAAGACATGAGGTGATAAGGGTCTGCAACAGAGTATTGACAGAGAGAGGAAAGGAGGCATATTTGACACATGTCACAAAAGTAAAATTATCAGGTCTTGACAACAGATTGGATATGGGGAGAGGGTGGAGTGGTGAGAGACAGTAAGGACTCCAGGATGACTTCTAGGTTTTGAGATGAAGGTACTGGGAGGATGATGTTGCCCTCTACAGTAACAGGGAAGGTAAGAGAGGGTTTAAGGGGAAAGATAATGAGATCTGTCTGGGACATATTGAGTTTATGATGTCTAGGAAGATATATCAGTTTGATATATCTAAAAAACAATTGAAGTTGTGAGATTGGAGGTCAGCAGGAAGGTTGGGGCATGATAGGCAGATCTGAGAATCTTCAGCATAGATAGATGTGGTAATTAAATCATGGGAGCTGATGAGATCCCCATAAGGTCACAATCTCTTTCTTTTTTCACAAATGTCACTCTAATACAGGCCATGTCCTCTTATTGTCTCCCCCACTCATAGTCATCCTTCACTCAGTTGCCAAAGTAATTTTCCTAAAGCACAGCATCTCATCTGATCCTTGCCTTCATTCAACAGACTCCAGGAGCTCCCTTTTGTCTCCAGAATGAAATACAAAATATAAGTTTTCTATTTGTCATTTAAGCTCTTCTCAACCTAGCTCTTTCCAATCTGTGTAAATTTTAGTCTCCTCTACATCCTTTTACAATCTGGATCCACTGGCCAACTTATTATTCTTCACCTTACAACACTTCATCATCTGACTCTATGCCTATTACCTGTGCCTGGAAAGCTTGTTTTTTCATCTCTACCTCTTAGATTCACTGACCTTCCATGCTCAGCTCAGAGCCTTCCTTCTACAATAGGCCATTCCTGGCCCTGAGCCTCCATTCCCCACCTTAGTCCCACTGCTAGTAATTTCTCTCTGAGACCACATTACATGAATCTTATTTATCTTTTGCATGTACATATTTATTTACATGTTGTCTTCCTATTAGAATGAGTTACTTGAGGACAAGAACTAATATTGTCTTTCTTTCTTGGACCAAAGTCAGCACTAAAAGCATTCTTATAACCTGACTGACTGGCTAGCTTACCTGTGTTGTGAATGTAAATACCTTTTATCTGGGCCAATAGATTCCCAGGGCTATAAAATAATGCTCTTTACCCCTTATTATATCTTTCTGATTCATCATCAAATATTTCTGCTATTTTTTATTATTTAATATTGAAAAAAATTGAAGAATATTTCATTCTTTTTCCTTGGGATATCATAAAATACATTATAATTATAATCCCATTTTCTCAAGGAAGCCTTCCCTAGCCCCAGTGCTTTCTCTCCTTCAATTACTTACTATTAATTACTTATGTAGCTTGCTTTGTATATATTTGTTTGCATGCTGTCTCCTCCCATTAGAATGTAAGCTCCTTGGGGGCAGGGACATTTTTTTTGCCTCTTTTTGTATCTCTAGCAGAGTACCTGGCACATAATAGACACTCAAAATACATTATAATTATGGAATAAGATATAAAGATAAAATATTGTAGTTTTCACAATTCCTAGGCTCTCAGGTCACGTTAGAAGTGAAAAAAATCAAAATCGTGAATGCTTTATGCTTTCTTTTAATGATTCAAATCTCTTGAAATCAATATTCAAATTAGCAACTTCACATTTCAGGACAATAAACTCTCAGAAAAATGGAATTTGGAAATATTTTCATAATATGTTTACATCAATTATTTCAGTAATGTTGCAAATTGCTATCATGTTTGGAGAAACATTGATATTCCATATGGTTGGTAAAAAATAAAATTATTGAAATTTTAATAGAAAACATATTTCAAAATTTTATTTGCTCCTATACTCACTACACACACACACACACACACACACACACACACACACACACACTTTCACCTACCACTGCAATGACAATACATCTTCTTCTGCCTTCCACCATACCCTACTGCTTCCAAATCTATTCTCTCATAATTAAAACCTGTTTTCCTCCTGGGAATACTTGAACCCTTTACAACCATTGCAAGAATTCCTAAAGTGGCCTGAGATGAACATAGTCTGCTTTATACATGATGCCATAACCTTTCCCCCTGTTTCTGAAAGCACATGAAACAAAGTCAGCAGAAATCAGACAAACTGGGTTCAATTTTAGGATCTGGGATCAAAGGCTGCTTAAAGAGAATGTAGACGTATAGCGGCTAGAATGTTGGTAAGACATAATGAGCTAGATTCTAGCTGAGCTCAAACAAAACTGAAACCTACAATGTAGTCTATCACTCTGCCTCATTCCATTCTCAACTAGGTCTTATAATGTAGGCTTAAAGAGCTAACTCTTTCCTACTCAGTTAATTACCAAAAAATAAAGTCAATAAACATTTATTAAGATCCTACTATGTGCCAGTATCACCTACCCAGCTTCTGGGAATAAGGATAGCCACCATGAACGTGTATGAAGTCAGAGATTTGTACTCCAGCCACAAAGGAATCCCACGACTAGGTCCAAAGAACCTGGATGGTGACAAAGTTAGGAAAAGAGAATTTTTGCAATAGTTATTTAAATGGAATTGATTTTACTAAGTTCTACATAAATAGTGAGATGCATAGAAATGGATATCATACAAAAATAAGGCACTGCACTTTCAAAGTTCTCTTCAAAGATTCTTGGTGTTTCCTTAAGACATAGTTTCAAGAAAAACTTTGGCATTTGGTAAAGTGGAAATAGCGATAATTTTTGAATGCTGAACATAGAACATGAGTTTAAATTCTACCTCTATCAATTACTTTTTGGTTTTGGGAAGATCACATTCACTCTGGGCCTTAGTTTTCTTATCTGTAAAATGAAGACAGTGGACAATGTGACATATAAGGCCTTCTCTGGATCTCATCCAATGAGCTTTTCCATTTCTGCTGCTACAACTTGCTTCAGATCTTTATAAACTCCTGAAGAAGACTGCCTGCAGTTTTTTCTCCTTTTAAATACATCCAGCATAGTTGTCAAATTAATCCCATCAATGTTCACCTCTGATCTTTGGTCTGACCACTGCCCAATATCCTTCAATGAGTCTCCATTATTTACCAGGTTAAATCTCATTGCATCCTGGTAATGTAAACTTTTCCCAACCTAGTACCAGCCTACTTTCCCAGACTTATAATACTCCTATTTTCTTGCCCAATAATTCAGCCATGACTCTATATTCCCTGAACTGAAGGTTGAGTTGCTATGTAATTGATTTGAAAGTTCTTGAGAATTACAGAATTTTTGAATCAAAAGAGGCTTTAGATGTAATCTTGCTTATAAATGTCTAAATATAATTCATATAACACTTGGAATTATGAAAGAGAACAATATGAACCTGGTTTAATGGAATTATTGGACTGAAAGTTAGCAGACCTGGGTCCTACTTCGAACTAAAGCACAATGGCAAAGAAAATATTAATTTATTGGGGGCAGCTAGATAGCTCAGTGGATGGAGCTCCAGCCTTGGAGTCAGGTAAGGACCTAACTTCAAATCTGGTCTCAGACAGTTGATGCTTACTAGCTGTGTGACTCTAGTCAAGTCACTTAACCCCAACTGCCTCACCAAAAAAAAAATAATTTGTTGAAAAAAATGAAATTAATTTATGAATTAAAGTTGTAAACTTTGTTTTACAATATTTGAGTTCTAATCTCTAATAAAAGGACAATAGCAAAGTACTTGTAGAGAATGCCAACCCATGCCAACTGTCTCTCTTCATATCCTATTGTCTCCTTGCCTGTCACAGTATTACCACTTGTCTCTCCCTTCATCTTGGTTTCTACAACTTGGTGAAAGCATCGATAGCTGCTAATACTCCTTCCATAGAAGGGATAAAAAAAGGAAGAGAAAGGAAGGGAAGATAAGGAAAGGCGAGAGGGAGGGAAGGAAAAAATCCATTCTAATCCAATAAATATTTATGAAGCACATACAACATTCTAGATACTGTGCTAAGCACTGTGGATAGAATTAGTAAATTTATACATGCATCTATCTATATCTATATGTGTGAGTTAAATACTATAGATTCACTTAACATTTATATAGGGATAACACTTCAGGTTATGCCCCACTGTCATGTTTAATGCCCAGAACATCAATTTGAGGTATATAAAACAAATATTACTATCCTTATTTTAAGATGAAGAAAACAAATCTCAGAAACTTTAGATAATATGATTAACATCATACAGTTTGGAAAAAAAGTGGAGTACAAAATACAATACAGCAGGGGCAGAGCCAAGAGGGCAGAGTAAAAGCAGTGACTTGCTTGAGCTCTCCCCCAAACCCGTCCAAATATCTGTAAAAAATGACTCTAAACAAATTCTAGAGCATCAGAACCCACAAAAAGACAGAGTGAAAAACATTTCCAGCCCAAGACAACCTAAATGATTGATAGGAAAGGTATGTTGCACCTGGCTGGGAGAGGAATGCAGTTCACTGTCGGCTGTGCAGGCAAAGAAGGGGCCCAGCAAACCCCAGGCCTCAGGGGACTGAATCACGGGCAGCTGTGTTGATTTCCAGTCTTCTCAACACAAATGCCAAAGAAACTTAGAAGGTCAATGGAAAAGGTCTGTCTGACCTGGGTGATAGAGGAGCATAGTCCTGCCCTGGTCTGGGTGGCAGCCACAGCAGCAACCACTGTTTCCAGAGCTTTTGGCCCACAAAGAATGGGGGGGTAGTTCAGTGGCTAAACAGAGGTGCATTGCAGGGATCTCTTTGCTGGTGCTGAGGCAGGATTCTCTTGCTTTACTTATGCTTGGATCTGAGTCGCAGTCCTGGGAGGCAGTCCTGGGGCAAGGAGGAGCACTGGTGTGGTGAAGCTTGTGGTGGTGGAGAGGGAATCCTCCTCATAGGTCCATGGCAGAAAAGAATGCTTGTGGTCACTCACAGACCAGAGCACAGGCCAGGAAAGGAGTAAACACCTCTCCTTTGATCATACCACCTTGGAAGAACCGGAAATTTACAGGTCCCTAGAAGTATCTCTGAAAACAGTTGCATAAAACCCCTGAAGCTTGGGACAATACACCCTCCACACTGGAAGCAAAGCCCTACCTTAACAAAGAGTTAAAAAGTTAAGTAATTGGCTGGGAACGTGAGCAGAGGCAAAAAAACAAAACAAAAAACAAAACAAAAAAAGAAAGAAAACCAAAAACAAAACACAAAACAAAACAAAAACAAACAAAAAAACCAAATCCTCAGACTATAGAATCTTACTTTGGTAACAAAGAAAATCAAAACTTAAGACAGACAGACAGACAACAAAGCCAAAGTTCCTACATGCAAAGCTTTCAAGAAAAATATGACTTGGTCTTAGGTCATGGAAGAGTTCAAAAAGGATGTCGAAGATAAAGAGAAGTAGAGGAAAAATTGGGAAGAGAAATGAGAGTGATACAAAAAAAATATGATAAATGAGTCAACAGATTGCTAAAGGAAACCCAAAAAAATCCTGAAGAAAATAACACCTTAAAAAATAGACTAACCCAAATGGCAATAGAGGTCCAAAAAGGCAGTGGGGAAAAGAATGCCTTAAAAAGCAGAACTGAACAAATGGAAAAGGAAATCCAAAAACTCACTGCAGAAAATAATTACTTAAAAAAAAGAAAATAATTCCTTAAAAGTTAGAATGGAGCAAATGGAAGCTAATGACTCCATAAGAAATCAAGAAATTATAAAACAAAATCAAAAGAATGAAAAAAAATGGAAGACAATGTGAAATATCTCATTGGAAAAACAATTGACCTGAAAAATAGATACAGGAGAGATAATTTTAAAATTATTGGTATACCAGAAAACCATGACAAAGAAAAAAAAAGCCGAGACATCATCTTTCAAGAAATTATCAAGGAAAATTGCCCTGATAGTCTAGAACCAGAGGGTAAAATAGAAATTAAAAGAATCCACCAATCACCTCATTAAAGGGATCCCAAAAGGAAAAGGAAAATTATTGAAATATTATAGCCAAATTCCAGAGTTCCCAGGTCAATGAGAAAATGTTGCAAGCAGCCATAAACAATAAAAGTATTATGGAGACACAATCCAGACAACACAAGATTTAGTGGCTTCTACATTAAGAGAGCACACACAGGGTGAGTTGAATATGAAGGGATGGTATATTAAAAATAAAATTAAGGGGTGAGAGAAGATTAAACTGGGAGGAGAAAGGAAGAGGTAGAATGGGGTAAATTATCTCACATAAACTAAGCAAGAAAAAACTTTTATAGTGGAGGGGCAGAAGAGGGAGGTGAGAGGGAATGAGTGAACCTTACTCTCATCAGATTTGACTTAAGGAAGGAATAATATACACATTCAATTGGGTATGGAAATCTATCTTACCTTATAGGAAAATAGGGGGGAAGGGGATAAGAGAGGAGGGATGGCACAAGGGTGGGCAGATTGGAGGAGGGGGTAATCAGAAGCAAACACTTTTGAGGAGGGACAGGATCAAAGGAGAGAATAGAATAAATGGGGTGGTGGGATAAGATGGAGGGAGATATAGTTAGTCTTTCACAACATGACTATTATGGAAGTGTTTTGCATGACTACACATGTATAACCTATATCGAATTGCTTGCACTCTCAATGAGGCTGGGTGGGGAGGGAAAAAGGGAGAGAATTTGAAACTCAAAGTTTTAAAAATTATGTTAAAAGTTGTTTCTACATGCAACTTAGAAATAGGATATACAGACAAAGAGGTGGAGAAATCTATACTGCCCTACAGGAAAATAGAACAAGAAGAGCATAAGGGAAAGTATTTAGAATGCACATCATCTTGGGGTGGAAGGAGGGGAGAGATAGGGAGAAAATTTGGAGCTCAAAATCTTGTGGAAATGAATGTTGAAAACTAAAAATAAATAAATTAATAAAAATACAATACAACTTCAAATCTTCTGAACACTCAATCTAAAATTAGATATTTTATTATTTGGTAACCCAAGTGTGAAGCAGCTAGGTGACTTAATGGATAGAACCCTAGGCCTGGAGTCATGAAGACATGAGTTCAAATCCAACCTCATATACTTACTAACAGTGTAGCATGAACATGTCACTTAACCTCTGACAAAACACTCCAGTATGTTTGCCAAGAAAAAAAAAATGGATAGTTTTGGCATGCTTTGGTGCACAGGGTCATGAAAAGTCATATGTAACTGAACCAGAACATTTCAAATGTATTTTGCTACCAACAAGAAGTGTTTTGTACAGTCAAATAATATCTGTTCTCTTGTCAGGTATCCTTCCTGTTACTCCAAACACACACACACACACACACACACACACACACACACACACACACCATAAATGAAGAACTTTCTAGTAGGACACCAGCAGAAAAGGATCATGGGATCATATAATTATAATTGAAAATTACATTAGAGGCAATCCAGTTTGCTTCCTTACTTCATAGTTGAGTATACTGAGCCACTAAAAAGAAAAAGAGACTGGTACCAGATCACCTAGGCAGCAAATAGTAGAACCAGGATTCAAATCAAGACCCTAGGATTTCAAATCTTATATGTTTTCCACTGCACCATGCTACCCTGTCAGTATTTATCATAGCATCTTCCACTACAAACATGCCTCAAGTGGCACTCATTTCTGAGAATATCTATCTATCTATCTATCTATCTATCTATCTATCTATCTATCTATCTATCTATACCTATATATATCTCTATGTCTATATCTATATCTATCTATCTGTATCTATCTATCTTATCTATAGATAGTTTAGATAGATAGATACAAATAGATAGATAGATAGATAGATAGATAGATCGATCGATAGATAGATAGATAGATAGATAGATAGATAGATAGATAGATATACTCATGAGGCTAGAGTGACTTCTACACTTTCTTCGTACTCATTTCACACTCAAGGTAAGGGCATTAAGCCCTAGTTGTGGCCAGTACCTCCACATAGAAGAGAAAGACATGGTATATTAAATTTGTACAAACTCATTATTTTTGAATTTCCTTAAGTAGTAAATGTCTTGCAAATATTCTCAAAATAATGCATTTATTCCATTTATTATTTTGGCTGCCATGGCCTTTTCATCTTTCATGATTTTAATGTGGTAAGGTCTTCAATACTGTCTCCAGAATGCTTTCATTAATTCAAAGTTCATCAAGTATGAAGCTATTTGCTTCATTTCTTCACATTGTAAATAGGTAATTTGTTGACCTCCTGCTCTAGTGGTATCCTCAAAGGATGAGCACATTTAGAAATTACTATGTCTATAGCCATATGAATCTATTGTAGTTGTACTTTGCATTCCATTAGGAGAAGGGCATTAAAAGAAAAAAAAAATGCCCCTTTCCCTGTAGTTAAACACACATCACTTTGTCCTATGTTCTCATCGTAACAGAACGAATCAGTAGAGCAAAAATACTGCCAATTAAATTTCACATCACTATTAATACCAACTCACATTTATAAGAGCCTTTGTGATTATAAAGCACTTTCTCATATATGATCTTATCTGATCTTCATGACAACTCTGGATAGAAGGTAGGCAATGCATGATGATCACTATTTGAATGATAAGAAAACTAAGAGACGCCAAATGACCTGCTCAAGGTCACACAGATGGCAGAGCTACAAAATCAGTGAAATAATGTACCATTCTGTCTATATGCAATATAGGTAGGGATGATAATATTAAACTCTAGATAGTTTGTCTAAGGCATTGGGTAAGGGAAAGCTATAGATTACAAAAGGCAGTTTCATCTTTTAAAAAGAGATAAAGCAAAATCTAGCAATTACAAGGAGTTAAGGGGGCAAATGAGGGGCAGCTAAATGGTGCAGTGAATAGAGCAGCAACCCTGGATTCAGAAAGACCTGAGTTCAAATCTGCCCTCAGACATTTACTAGCTGTGGAGTCCTAGGCAAGTCATTTAACCCTTTTTGCCTCAGTTTCCTTATCTGTAAAATGAGCTGGGGAAGGAAACGGTAAATCAATCCAGTATCTTGGCCAAGAAAACCCAAAATAGGGTCACAAATAGTCAGACATGTCTGAATAACAGCAAGAAGGGGGAGGAGGCAAATGAGTGCTTTATTTCAAATAAGTTTCAAATAGTTGTTCACTGACTTTTGTTTTCAAGAGGCAGAATCTCTAAAACAGTAAGACTGGTTTCACAGGATGCAATTAATACTGACTTTGGTATCAGAAGACCACGATTCAATTTTTTCCTCTGTCTTATACCACCTGTGTGACATTGGAGAAGTCATTTAAATCCCCTCAGTCTCACTTTCCTTATGTACGAAGTGAGATGGCTATATTATCTATATTATATGTCTTTTAGATCCCTCCTCACTCTAAATCTATGATACTAACTTTATAAACTACCATGGATCGTTTTCACACATATCATAAACAAAAAATAAAATAAAATACAAAGGTTCATTTTAAAACCAAAAAAAAGTTAGATTCTGTTCTCAATAACATTTAAAGTTTAGTTTAAAATGCACTTAATTTATAATTCTGATTTTATTTCCTGAATTGTAGCTTCCTTTAAAATGCATAGTGATTAGACATTAATCAATTTTGCATTATATTCCATTAATTATTTGATTTTTTAAATTTTGTTTTGTTTTATTTTATTCTGAACTTAAGAAATAAAACAATCATTTTCATAATATTAAAATAGAAAAAAATGATTGTACATGAAACTGCAAGTCTATTATGTACAGCTTGCTATTCCTTTTACGTATATATAAAAGTTACCATGTAACTTTTTTCCCTTTTTTCCCCTTTGTCCTGCCCTAGAGTTGGCTGCCCTTAGACACAAATAGGTATACATGTATGTATGAATATACACACACACACACACATATATATATATACATGCATATATACATACACACATATGCACAAATACATACATATAGATATTATAGAACCCCAGAGTAAAAGAGAAATTGAAAAAAATCCACCATTCTCTCCCAAAAGATATCCAAAATGAAAACTGCCAGGAATAGTATAGGCAAATTGCAGACCTCCCAGACCAAGGAGAAAATACTGCAAGCAGCCAAAAAGAAACAATTCAAATATTGTGGAGCCACAGTCAGGATAACACAGTATTTGGCAGCTTCTACATTAAAGGATCAGGGGGATTGAAATATGATATTCCAGAGGGTTAAAGAGCTAAGATTACAACCAAGATTCACCTATCCAGCAAAACTGAGTATTGTCCTTTAGGAGAAAAAATGGACATTCAGGAAAATAGAGGACTTTCAAGCATTATTGATGAAAAGACCAGAGCCGGATATAAAATTTGACTTTCAAATACAAGATGCAAAGGAAGCACAAATCATAAGGGATTCAATAAGGTTAAACTATTTATATTGCTACATGGGAAAATTATATTTATGATCCCTAAAACTTTCTCATTATTAAGGCAGTTAGAAGGTATATGCATACACAGAAAGTAGAGGTGTGGGTTGAATGTTATGTTAAAATTATCTAAAGTAATAGAGGTAAGGCACAAGAAAGAAGAATGCACGAGGAGAAAAGGAAAGGGAGAGATAGAATAGGATAAATTATCTGACATAAAATAAATCTGAAAGAGATTTTACAGTGGAAGGGGAAATGGGATAATCAGGGAGGGGAACACATGAACCTTGCTTTCACTGGAATTGGCTCAATGAGGGAATAACATACACACTTAGTTGGGTTTAGAAATCTATCTTACCATACAGGAAAGTAAGAAGAGAAGGGGGATAATAGATGGGAGGGTAGTTTGGGGGAGGTAAAAGTCAGAAGCAAAACACTTTTGAGAAAGTATATGATAGAGAGAGTATAGGATAAACAGGGGAAATAGTATGGAGAGAAATTCATACTTAGTAATCATTACTGTCAGAAAAAAATTACAGTAAACTTCTCTGATAAAAAATTCTTTTCTTAAACATACAGAAAATTAGTCAAATTTATAGAAATAAGAATAATTCCTCAATTGATAAATGGCCAAAGGATATGAACAGGCAGTTTTCAGACAAAGTAATCAATGTTATATATAGTCATATATAAATGCTCTAAATCACTATTGATGAGAGATGTGCAAATTAAAACAACTCTGAGCTACTACTTCATATTTGTCAGATTGGCTAATATGACAGAAAAGGAAAATGACAAATGTTGGAGGGGATTTGGGAAAATTAAAACATAAATGTACTGTTGGTGAAATTGTACACTGTTTTCAGTATACTGTTTCAAACATTCCGGAGAGCAATTTGGAACTATGCCCAAAAGGCTACAACAACATGCATAGCCTTCAACCAAGAAATACCATTACTAGGTCTGTATCCCAAAAAGATACACAACAAAAAGGAAAAGGAGCTATGTCTACAAAAATATTTATAGTAGCTCTTTTAGCAGTGGCAAAGAATTGGACATTGAGGAGATGTCCATCAATTGGGGAATGGTTCAATAAGTTATTATATATGGTTGTGATGGAATAATATTGTGCTTTAAGAAATGATGAGTAGGCTGCTCTTAGAAAAAACATGGAAAGATTTCCATGAACTAATGCAAAGTGAAATGAGCAGAACCAGGAGAACATCATACACAATAACAGCAATGTTGTATGATGATCTACTATGAATAATTTAGCTATTCCTAGCAATACAATGATCCAAGACAATTTTGTATGACTTATGATGAGAGATGTTGTCCATCTCCAGAGAAAGAACTGATAGAGTTTGAATGCAGATCAACAATACTTTTTCCTTCCTTTCTTTTTTTTTTCTTGTTTGTTTTGTTTTCTTTTTTTGTTTGTTTTTTTTTTGGGGGGGTTGCCTCTGTTTTCTTTCACAAAATGACTTACATGGAAATGTGTTTTGGATAGCTGCACATGTATAATCTATGTCAAATTGCTTGCCTTCTCAATAAGGGTATGTGAGTGGGTAGAATTTGGAACTCAAACTTTGAGAAAAAGTAATGTTAAAATTGTTTTTACATGTAATTGGGGAAAATGAAATTGAAAAATATTTATAACATCTCTTTTTGGGGTGGCAAGGAATTGGAAATTGAGGGGTTATCCATTAATTGGGCAATGGATGAACAACTTGTGATATGTGACAGTAATGAGATACTATTATGATGTAAGAAATGATGAGCAGGATGATTTCAGAAAAACTCAGGAATGTGTACATGAACTGATGCAAAGTGAAGTGAGCAGAACCAGCAGAATATTGTACATAGTAATAGAAATATTGTATAATGATCAACTGTGAATGACTTAGTTATTTTAAGCAATACTGTAATCTAAGACAATTCCAAAAGACTCATGATGAAAAGCATTATCCACTTCCAGAGCAAAAACTGATGGTGTCTGCATGCATGTTGAAGCATACTTTTTTTCACTTTGTTTTTCTTTTCTTTTGATATATACATACACACATATGTATGTATCTATATGTGTATATACCAAATATATATATGTGTGTGTGTATGTGTGTGTGTTCTGTCACAACATGAATAACATGGAAATATGTTTTACAAGATTTAACATATGTAACCTATATAAAATTGTTTACCATCTTAGGGAGGGGGAAGGTGAGGGAGGGAGAAAATTTGGAACTCAAAATTTTAAAATATTGAATGTTAAAAATTTGCTTTACATGCAATTCAGAAAAATAAAATATTATTAAAAATAATAGTGGTTTTATTAGTAGATTGCATGAAAGGGCTATGGTCTCAGATATTAGAGTAATTTGAAGCACTGTGGTGTAATGGATATAGGAATATCTGAGGTTAAATCTCAATCTGATATTTACAAATTATGAGAACCTGGGCAAGGCACTCTCTTTGGTTCAGTTTTCTTAACTGTAAAGTATAATAATAAAACCAATAATATCTACTGCACAATATTACAGGACTATTTTGAAGACTCAACTAAGATAACACGTACACTACTTAAAAAGTTTGAAGCACCATATAAACATATAATCATTACAACCGCTAATTCTTACCCAAAAATTTGATATGCTTTTGTTTACTTGTCTGAGATTATAAGGAACTGCAGTGAATTTGTCCTTGCTAGAATACCCAGTTGTCTCTGGGCCCTTCTTTTTATTTAATTTTTGGGACTTAATGTTGATGTGAAACTTAAATAAGATAACGTATGTGAAGCACTTTGAAGACATTAAAGTTTCATATAAATGTCAGTTGGTAGTAGTGGTAGTGGTGGTGGTGGTGGTGGTGGTGGTGGTGGTGGTGGTGGTAGTTATTGTTGTTGTAGTAGTAGTCTACAGTTACCAAACTTCTATCTGCTGATGGTTTCTTTCCCTGAAACTTCTTCTGCATTCCTGCTTAGCACAAGAAATGCTTAAAAAGCAATATAGAGATGTGTTAGTAAATACTTCACAATCTAGCTCTCCAGAATATGTATGTATGTATACATACATATGTATGTGCATACATATATACATATACATATGTGTGTATAATGCTTATAGAATGTGGATATACAAATGACTTTTTAAGTTTCACCTGCATTATTAACATTTTCTTAAGTCTAGACAATCAACAAGAAAATCAAACCATGATGTACATTAACGTCTGTGAGCTGTAAATGCTCACATTGAAAATATAACAGTGGGTTCTCAGGCTGGTTAGAGCTAGTTTCAGCATACCCTGTAACCCAGAGAACTCTAAAGATACTGTTTCTATCAGATGCATGCAAAAATATAAAGCAACCTAAGAATTAAGAATCATTATGTATTGGATATAACTTTGGAACTGCTGAACCTCAGGTAATCCTTTTCTATAATTACATTATAATACACATCAAGTGCTGCAGGTAGGGAATTTAATGTCCCATTAATTATACATGAAAATAAATTGTTTGTCATGGAAATGACTGGGTAGTATTAAGGGATGGCCTTCATGGATGGCACAGGCAAAATTATAGAAAAGACAAAGTTTATCTTAAGAGTCCCAATAACCCACCTTAATGACCCCCTTTTCCCCACTGGTGCCCTCTGGTCATAGATAACCACTGTCCTAACTTCCCAAACATGAAGTTCCTAAACCAAGATGATCCTCCCATGACTATAGGAATGAAGAGAATTTTAGAAATCTTCTAGTCTAACATTCCACCTAATGCAGAAATCTTCTCTGCAACAGCTAATTCAATCCAACTATAAAACTAACAAAGTGCAAGTCATTTATTATGAGAAGACATTATATTATCTTTCCTTTGCTCATATACTTCTAATTCTACTCCTTTAACTTTAATCCATTAGATTTCTACCCTCTGGAGCTACACAGGATAATTCCAAGCCTCTTTCCAGAAGAGTCCTTTCACAAAATTAAACTGGACTCTCCTGGGTCCCAAATCATTTGCCTTGTGTTCACTTTCCTTGAGACTTTGATAGACACATTATAATCTAATAAACTACTTCACAATGAGCTGTTAATTTGGTCATTTCTTTGTATGTTACACCTCCCAGTTAGCACAATTTTCACTTCCAAGACTTACATCAAAGGAGCCTAATATTGAGAAGTGGGAAAATTATTTTTAATATTTGGAACCAGAAGAACCTTTAGAGAAAATAATATGCTACCTTTACTTTCCAGATGAGGAAATTAAGACCCAGAGTTGAAGTACAGGGTGATCAGGATCTAAAATTTTAGTTCCCATTTCAAAAGCAATACTCTTTATGCTACACTTTTTGTGTCATTAAAACACAAAAGTGGCTTATTATACCTACGAGTAAATCTACCACTTATGACAGGCATGGCAGGAAAAAGGGATATTGATGATCCAGATATGAAGCAGTAATGGACTGGTCAAAAACAAGAATTCATTCATTCATTCAATAAACATTTAATAAGCTCCTATTTTGTGCCAGCCACTGTGCTAAGCACTAGGAATACAAACAGAGATAAAAGTTAATCTTGATTCTCAAGTAGCTTATAATCTAATGGAGGAGACAAACGTGCAAAACACACACACACACACACACACATACACACAGGATTAATGGGAATTAATTAAAAGCCAGAAAGGATTGGAATTAACAGAAGTTAATGAAGCCTTCCTCTAGAAGGTGGAATTTTATTTGGGGTTTAAAGGAATCAAGGTAGGTAAGTAGCTGGAGCAGAGAAGGAAGAGTTTCCCAGACATGGAGGATAGGCAGAGCATGTCTGGAGCTGAGAAATGGAGTATGTTGTTCCTAGAAAAGCCAGGAGGCCAGTGTCACTGGATTGAAAATTGTGTGTCGGGGGTAAGGTATAAGAAGACTGGAAAGGTAGGAAGGGCCTAGGTTATGAAGGCTCTGAATGTCAGACAGAGCATTTTATATTGGAATTTACGGAATGGCAGGTGGGGAAAGTGACATGATTACATCCATGTTTTAAGAAAATAATTTTCATGGTTGAACATAGGATGGATTGGAGTGAGAAGAAACTTGAAGCAGGCAGACCCATGATGGGCAATAGAAGTAATAAAGATATGGGGTGATGAGAACCTAGACTAGAGTGTTAGCAGCATCAGAGAAGAGAAGAGCATATTCAAATGATGTTGCAAAGGTAAAATTGACAGTAAAGGGTAACAGTATTGATGTGGGGGTGAGAGATAGGGAGGGATTCAGGATAACTTTTAGGTTTTGAGCCTGAGGGACTTGGGGACTGGGAAGTTGTAAGACGGGGTGGAGGTGGTTTAAGGGGGAAAATAATAAGTTGTGTTTTAGACATAGAAGATGTAAGATGTCTACTGGACATCTAGTTCAAGATGTCTGAAAGGCAGTTGGAGATGTAAAATTGACATTCAGGAGAGAGATTGAGGCAAGAAAGTAGATTTGAGAATCATCAGCATAAAGATGGTAATTAAACCCATGGACGCTAATTAGATTACCAAGTATAGAGGAAGAGGAAAAGAGGACCAAAGACAAAATCCTGAGAGACACTTCTGGTTAGAGTATGTGATCAGGAGCAGAATCTAGCAAAGGAGACAAAGATGTGGTCAGAACAGTAGGAGAAAAACTAGGAAAAGGTAGTGTACTGAAAACTTAAAAGATAATATAAAGGAGGAAAAAGTGATCAAAGTGTCAAAGGCTGCAGAGAGATCAAGTAGAATGAGAATTGAGAAAATTCTATTAGATTTGGCAACCAGATCTTTACTAACATTGGAAATAGCAGTTTAAGGAATGATAAAGTCAGAAACCAGACTGTAAGAGGTTAAAAAGACAGTGAGAGGGGACAAAATGGAGGCACCTATTATAGACCACTTTTTTGAGAAATTTAACTATAAAAGGCAGAAGAAATAGAAGAGGATGGTTAATGGGGTATTTTTTTTTCCAGAATAAGGGTGATATAGATATATCTGTGGGAAAGAGAGAGAGAGACAGAGAGAGAGACAGAGAGAGAGAGAGAGAGAGAGAGAGAGAGAGAGAGAGAGAGAGAGAGAGAGAGAGAGAGAAATGACAGACAGACACAGACAGAGTCAAATAGTGGGAATGACAGAGGAGGTAATCTATTGGAGGAGACAGAATGGAATGGGATCACTTACATAAGCAGAGGAGATCATTTCAAGGCACTTATTATGTGTCAGATGCTGTGCTAAGCACTTGGGATGAAAACACAAGGGAAAAGACAGAGAATCTCTTCCCTCAGGAAACTTACATTCTAGTGGAAGAGGACAACACTTAAAAGGGAGGTGAAAAGCAAGGGGAAAGTACCCACCTGTGAGCATGATAGTGAAGGCAGGAGAGTCACATGAAGAGCCAGAAGAGAGATGAAGGATGGCTGGCCTGGGCCATTTCTCAAAATGGAGTTTCTGGGAAGAAATAATCAATGGGAGAAGGAGGTCATAGGTGTGGAGGGATATTCTGAATTTAGAAGGCTTCAGACAAAAAGGGAAGTTCCAAAAGGAGAAGATAGCTGAGGCATGGTGGTGAATGCCAGAGAGTAAGAATCACAGCCAGGGGTAAGAAATACTGGGAACTGGTTTCCCAAACAATATTTTTGGAGATTAAAATGTAAACACAATACCTCTCTCATCAACAATCACAGATTAGAAAAGGACTGAAAATTTTTTGATAAAATTTTTGAGTAAAAAGAAAGATTATGAATAAAATCTTCATTGGTTTTCTATTAGGATATATAGGAGTATGAGTAAACAAAATTTGTCTCCCATGTGACTTTGCTGGTGATTTACCTGAATTGTTAGTAAAACATTTTGGAAAATTTCGAGGATATCATCTATCTTAGAAATAGCAAAACTTTAAGTGCAAATATGAACATCTTATTTATTGGCTAGAATATACTAATATGTATTTTGGAAGGTAAATTAATGACACCTGATTTTAAGATGATAATTTCCAATAATGGTAATTCTGCCAACATGAAAGATAGCTATGTGTATGTCTAATTAAAATTAAAATATCCTATAAGTTTAATTTTGGTATAAAGGTTTTAGAGGCTGACAGTATAAACACTCTCAAAAAAATTCGAATTAGATTACTCATTTAAATTAATTGGAAACTGATCTTTAGGTTCAACTCATTTTAAAACAAGTTTGTATACATTTTAGAGAATCATTTGAATTTTATTTGTCTCTTTGTTTCCATTTGTTACTGGATATTTCAATAATTTGGAAATCTCCAATGTGACTAGAAACAATTTTTGATTGAAAGATCAAGAAACTTAGGTTCTAGTTATACTTGTGACAATATTTAACCTTAAACAATTCATCCCCTCTCTTGGTACTTCAGTTTCTTTATTAGAAAACATGAGTGAATAGGAAAAGAAAATTACCGTGTTCCCTTTAAATTAAAATAACCCAATTATTGATCTTTCACTCATTTTCAGAATACCTCCATGAAATCCTTTTGCCTATAGAAAAACTGAAATATTGGTCTGGCATAGTCAGTTCAGAGCATAACAAGATTAGTTTATTGGATTATTCATAGCCAAGGCATTGACTTGGCATTGAAGTATTTCCATTACATTATTCATAGAGTGATCTAATTTGATCATTAAGATGGCCAGTCACAAACAGTAGTGACTATGGTCTAGAAGCTCTGGTTTGAGTGTCTGGATGTAATTTACATAGCTAAATGGAAAAACTCAAGTTTGAAACTAATGAATCCTAGAAGAGAAATCTATGGAATCTTCATCACTAGATCATATGGGACTTAAAAAAAATAAATGGAGCAGTGTCAGTTTTGTTGCTGTGTAACTAATGAAACTGTTATTGTACGTTATAGTTTCATAATATCACATATTAAGGGGCGTGGGGGATCAGAGGTTAGAAGGGAGAAGGGAGGGAAGGATCAGAGAGCGTAAAGCAGGGAGGTACCTTAGAAATAATAGAATCTAATTCCTTTACTCAACAGATGAGCAACTTACAGCACAGAAATTTCTAGGTGCTAGCTATGTGGCACAACGGATGAAGTGCAGTGCCTACAGTCAGGAGGATCTTAGTTCAAATCCAGCCTTGGATATTTACTATCTGTATAACCATATGCAAGTCATTTAACTTCTGCTCTGCCTCAGTTTCTTCAATTATAAAAATAGAATAAAAATAGCATCTACCTCGTAGAATTGTTCTAAGGGTCAAATGAGATAATATTTGTTTTTTTAATTAATTAATTAATTAATTAATTTTGATTTATCAATAATCACTTCCATATGCTTTTGAGTTTAAAATTATTCTCCCCCTTCCTCCCCACCACCCTCCCCAAGATGGCGCACAATCTGATATAGGCTATACATTTACATTCATATTAAACATATCTTCACATTAGTGATGCTGTAAGTAGAAATTAAAACCAATAGGAGGAACTATCAGAAAGAGGAAACAAAACTCAACAGAAGAGAAAAAAAAATAACAATTCGGCTTCCATAGTTCTTTCTTTGGGTGTGGATAGCATTTTCCATCACAAGGCCTCTGGAGATGTCTTAGATTCTTGTATTGCCAGGAAGGGTTAAGTTTATCAATATTAGTCATCACACAATGTGGCTGTTATTGTGTACAATGTTCTCTTGGTTCTGCTCACTTCACTCAGCATCAGACCATACAAGTCTTTCCAGGTTTTTCTGAAGCCAACCTGTCCATCATTTCTTATAGCACAATAATATTCCATCACATTCATATACCACAACTTGCTCAGCCATTCCCCAGTTGATGGGCATCCTCTCAATTTCCAATTCTTTGCCACCACAAAAAGAGCTTCTATGAATAGTTTTGTAGGTCCTTTTCCCATTTGTGTGATCTCTTTGGGATATAGCCCTAGAAGTGTTATTGCTGAGTCAAAGGGTATGCACATTTTTATAGCCCTTTGGGCATAGTTCCAAATTGCTCTACAAAATGGTTGGATCATTTCACAACTCCACCAACAATGCATTAGTGTTCCAATTTTCCCACATCTTTTCCAACATTTATCATTTTCCTGTTTTGTCATGTTGGCCATTCCGATAGGTGTGATGTGGCACATCAGAGTTGTTTTGATTTGCATTTCTCTAGTCAATAGTGATTTAGAGCATTTTTTTCATATGACTATAGATGGCTTTAATTTCTTCATCTGAGAACTGTCTGTTCATATCCTTTGACCACTTATCAATTGGGGAATGGCTTGTATTCTTATAAATTTGACTTAATTCTCTATATATTTTAGAAATGAGGCCCTTATCAGAGAGACTGATTGTAAAAATTCTTTCCCAATTTTCTACCTTCCTTCTAATCTTAGTGGCATCGGCTTTGTGCAAAAACTTTTCAATTTAATGTAATCAAAATTATCTATTTTGCTTCTCATAATGTTCTCTATCTCCTGTTTGATCATGAATTCTTCTGTTCTCCATAGATCTGACAGGTAAACTATTCCTTGCTCTCTCAGTTTGCTTATAGTATCAGCCTTTATATCTAAATCATGTACCCATTTTGACTTTATTTTGGTATATGGTGTGAGATTTTGAACTATGCCTAGCTTCTGCCATACTCTTTACCAGTTTTCCCAGCAGTTTTTTTTTTTCAAAAAGTGGATTCTTACATCAGAAGTCGGGGTCTTTGGGTTTATCAAATAATAGATTACTATAGTCATTGACTACCGTGTCTTGCATATTTAACCTATTCCACTGATCCACCACTCTATTTCTTAGCCAGTACCAAGCAGTTTTGATGATTACTGCTTTATAATACAATTTAAGATCTGGAATCGCTAGACCACCTTCCCCTGCATTGCTTTTCATTAATTCTCTTGATATTCTGTACCCTTTGTTCTTCCAAATGAATCTTGTTATTATTTTTTCTAACTATAAAATAATTTTTGGTAGTTTGATTCGTATGGCACTGAAAAAGTAAATTAGCTTAGGTAGAATTGTCATTTTTATTATATTAGCTCAGCCTACCCATGAGCAACTGATGTTTTTCCAATTATTTAGATCTGATTTTATTTGCATGAAAAGTGTTTTGTAATTGTGTTCATAGAGTTCCTGGATTTGTTTGGGGAGGTAGACTCCTAAATATTTTATAATGTCTACAGTAAGTTTAAATGGAATTTCTCTTTCTATCTCTTGCTGCTGGGCTTTGTTGGTAATATATAGAAATGCCGGTGATTTATGTGGGTTTATTTTATAGCCTGCAACTTTGATAAAGTTGTTTATTATTTCAAGTAGTTTTTTACTTGATTCTCTAAGATTCTCTAAGTATAACATCATGTCATCTGCAAAGGGTGATAGCTTTGTTTCTTCTTTGCCTATTCTAATGCCTTCAATGTCTTTTTCTTCTCTTATTGCTAAAGCTAATATTTCCAGTACGATGTTGAATAACAGTGGTATTAATGGACATCCTTGTTTCACCCCTGATCTTATTGGAAATGGTTCTAGTTTGTCCCCATTACATATTATGCTTGCTGAAGGTTTTAGATAGATGCTATTTATTATTTTAAGGAAGACTCCATTTATGCCTATGCTCTCTAGTGTTTTTAATAGGAATGGTTGTTGTATTTTGTCAAAAGCTTTTTCTGCATCTATTGAGATGATCATGTGGTTTCTGTTAGTTTTGGTGTTGGTATGATGGATTATACTGATAGTTTTCCTTATATTGAACCAGCTCTGCATTCCTGGTATAAATCCTACCTGGTCATAGCGTATTATTCATGTGATAAGTTGATGTAATCTATTTGCTAATATTTTGTTTAAAATTTTTGCATCTATATTCATTAGAGAAATTGGTCTATAATTTTCTTTCTCTGTTTTGACTCTTCCTGGTTTAGGTATCAGCACCATATTTGTATCATAAAATGAGATATTTGTAAAGCAATTAGAACATTACCTAGTACATGGTAGACATTTAATAAATGCTTGGTTCCTCCCTCCTTCCCTCTCTCCCTCCCTCTGCTTGTCCTTTCCTTCCTTCCTTCCTTCCTTCCTTCCTTCCTTCCTTCCTTCCTTC
>NW_020954598.1:7077372-7081964 GCF_900497805.2 Vombatus ursinus
TTCCTTCCTTCCTTCCTTCCTTCCTTCCTTCCTTCCTTCCTTCCTTCTGTCCTTCTTTCCTTCCTTTCTTCCTTCCTTCCTTCCTTCTACAGAGATGTTAAGTGACTGGTCCAAAGTGGCAGGGAGGTGATGATTTATATGTAAATTGGTGCTTCTGACTGGATTTAGGACGCTTGAAAATATTTATTTCCTAAAGTTTTGAAATCTTTACTTTACTCTTTGGACTATTAATTTTTATCTGTGAACAAAAGGCTTTGCCAAGAGAAGTTAAAATACAGCCCTGATTATCTTCAAATTATTGAGAAACTTCAAATCAATTAAATATATAAATGTGTGTGTTTATAACAAGAGGCAGAAGGATAGAAAGATGACAGATAGATGGATATGTGTGTATGTGCATGAGTATAATATTAATCAACATTTTTTTAACTTTGAAGAAAAAAAAATTCTTCCGTTAACCATTTTCATCTTTGAACATTGAAAAAGGTTGAAAAATATGTTCAAATGAAAAGAAGAACAACAATAAACATTACCTATGTGTTGAACTTAGTATTCTGGAGACAGATATGAAATTGGCCCCTATGAATACCACACGGGAACAATCACACCAAGTGGTTGGGTGACATTTCTTCACATTCTTGTGCCTCAGATTATTCATCTCACAAATGATAGAGGTGTTTCTCTATGATCCCCATGACATTTAATTGATATATTTGATTATGTTTAGTTCTGTAAGGCTTTTCAAGAGCCCCAGATTTGGGGTCAGAGCCAAGATGGCAGAGTAAAAGCAGGGACTCACTTGAGCTCTCCCCCAAACCCCTCCAAATACTTGTAAAAATGATTCTAGGCAAGCAGAACACATAAAAAGATAGAGAGAAACAAATTCCCAGTCCAAGACAACCTTTCTGCCCTTCTGACAGGAAAGGTCTGTTGTGCCAGGCTGGAATAGGAGCACAGTTCAATGTGGGCCACATAGGGAAACCCAAAGCAGGCATCAAGAGGCTGAATCTAGGGGAGCTGTGGTGGTTTTCAGACTTCTCAACCCATGAACATCAAAGACAACTTAGAAAGTCAGTGGGAAATGTCTGTTGGACCTGGGTGACAGAGGAGTGCAGTCCAGTTCTGGCCCCAGGGCAGTGGCCATAGCTGCAGAGGCAGCTTCTGGAGCTCTTGGCCTGCAGACAGTGCAGGGATCAAGTGGCTGGTCAGAGGGGGATTACAGGGATCGCTTTGCTGGCACTAAGGAAATATTCTCTTGCTTTGCTCATGCTTGGCTCTGGGTCCTAGGCCTGGATGGCAGTCATAGGGTGAGGAGGAGCATTGGTATTGCAGAGCTTGTGGCAGCAGTGGAGAGAGAATGCTCCTGTCATTTGCAGGGGAGAAAAGAGGGTTTGTGGTCACTCACAGACCAGAGCACAGGCCGGGAGAGGAATAAACACCTCTCCTTAGATCATACCAACTTGGAAGAACTGAAAACTTACAAGTCCCTAGAAGTATCTCTGAAAACAGTTGCACAAAACCCCTGAAGCTTTGCTCAGTATGCCCTCCACACTGAAAGAAGAGCCTATCTTAAAGGGTTTTAAAAAAAATTAATTAACTGCCTGGGAAGATGAGCAAACAGAGGGAAAAATTCAGAATATAGAATCTTACTTTGATGAAAAGGAAGTTAAAAATATACAACCAGAAGACAACAAAGTCAAAGCTCCTACATCCAAAGCCTCCAAGGAAAAATATGAATTGGTCTCAGGCCATGGAAGAACTCAAAAAGAATTTTGAAAATCAAGTAACAGAATTAGAAGGAAAATTGGGAAAAGAACTGAGAGTGATGCAAGAAAATCATGAAAAACAAGTCAACAGTTTGCTAAAGGAGATCCAAAAAACTGCTGAAGAAGATAACACCTTAAAAAATAGACTAGACCAAATGGCAAAAGAGGTCCAAAAAGCCAATGAGGAGAAGAATGCCTTAAAAAGCAGAATTGGCCAAATGGAAAAGGAGGTTCAAAAGGTCACTGAGGAAAATAATTCCTTAAAAATTAAGATGGTTATCAAGGAAAACTTCCCTGATATTCTAGAACCAGAGGGTAAAATAGAAATCCACTGATCACCTCCTGAAAGAGATCCCAAAGGAAAACTCTTAGGAATAGTGTAGTCAAATTCCAGATTTCTCAGGTCAAGGAGAAAATATTGCAAGAAGCCAGAAAGAAACAATTCAATTATTGTGGAAACACAATCGAGATAACCCAAGATTTAGCAGCTTCTACATTAAAGGACCAGAAAGCGTGGAATATAATATTCTGGAGGCCAAAGGAGATAGGATTACAGCCAAAAATCACCTACCCAGCAAAACTGAGTATAATCCTTCATGGGAAAAGATGGATATTCAGTGAAATAGAGGACTTTCAAGAATTCTTGACGAAGAGACTAGAGCTGAATAGAAAATTTGACTTTCAAATACAAGACTCAAGAGAAGCATGAAGACGTAAATGGGAAACAAAAATCATAAGGGACTTATTAAGGTTGTACTATTTACATTTCCAAATGGAAAGATGATATTTGTAACTTATGAGACCTTTGCCAGGTTTAGGGTAGTTGGAAGGAAAATATATGTATAGATAGATGGATAGATGGATAGACAGACAGACAGACAGATAGATAGATAGATAGATAGATAGATAGATAGATAGATAGATAGATAGATAGATAGAGGGCACAGGGTGAGTTGAAGATGAAGGGATGATATCTGGAGAATAAAAGTAATGGGTGAGAGAGGATTATACTGAGAGAAAGAGAAAGGGAGAGGTAGAATGGGGTAAACTATCTCACATAAAACAGACAAGAAAAAGTTTTTATAGTGGAGGGGAAGTGGGGGAAGATGAGATGGCATGAATGAATCTTATTCTCAGCAGATTTGGATTAAGGAGGGAATAACATATACACTCAATTGGGTATGGAAATCTATCTTACCATACAGGAAAATAGGGAGGAAGGTGATAAGAGAGCATGGGGGATGATAGAGGGAGAACAGATTGAGGGAAGAGGTAATCAGAAGCTTACACTTCCAAGGAGAGACACGGTCAAAAGACAGAATAGAATAAATAGGAGGGATAGGATAAAGGAAAATATAGTTAGTTTTCCACAACATGACTACTATGGAAGTATTTTGCATGACTACACATGTATAACCTGTATCGAGTTGCTTGCCTTCTCAATGAGGGTGGGTAGGGAGAAAGGAAGGGAGAAAATTTGGAACACAAATTTCAAAAACAAATGTTAAAAAGTTGTTTTCACATGCAACTGGGAAATAAGGTATACAGGCAGTGGGGTATAGAAATCTATCCTGCCCTACAAGAAAAGAGTATGGAAAGGAGATAAGAGAAGTGGGGAAGTGATAGAAATGAGGGCCGATCAGGGGAAGGGATATTCAGAATGCATGCTGTCTTGGGGATGGGGGGAGGGAGGAGATGAGGAGAAAATTTGGAACTCAAAATCTTGTGGAAGTGAATGTTGAAAACTAAAAATTGAAGGTGTGTGGGGAGGGAGGAGAAGAGAGAATTTGGAACTCAAAGTTTTAGAAACGAATGTTATAAATTGTTTTCACATGCAACTGGGAAATAAGATATACAGGCAAGGGGGTATAGAAATCTCTCTTACCCTACAGTAAAATAAAAGAAGAACGGGATTAGAGAAGGGGAGTAATGAAAGGGAGAACAGATTGGGTGAAGAGGGAATCAAAATGAGGGCCATCATGGGGTGAGAGGAGGGGAGGGATGTGATGAAAGTTTAGAACTCAGAATCTTGTGGAAGTGAATGTTGAAAACTAAAAATAAATAAATAAATTGTGAAAGAAAAGAGCAAAAAAGAGCCCCAGGTTTGATAGAAACAGACATGAAAACAATTAGTAATTAAATGTTTATTAAATTCTTACCACAACATTTGTATTATATTGTATCTTCTCCATTTCATTTTTAAAATATTTGATTATATTTGGAGGTGGTAAACTATGCATACCTTTTGACCCAGCAATATCATTACCATGTATGTATACCAAAGAGATCAAAGAAAATGGAAAATGATGTAGCTGCACAAAAATATTTATAGTAGCTCTTTTGTGGTAGCAAAGAGTTGGAATTTGAGGAAATATTCATCAGTCAGGGAATGGTTGAACAAGTTGTGGCATTTTATTGTGATATAATCCTATTGTACTGTAAGAAATGATGATCAGAATAGTTTCAGAAAAAAAATCTGGGAAATCTTATATGAACAAAGTAAAGTGAGCAGAACCAAAAGAACATTGTACACAGTAACAACAATTTTATGATGATGATAAACTGTCAAAGACTTAGCTGGTTTGATTAAGGCAATGGTTCAAGACAATTCCAAAGGACCCATGATGAACCAAAGGACCCATCTTTATTCAATGTTCAAAGGTAAAAATGGTTAAGGGAAGAATTTTTTCCCCTAGAAGTTAAAAGATGTTGATTAATGATATACATACCTATATCTAAATTTACCCATCATCTCTATATCTATCTTGGAATATCTATCTATCTATCTATCTATCTATCTATCTATCTATCTATCTATCTATCTAT
>NW_020954598.1:7081974-7126511 GCF_900497805.2 Vombatus ursinus
TATCTATCTATCTATCTATCTATCTATCTATCTATCTATCTATCTATATCTCTACCTCCAAATAGAGAACTTATAAATCCTGATTACAGATTGAAGCATACTTTTTTCAGTCTACTTTTGTGTTTTCTCTGTGTGTGTGTTTTCTTTTGCAACATGGACAATATAGAAATATGTTTTGTATGACTTCACATGTATAATCAATATCATATTGCTTGCTTTTTCAAAGGGTGGAAGGGATACAGAAGGAAAAAGGGAATTTGGAACTCAAAATTTTAAAAAATGAATGTCAACATTTCTTAAAAATGTTATTGGTAAATATTTAGCAAAGCTAATAAAAATATTTTAGAAATAAATTTGGATGTAGTGGTAGTTTTTGTATGTGTGCTTTTATGTTTTTTCTTCCTTCCCTCACCTCACTTGTAGACTTTTCTCATTATTGTCCAATACTAAGTGATTACACAAAAGGAGATATGAGTTCAATTAGCTGGTCAGCATGAGGTTGAACTGAAAACAACTTCACTGGGAGGGAATAAATGAATCGGACTAATTAAACTGTCAAAAATCTACATGGGTCAGTAATGAGCACATGTGGCCATTAGTGTTTCAAACAAAAAACTGAGAGAGTATGTTGAAAAGACTATGCTAATTAGATTTAGAGAATATGGGCCCAAAATGCTACTTTGTCAGTTTTTGCATTTTTATTTGTTTTCTAAGTATGCTTGTTTGTTTATCCTTCCTTTGATGCCAAGCCTTAGTTGGCTTTGGGGTCCATATGGGACTCTGTGACCTAGGCTAGCCCTGGACTTGCTAGTGCCCATGAGAGGTGAGAGGGATTGGTTCTGAACAAGTATTTGTATAGATAGAATAGGGTCTTCTCCAGAGACTTTTCCTCATTGATAATAGGGTATTTCCAGGAAGGAATGATCCTGGGTTCATACTGAAGCATATGATACCTTATTTAAGTGTTTCAAATGTTTTAAAGTGTTTAAGTTTTTAAATTTAAAGCAGTTTTTGGATCTTTCTGGGAAGTCAGTGGGCGAGGATGGTCACCTCCTCAGTCTCATCCTATCATCTTCCCATTTTCCTCACCTCAGAAGAAAAGGCTTGAGTTAGACAATCTCTCTCATCTTTTCCAGATGTAAGATTCTTTTAATATCTACCCTCAATTTCTTCCTTGTTATAAAATATATTGCTTGATTTAAAAAGTGCTGACTACTGTAATGCTGACGTGGTAGCTTCACATCAAGATACCTTCACCCACTTTCCTCACTGCAGGTAGCTATAGCTTAGTGAAACTTCACCTAGATATTTCACTTTTGATCTATATAGTCAAACTTTGGATTTTTTTTTTAAATTCATGGTCACATTTGCACTGTAGGTTATAGATTTAATTCAAGAGTTATCATTTTTTTTAATAAAAGGTCAATCTGATTTTAAGTCTGAAAATTTTTCCATATAATTATCAAATTATCTGGCAATTATAGAATTAAGAACTAGAAGGAATCTAGGTCAGTTGGTCCAAAACCTCCTATTATAGAAGAAGAAACTAAGATTTAGAGAAATAGAGTGACTTCACTAAGGTAGCACTAGTTATTTTAGTCAGAATTTGAACTCAAGTTATATGATTTCAAAACTCTTATGATTTCTATAATAAATTTCAAAAGTTAACCTTCTCCTGAAGTTCATCTTTCATACAAGTACAAGTCTTCTGTCAAATTCTTTTTTTTCTGTTTAATCTTTTTGACCTCCCCAACAAAAAGAAGTTTGTAATAGTCTCTGCTTTCAAAGAGCTTATAGTAGCTCACAATAAAACAACTAATAAACAACTGGCCAGTTTAAATCTTCCTTCTTTAGATTTTCATCCTCATACCCATACTGCTTCTATCCTATGGTTTTTATCAATTTTTCTCCTCTCACCTAGTCTTTTTCATTTGGCTAATCCCTTTCTCATCTTTGCCCCATCATAATTTTCAATTCTTCTGACACCATATCCCATATCCCTGTACACTTTGGTTCCGTAACACTGATTTTGCATTATTCCTTGCACAAGACAATCCATTTCCTGACTGCATTTTCACCGGCTGCCCTCCATATTTATAACGTTCTCCCCTCTTATTACTCTTTCTCGTCATCTCTAGCTTCTTTCTTCCCAAGTTTCTGTGTGAAATATTGCCAAACTCTCCTTAAATCTATAAAATAAAAACTTTCCTGTAAAGTTACCCCTAACCTCTAAGATTGTCTCCAATTTATCCTTTTTATATATAGATATATAATTTACCTCTTTTGTGTCTTGTTGGGGTTTTTTACATGCTGTATTCCCCCACCACAATAAAAAGCTTCCTGAAGGTAGATACCACTTTTACCTTTCTTTGTATTCTTACTGCTTAGTGCAGGTGCTTGGCACATAATAGATACTTGATAAATGTCTGTTTAATTTTATGGAATCTGGATAAACAATTAAAAGTTGATTTGATCATTTGTAATTTATTTCTATAGAATTTCATTCAATATAAACTGAATTATAGTAAAGGTAGGTGAGCAGGTCCCATATAAGGCACCAGGCTAGAGAAGGAGGTTGTTTTATCTTACATCAGGATGTTCTTTTAAGTGAAGTTAACTTGACTACTACCCTAACAGCCCCTAATTATGTTTCCATGACTTCAATTTGAAACAAAAAAATTCTCTCATATTTATATATGTACTCTTTGTTTTCATAGAAGCGTCACCTGTGTAAGTGAAAGAAAGGTTTAGGGCAACCTTCATGTAGTCTGGAGTTAATTTTGCCAAGTTAATATTTACAATATGTGATATTGAGTTACTGAGTCTGGAGATTGATTTGGAGGTGCCTAGTTATGATCCTATTCCATGCATCAACTGAATCACCATCCATCTACCTTGCTTGACCTGCTTAAAGGAAATATAAGAATTAATCCTGTTGCAGGATTGACTTTATAGTCAACCCCAGGCACTTAAATTTAATGGATTTTTTTATACCACATGTTCAGGGGATTTGGAGATAACTGCTTTTGAATTGCATATAAAAAATGATGATGAACACCTCAAATAAAGAAGAGTATTCAGAAAAAAACTGTTGGAAGAAATGGATGTCCTCCTTTTTAAAAAAAACTAATATATAAGGAAAACCTGAATATGCAAAAGAAATAAGTTTTGTATAATTATTTTACTCATAAAATCATTTTATAAGAATATTTTCTGTAGTTCATTTTAAATAGTAATGTCTTTGAATAAAGTAATGCCTGATTCAATTCAGAAGAATTAATGTACTCATTTTTTCAGGACAAATTTATTATGTAAATTAAGATACCATTTCACTTAGATACAAAATAATTCAGTACCATTTCACTGGAAAATAATTAGCTATCACTTAGAATTAGTACTATATAATTATTTTTAAATAATTTTCTGCTACAAATTCAGTATTCAGTTATTATTGCTGTTTTGTGTGCTTCTGTGGATGTTCAGTATCTCCATAGCATCTTACTCTTTGGAGAGTATGAATGCATGATTCTTGGTTTACTTTATGATATCAAAAAGTGATCAGGTCAAGACAGCATTGTGTATTCTCTATTAAGCACTACAGTCAGTATAGGCAAAACAAAAGATAGAAGCATCTTGGTCTAAAGGAATTTACAATTTAGAAGGGAAGATAAAGCATACATGCCTGAAATAATTCTAGGAGGCAGAATTCTAGTGAAATAATCAAGTTTAAAAAAATGTTGAGCATCTACTATGGATAGATCACTCCTCAGATTATTTAATCAAGTGATAAATTGGAAATTACACTCTATAAATGCTATATGAGTTTTATCTGATAAGAAAGAGGAAGACGTTGTTGTGATCAATTCAGGACAGTGAATAAATGAAAGTAATTATTTGGGAATACTGTTCTGGTAATATTATATGAGAGATTTATGGGTGTGGAGATGGGAGGTAGGAAAATTTTGGATGTCAATTGCACTAGGTGTTGTTATTCAGTCATTTTTCAGTCATGTACAACTCTTTGTGACTCCATTTGGAGTTTTCTTGGCCAAGCTACTGGATTGGCTTGCCATTTCCTTCTCCAACTCTTTTTGCAGATGAGGAACTGAAGCAAACAAGGTTAAATGACTTACCTGAGTCACATAGCTAGTAAGTGTCTGAGGCAAGATTTGAGCTCAGGAAGATGAGTCTTCTTGACCTCAGGCCAAGCATTCTATCCACTGTGCCACCCAGCTGCCTTCCACAAAGTGAAAAGAGAATAAAAAGAAGACTGTGGTAGTTGTAGTGGTAACATCAAGGAAAGGATTATCTGAGGGATATTAGTGCAAAAGAAGAAGAAAAAAAATGGCTAATTGAAGAAACATAAATTTGACAAGAAAGTGATTTGGAAATCTAAAGTGTAATATATGAATTTTACATTTGTAATTGTTTTCATGGACATTGTTTTGTAAGAACCAATATAACACTGGAAAGTTTTATAGCCATGTTGATTATAGAATGATCATCTATTTTATTTTTCCTAGCATCATATGGTGGCTAGAATGCAGAATTGGAGTCAGGAAGGTTTTGCTTTAAGTCCCACCACCAATAGTTAACTAGTTGTGTCACTAGGAGAAAGGCATTAAGTAGCACAGTGGAGAGTCAGAAAAACCTAAGTTCAAATCCTGTCTCAGACATCTACTAGCTGAGTCAGTTAGGGCAAGTCAATTGACCTCTGTCTGCCTCAATTTCATCAACTGCAAAATGAGGATAATAAGTAGCACCCACATTTCAAGGCTGTTGTGATTATCAAATTAGGTGATATTTAGCCTAGGATAGTGCCTGGCATAGAGCAGACATTTATAAATGCTTGTTTCTTTCCTTCCTTCTTTTCTGAATGTCAATATCTTCCTAATTCATATAAAATATTATTGATATCATCTCTATTATAGCAATTGCCTCACAGTTGTAAGGTTCAAATGAAATCATATGAAAAGAATATTTCACATCAATAAATATCCTTTTTTAAAATACTAATAGTCAACAATAGTAATGTTAGTTCATTCATCTCACTTATTTTATGAGGTTCATATGGCACAGTAATTCTTGAAGACATCTAATGATCTATTGACTAGCAGAGAGGTTGCAATATGCTTTGGTGTAGTGGCTATGCACATTCAAAGTATGGAAAATTCTGTGAAGGCTGAGATGGTCTCCACTTCCACCACTTCCACATTTCAAGCAATGATGAAGGCATGCTGTACTTGTGTTAGTTCTAACTAGTCACACCTGTTGATGATCACTCAAGATCACTTTCTTGTGCAGTTTTCATCTTCATCTTCATGTTCATGTGAGCATGGGACATGCTTTCTAATTCTTCAATATCTCCTTTAGCATTTATTATCTTCTACACAACTTACAGCCAACTGCTATTTAGGGAGGATAACGAAGCCCCTGAAGTAGTTGTATGTATTCAAATTTATACTATTATAAGTTATAATTATGTAAAATATGGAAATTGGTTCCAGCCTAATGGAAATATGAGGCAAACGTTCAAATAATGCAACCACTTCAGGGGATTTATTATTACCACCAATCGAGACCTGACTGTATTTTGACTCACCTAGTCTTACTGAAGCCCATTTCATGATTTAAGCTGAAAAGTAGAAACTTTGGAATGTTATCAAAAAGATTTAACACAATTAAGTTCATTTCCAACCCATCTGGAATCCAGATTACTTATAAATATTGGGGAAAGGGATTAATTGGAAGAAATAAACATGTATTAGAGGTTTCTATTCTCAGACTGGTTGTTGGTACCTCTCAAAATGCCAGTGACCTGATTAGCTTAGTTACAGAATTTCTCCTGTCAAATAGTAAGGAATCTAAAAGGTAAATGCAACCTTTAAATGGGTTTTAGAAATATCCCTCCAGCTGTGTTTCATTTCATGGTAAGTATTAATAAAGATCACTAATATTAGTCACTGTAGATATGCCTAATCTAACCTGAGAGATGTTTACAGGAGCTGATCAAGAGTTACTTAAAACAAGGACAAGAAGTCACATGTAACTGGGAAAAGTGGTGATAGGTCAGACTTTGTTCTCTCTAAAACCAACAAAAGCCTACTGAATAGTCTTTATCCAAAAGTCTGTAATTCAGCCATGTTGAAAGGACATCTATTGCTTAAAAAATATTTCTTTGCATTCAAGTCAATGAGTCCCTTAGGGTTAATTCCAAAGACTTGCCTGAATTAAAAACTTATTGTCAGGGTCCCCAGCCTGCTAAGATCTCCAGGTTGCACCAGCCCTATTAACTTTTAAACTAGTTCCCAGGGATTCACAAATCATGTCAAGCATACATTGCTTCATTTGTCCAGCAAATGAATCGAATAAAGGGACTCTAAGAATTTCAGGTCAGCCTGAAAGCTCCTCTCTTCTCTTAGAATCTTATGTCCTGCCACCTATGCTGTTCATTATACTTAACTTTGAAACTGCCAAACTCTTGTTCCAATTCTAGTCAGTATTTCTCCCTGAACTTTTCATTGTTCTTTAATTAGTTCATGTCTGTTCCCCTACCTATATTGTAAAATCTGTGATGGTAGGGATCATGTTTTTTGCCTCTTTCATAACTTCCACATTTAGAATGTGAAGGATGTGTGGTATGAGGAGATGGATGAGGAAGTCATAAGGAGGAAAAGAATTGCTTAAAATAACATGAATCAAGCAGTTTATTACTCAAAGGCATGCAAGCTTCAGGATCTTTCACTCCATAGTCCACAAGCACATGATGAAATGGATTAAGTATACAATGGGATGTATATCTTGATTAAGAGCATGTATCTTCCAGGTTTCTGCCCTTATAGCTGATTGCTTTGGCTTGGCAGATTCACAGGGACTGAGTATAAAATGGATTTTAGGGACATTCAATTAGTATGTGGTCTACACTGTACATCTGCCTGCTGAACCTTATCTACCACACAGATATTATGATAAGGAAAGTTTTCTGACCTTACATACTTGAATTGGATGAAATTTGTTAATCTAATAGTTTTTAAATATCACAGTCTTAACTCTAAATATAGCTGACCAGGCCAATTATTGGGTACACTGAAATTTCCTGATATCTGAGCGTGTTAATCTGAGGCCAAACATAGAATCACTTCTGTCATCTAGGGATTAGCAATAGACCCATTGTAATTCACACTTCTGACTCATCTATTCTGGCTGTGGAGTTCAGACTGTGACTCCTAATATGCTTTCTGATTAAGAATGTCAGTGTCAACTAGTTGGACATTGAGTGGCTGACTTACAATGTTTGGTTTTATGGTTTTAACTACCTGAGTTCAAATCCTACCTATGATATTTACTAGTAATGGTGAGTGAAAAGTCACATCATGCATGATGAACCTCAGCTTCCTCATTTAGAAAATTTGAATAGTAACATATGCAGTACCTACCTGATAGGACTATTTGACGTTCAGATGAAATGATAATCCATTTAAAATTGTTTACAAACTTTAAAGTTTTATATGAATTCTGATTGTTATTATTGGTTATCATAATATGCACAAGCACTTGTATATAAGTGCATATGTATATACACACAAATATATATATACATGCATATAAACATATACCTACACATATATAAGTATATATATATAAAAATACACATATATATGTATATATAAGTGCATATATATGTGTGTGTGTGTATATGTGCTTATATATATACATATATACTGAAAAATAATTCTAAGTGCATATGGGGATAGGCATTCTAGGTTAAATCTAGATATGGCTCAGGTCTTTTTCTAATTATAGGCATTCATTCATGAGGGAATGTAATTCTGGGATTACTAGCACTATGATTTAAAAAAAATCATTCCTTGTGCCATCTTAAAATGGTCATTTCAATTTAATTGAATTTGATTCAATAATCATTTATTAAGCTTACACTATGTGCAAGGTATAGTGATAAATTTGAAATGTTTGAAATGAGCTTTCATTCCATGGCCAAGATACAATGTATACACATAGAAGGATAGCTTACTTTGGTGCTGGTTCAGAGGGTTGTGCGGGTCCCTTCCACCAAGGGGCCAGTTAAGGATTATTTTTTCTTGGACTTTCTGGTTTTTTATTCTCCTACCTTGGAACTCCAAGGAAAATTTCTAAATAAACATCTAAATGTTTATATTAGGTTCTGCCCAAAAGGAATCAGAAAGATCTCAGTGTATAACATTCATTATATCTAGCATAGGAAGGACAGCTATTTATTTTCTTTAAAACAAACAAACAAAAAAAAATTAAAACACAGAAGAATCACTCACAATGATACCCACAGTGAAAAATACTTAAAACTTGATGGAGTAACCTATATCTCCTACTATCCTCTTCCAGGAGTTTGAAACTGAAAATGTTAAAACATGAAGATTTAGTACAATTGTCGAACAGACAGTTCATCTTTACCTTGTCTCTGTACTTCTTAAGCAGCTCCTTCAAGCTCTTCCCATCTAGCTTGCAGGGGACATAGCTTGGGTGTATCCTCCTTAAGGTGTTCATATTCTCTGAGAAGGAGGTATTTACAGAAATTCTTCCTGCTGCCAGTCAATTTTGACTGAGGAACATAAGAAGGCCTGAACTTTTGAATTCTCCAGACTCCCGGCAAGACTATAAGCATTCAATTTAGGATCACCTTTCAGCCACCTATACTCAGGGAAATAAAAACAAAACAGAACAAATAACATAAAGCAAAATGGGCAGCCAGAGCTCACATAGGTAGCATATATACCCAGTGTCATAGGTCCAAAGGAGAACAGAGGTCCTACCTCCACTTTATGTGAAGAACCACATTTCCACACATATTCAACAGGCTGGACAGATGGGAAGAGAGAGAAAGCCAGAATATAGAATTACCCCCTTTTTGAGGTCTACTGAATGGGTTTTTCTTCATAGCCTGCTAGCCAATCATCTGCAAATTTTTCAGCACAGGGATCTTCTTGTGTGGGAATTTCCTCTACTTGCATAAAACACAGTCCATCTAAACCTTAGTAGATAAATTGTAGGTAGTTCTATGAGACACACAGAGGTTAAGAGTCACACGGTCACTGAATGTCAGAGTCAGTATTTGAATCTAATTCTTTGTAATTCCAAAAGAAGTATTCTATATGCCATGTCATGCCAGCTAATAGGGATGTGAAAGTAATGATGTAGAAATCAAAATGTAAAGGACGTGAGAAATAATGGCCTCATGCCAGCATGACCCTAGCTTTAACTTTTTATATAAATAAAGAGTGGAAAGAGGGTTAATGGAAAAAGGAATTACAGACAGGTTTCAATGTAGAAGAAGCAATTACAACTCCTCTAACATACTTTCAAGGTCCTTTACTGCAATCTTTTGCCTTTTATTCCCCATTCATACTGTAGCAATGTCAGTTTCATGATGTATTATTACACATAGTGATTTCATCTGGCTGGCATAACATGACACCAGGGAGTTGTTTAGGTTTTTCTTTTCCTTTTTTCCTTTTCAACACTAAAATAAATTGTAAATTGAACATTTCATAGCTACAAAAGAGAATTCATTAAGAAGGATAGAGATTTCCATAAGGTTTATCCAATTACATTTGGTCCCCTTGGAAAAGATGGCTGATTTATAAAGGTTCAAATAGCTGGGCAGAGGATGCACTTATACTATGTCATGAATAACTGGGTATTTTATGTTTAATGACCACTTCTCCATTTTCATGTTGCTTTCCTTCTGAGACTTGAAGCAGCAAGAAGTTCATTATATATTTCAGACTCCAAAAAGGTTTAAGTTAGTCTATATAAATCTACATTTGGATTTAAATTGTGAGACTGGCTTGCAAACTCAACACATATATAATACACAATATGGCTAAGTCTGAAACAAATTTGGATTTTATACACTTGAATTTAAATAGGTATCCAAAACAGATGGTACAGTGAGAGGTAACTTAGGGTGAATTCTTAGCCCACTATATCAAGTAAGCAAGAACTCTTAAACACAGCCAACAGAAATACTAATAAGAAGATAATTGAAAAATCCTAACTTAAGGTAAATATTAGAGGAAAACAAATGAACGCCCACTTACCAGCTTGAGACTCTTGTTATAGTCTTCCCCTGCCCTGTCCCAAATCCTGCTGCTCCACCAGCCAGGAAGGTCCTCTGAATCATATGTATTGGCTTGCATTTTAGACATAGATTTTTTGTTGACCCCCTGACAATATTTTGAAAGTAAGGGGAATGGTACCAATATCATACCATGGACAGGAGGAAGCACCTGTCTGGTTGTGATGTTTGAGAATAAGCAAAAGAGGCACCTATTGAAGAGTCAGAACCCTGGGATTCAAGATTAATGAAGGAGACCAGGAAACCAGTGTTGGATACCATCATTTAACAGAGCACAGGATAAAATAGGAAGCCAACAGATACTCATATGAAAATACTTTTCAGCAAGGTGCCCTCCATAGCAAAGTCCTGGAGGATATTTCCCAATTAATCTTTGTCCACATGCTCAGAGTCAACCTGAAAACTTAAGAAAGCCAATATTAGAGATGAGAGTTAGCCTAGAAAAGCGAGTTTGGAAAATCTGGAGAATGGGCTCAACCACACCCTGCCTATCCAAATCTTCCTACAGCAGGAGGAAGCTTTGGCTATATGAGGTCATGGCATTAATACTTATGATAGGCATTGTGGAATGGAATGGGGAAAAGACAGTTGGGTCCAAAGAAATATGACCCAGAGACAGTAGAACATAGATTCATAGACAGTAGAAGGTCATAAATGCAAAGGGGGGTGCCAGGACAACAAAAGGGATAACTGATGATCTAAAAAACAACAAATAATGTCTCCTCCAGCTCCTCCCCACACACACTTCAACCCCACTAGGGTCACAAAGTAATTACTCCTATACCTAGCTGTGGCTGTCAAGAATTAACATTCCTATGAAAAATGGAAGAGCATCCCAAAAAAGGGGAGGGGAGACTAGAAAGGGGATAAAAGAAAAGCAACACTTTTTTGAAATGGTATTAGTTATTGAAATAGAGAAATGTATGAGGTTTGCATAAGAAATAAGGAAGACTCAGTATCTAGATTTTATCTGAGGTAGCAAAAGGAAGAGTCAATCTAATGAAGAAGGGAATGACAAATTAAAGTACAATGGGAGAGGAGATCAGGATACCTTGAATCAATTGATTTTTTCAACCCAGATGATAAAATCACAAAAGGAAAATAATATGTTACATGGAATATAAGGTGGTAAGTTCTTAAATTAAGTGCAATGATAATATTTACCCTTTTTATCACCTTATGAGCTGAAAAGTTCTATTATCAAAACTGATAGAAATAGAAGTGAGCATTGCCTGGACAATGATGAGTTTATTCTATAGTTTTCTTTCTGTGCTTTACCACTTTTAAGTTTAGATGCTAAGACCACATTTATTTTATAGGATGAATTTGATATGGATTCTTTGTTTTTCTCTATCACTTCTTTTATATCTTTTACTCATTTGTTTTTTTTAATTGGGTCTTCCTGGAAAATTGTAATTTCCATGCTGATTTCCACCTTTCCTTCCTTATTTTCATTCTTTTATTGCAAATACTTCCCCATTACTCAGAGACCTTCAAGTTGACTTCCTTCATTCCACAGTACTGGTTCATTGTATTGGTTCCTTTTCTACATTATTCATCCCCTTGTCCTTTTTAAATAAACTGATCACTTCTGCTGTTTTTTTTCTATGATGGTCACTATAATTAGGCTTTCTATGAGAAGTCATTTTAATTCTGTGTCAGATTGCATCAAAATAAGTATTGCTCTGTTTGGCCCATTTTAAATCCAAAATTATATGTTCTCTCCAATCACCTGGGACTGGGCAAGTTTTATGACCTCCTTCTGTTACAGAATTGGGAATCCTATATGTGTGACTTCCCAAAGAAGACTACAAGATATGTCTGTAAATGAATTTTTCCTTTACTTATCCTTATTTCCCTTGGACATTTGCCTCTACATAGAAATATATATATATACACACACACACACATAAGTACATACATGCATACATACATATATATGTGTATATATATGTGTATATATATATATAATATTATGCTTCTGCAACACTCCTTTTATTTCCTTCCATCCTAAATCCCAGAAGCTATTTAGCTATTTTAATTCAATGGTCTCAACAGATGTTTTATTGAGGTAAGGGCATCCAACCCTCATACAGCTGAATACATACTACAAAAGTTATTGATTCATCCTGTCATAGATATGCATAACTTGAAGAACAGGTTAAACATGGCAGTCATACATGAGTAGTGCTAGCTGAAGATAAGTTTAAAAAGTTGTTAATGTGACCTTCCATTGCTGTTGCTGGTGATGGGTATTTTTACTGTTTGTCCCTAAGAGTTACACTGAAGCAAATTTTTTTCTTTTCTGATCCATATCATTTAAGTTTTTATTTGGTTCATTTGTTATTTTGAGATGATGAGAGAGTGCTGAATTAAGTATCAGCCTATGTTCTGTTATTTAGTCAGAACCATGAAAACTTAAAACACATTTTTCATGGAAAGAGTATAAGGGCATAAGTAGGAGGCAAATTAGGGAAAATGTACAATTTTTCAAGATTTCTGCCTGATTACTATTTGTCTTTAAATTTTTATCAAAATATGTAGATGTACATAATAAAGTTTCACAACAAGAAATATAACTAGTTAAAATATTATAGACTACTTCCACTATAGTCATATCCCATTGTGGCACAAAGGCAACCCTGAATTTTCAACAGTTATTCCAATAAATCAATATTTATTTATTTTTAATATAAGCCTATTTAATTATGTAGTGTCTCATGATAAGAAGTTTGGCTCCCACATACAACATGCATCCATTTCAATGGAGAGTGTAGTTATATCAATATAATCTCAGATACGCTTATTTGAAAATATTACAATAGAACTCAATTAAAATACAATTAAATTTAATAAACATTGGTTGAGACCCTATTTACTATGTACATCACAAAGTGCCAAGTATTTGGGATGCCAAGAGCAAGGATGACACAATACATATGTAGAAGTGGTTATATTAGGGATTCCTTCATGTAGAGTTTGGACTACATTAGCATCAAATCCTGACCAACTCTCTTATTCTGTGTTTCTATGAGAAAATGGAATATAGGTTCATTCAGAGTTTGAACTAAGTACACCACAGGGAGGTAAGAGATCCATGATTGTTCTAGGAAAAACAGGGACAGATACATTATCTATTGCATTGATAATGCTCTCTCTCTTCTCTGTCTCTGTCTCACTGTCTCTTTCTCTCTCTCTGTCACGATCTCTCTGTCTGTCTTTCTGCCTGTCTCTCTCTCTCTGTTTCTTTCTGTCTCTCTCTGTCTCTATCTCTGTCTCTGTCTTTGTCTCTCTCTCTCTCTGTCTCTCTCTCTCTCTGTCTCTCTCTGTCTCTCTCTCTCTCTCTCTCTCTCACACACACACACACACACACACACACACACACATAGTTAAAGACCTTAAATTCTTCCACTAGAACTTTGTTAATTTCTCAACATTTCTGAGATTTCTGTTCACCCTCTTCTTCAGAAAAAGATAAGGAGACTGGCTTTTAAGTCATAGTCACAGTTACCAATGGTCCTTGAATCAGAATACAAAAAGATGATTTCTGTCCCATTCTGATAAATCCATCTCAGCAGTGCTTATCTTCTTGGGTAAAAGGAACTAGAGAAGTAGTTAATCACCTAAACTAAATCTTCAAGGAAAAGTAGAATTTCAATGAGTAATGATAGACAGAGATTACATTCTTACCATTCTTAGAGGGGGAAGGAGAAGAAGGAGAAGATAATTCAATGAAATAAAGAGAAACTGACCTGAGCAGGCCAAACTCAAGAAACAAGTAGTATTCTAGTTTGGTTAAATCAAAAGATTGTATAGAGAGAAAGAATCATCCATATGAGAAAGGAGGAACAAAACTTCATGGAGGAAAAGAATTCCTGTAAAAAGCAGAATTGACTAAATTGAAAAAGAATAACAAAAGCTTACTGAAGAAAATAAAAATTTAAAAATTAGAACTGGGAAACTGGAATCTGATTACTGCATGAAACATTAAAATGAAAAGTCAACATAACAAAAAAATAGGAACAAATATGAAATATCTCATTGGAAAAAAACAACTGACCTGAAAAATAGATCAAAGAATAATAATTTAAGAATTATTGGAGTATAAGAAATCCACAATAAAAAAGAATACAAACATCATGTTTAAAAAAATCAAGGAAAACTACTCTGATATCTTAGATCCAGAGAGTAAAATAGAAATGGACAGAATCCAACAATCACCTCCTAAAAGAGATCCTAAAATTAAAATTCCCAGGAATGTTATAGTCAAATTCCAGAGCTCCCAGGTCAAGAAGAAAATATTATAAGCAATCAGAAAGAAATGATTCAAATGTCATGGAACCCCAGTCAAAACTACACAAAAATTAGCAGCTTTCACATTAAAGAAGTGGAGTTGAAATATGATAGTACAGAAGGTAAAGGAGCTAGAACAATAACCAAAACTAACCTACTCACCAAAACTGAACATGATCTTTCAGTGGAAAAATGGTCATTTAATAAGATAGAGAACTTTCTAGCATTCCTGATGAAAAGATCAGTGCTGAAAAGACAATTTTCGTATTCAAACACAAGACTCAAGAAAAACATTAAAAGATTAACATGAAGGAGAAATCATAAGGGAATCAATAAAGTGAAACTGTTTACATTTCCATATGGGAATATAATTCATACAAATTTTATAATTATTAGGGAAGTTAAAGGGAGGCTACATAGACAGAGGACATGGATATGAGTAAATTATGTTAGAATAATCTCCAAAATAAATAAAGAAGGGATGAGAAAGAAGGATGTGCTAGAAGAAAGGGGAAGGGAAAGATAGAATGAGGAAATAAGAGTGAAAATTAAAACAAAAATTTCACTAGTGTCCAATTGTTTTCTTTTTAGGTTTAATGTGCAAATTATTGATATGTAAGTTGTACTTGTGAAAAGGGTTCATAGAATATGCTTATGTCTTTTTCTTTCATTCTATCACAGATGTATATTTTTCCCTTGCTACTGGACTTTAGTCTTTGTCCTATTTATATTTTGCCTTTTTAAATAAATGTATTTGGTTTAAAAATTACAGAAAGTAACAGTGCCCTGGTAGAATACAAAATATTTGATATACAATGTCATGAGTAATTATTCTGATGAAGATTATATTCTTTTTTAGGCTAATAAAAAACTTAAATTTCTTAGTTTTGAAAGCTATTTTGATGAGTCCACAAAAATTCTATGACTTTGCTCTGAATCCACAGCTTCTTTTTCCCCGTAGATTGAAACATAACTACTTGTATCTTTCCTCAGTTTCTTGGCCAAACTCTTCAAAATAATTTAATCCATTGACTCAACTTCCTTTCCTCTTACCCACTCCTCAAGAATCTCAATTCTGCCCTCATCTTTCAACTGAAAATTCTCTCCAAAGTTACCAATGATTTTTTAATTGTCATACATGATCTTTCTTCAGTTCTCACTCTTCAATTGTCTGTTGCATTTGTAATTTACACTGCAGCTATGTGGTACAGTGGATAAAGTGCCAGGACTGAAATCTCAAAGACCCAAGTTCAAATCTAGCTTCAGACACTTGCTACCTGTGTAACTCATGGCCAGTCACTGAAACCTGTTTTCCTCCATTTCCTCATTTGTAAAAGGAACTGGCAAATTATTCTAATATCTTTGCCAATAAAACCACAAATGGGTTCATGAAGAGTCAGACATGACTAGAATGACTGAACAATAACAAAGCTCAGCAGAGGTAGAGCTCAAATAATTGGTGAAATCAGAAAAGATCTCCTTTTTGAGGCAGCTAGGTAAGATAGTGGATAGAGTGCTGGGCCTGGAGTCAGGAAGACTCATCTTCCTGAGTTCAAATCTGGATTCAGAAAATTAATACCTGTGAGACCCTGTGCAAGTCACTTAACTCTGTTTGCTTCAGTTTCCTCATCTATAAAATGAGCTGGAGAGGGAAATGGCAAGGCATTACAATATCTTTGCCAAGTAAACCTCAAATGGGGTCACAAAGAGTAAAACATGACTGGAAATGACTGAACAAGAATAATCTCTTCATTAATACTCTCCTCTGTGTTTTTGAATCTAATTCTCATGGTTCATTGCCATTTGATCATTGCTTTTAAGTCTCCATTTTTTGGCTCATCCTCTACATCAGGCTCCCTAACTTTAAGTGTTCCCCATCCTGGGTTCTCATCTCTCTTCTTGCCAATAACCTCTTGGTAACCCCATCACTTGCCATGGGCTTAATGATCATCTATCTGCTGCTGACTCACAGATCAACACATCCATCAGTCTTTTCCCTCAGTTTCAATTCTGTAACACCAACTTTCTTTCAGACAATTCAAACAAGATGTCCTGGAGATATCTTAAACTCAACGTGTCTAAAATTGAACTCATCATTTTTCCCCTTAAATGTTCTCCTCTCCAAACTTCCCTATTGAAGGCATCACCATATTCCCAGTACCTCAAATTCATAACCTTTTCATTATCCTGGACTCCTCCACACTATCTGTCATACCAAATATCCAATCAGTTACCACATCTTGCCCTTTCTACTTTCATAACATATTTCAATTCACCTCCTTCTCTCTACTTATATAGCTAATCCCATAGCTCAATTTCTTATTACCTCTTGCCTAGATTATAGCAATAACCTCCTAATTGTTCTCCCTATTTCATCTCTACCCACTCACAACAATCATACACATTGCTGTCATTTTTTTTTTCTTAAATACAGATCTAGCTCCTCAAGTTGGCCAATTCTGGTGCCTTTTTTGCCTCTAGGATAAAATATAAATTTCTCTATTCAGGTTTTAGAATAGTATACAACCTGACTCCAATCTATGTTTCCAGTCTCATTGGACATTACTTCCTTTCCCATGCTATAACATCCATCAAACTGTTCTTCTTTTTGTTCCTCACATTTAATATTTCATCTACTGTCACTGTATCTTTGAATTCCTAGAATGCAATATTTTCTTACCTCTACCTTGAAGATTCTATTCAGGAACCTTTTATTCATGAAACTTTTTTGCCCTCCATTTTTACATCTCTCTCTGAAACTATCTTATGGTAACTTTTTTTCTATATATTAGAATTTCTTAACTTTTTACTTATGTTGTATACACATGTATATGTATATATGTGCATTTATGTATTTGCCATCATATGTGTTTCATATATATAATGTAATTAGGTGTATTGTCATTTCTTCTTTGGAGAATAAGTTCATTTTGAATACTAATTATTTTGTTGTTTGTTAGTGCCTAGCACAAATCTGACATATAGTAGGTCCTTGAAAATGCTTATTATTGATAAAATCAATGAACAATAAGGAATAAAGCATCTAACACAGAATTAAATGCCACCAGGTTCTCCTAGACCCAGTTAAGTCCTCAGACTTTACAATAGCCTATTAAACCTATGAAAGTAGCATTTTGGTTTGTTAATCACCATGGCTGCCTTTCCTGAAAGACTGAAAATCAGTATAGAAATATTACACAAATTCGTATTGGTGTTCCACTCAACTTACCAATAAAGAAAACTTTTAATTGAAGACTTCAGATCTTTGGTTTAGGGTCTTCACTCCTAGTCCCAGAGGCCAAGGATTCATGGTCTGATGCAGATTAAAGCTTCAGTGGTTGACGTTTTTTTTTTTCCATTTTTTATCCTGTTTCTGGCTAGAATCTTTCATTTTTTTTCTTATTGTGGTTAGCTTAGTTAGTTAGTTAGTGTGTGTGTGCGTGTGTGTGTGTGTGTGTGTGTGCTCAGTAGAAGGAATGGACTGAAAGGCATGTCCAAAGTGTGTTATCATCATTCTGCCCTGAATATCTCCGAGCTTGAGATCTCCAATTTCAATTTCTGATTGCTAAGAGGCATATTACATTCTTCTGACCCACAAAGTCACAATCTTCATAAACAGTACCTCCCCATTATGTCCTCTTTTCTCATTCATCACACCCAGGGTATTCCAGAGTGGGAGAGAATGGTGAGAGGTAGGACTCACCTAGAATAATACTTAAAGAAACAGACATCGGGAAAAGCCAATGTCTTTTTCAATGATGCTTACTGGTTTCATTTTTGAAGCTTTATTTCTTTTTTATTCCCTTGAGAGAGGCCTTCAGCTTTTTCCTTTTACCTATTAGCTGAGAAAAACAGAAACTGAAAAATGTGTTAGTTATAGATATAAATACATATAGGAAAATAGAGAATTTAAGTGAAGAAAAAATTTATTTACTTGGAAACAGATTTTTATTTAGAACAACAGGGAAGAAAGTGGGCTTTTTTTAGAACAACAATAACAGAAAAAGTAGCGGACACAAGTATACAACTTCACGTTGGATTTAAATTGTCTATTATTCCATCTCCTCTTATATCTGCAACTATGACTTACCTTTCCATTTCTCACTTCTTAAGCTAACAAAGGAACACCTGTTATGGGGGTGGAATGAAGACAGAAGAAAAGAGACCTGGTTAGACCTGTTAATGTTGCCTCTCATGTATGTCTTTCCCAGAGCTACTAATTGTAGCTCTTCCATCCTTGAAATAACAACAAAAGGAAATTATTGTCACTTTGTTATAGCTTCATTTTCTAGGATGAAACTTTTGGATATCCCAAAATATTTATCATTGACTTTTATTAGAGGCAGCTTAGATAACATAATCAATAAAACTCTGGACCTGGGATTGAGGAATACCTGAGTTCAAATTTATTCTCAGACACTTACTAGCTGTGCTACCCTGGGCAAGTCATTTTAGCTTTTTTTTGTCTCAGTTTATTCAACTGTAAAATGACCACAATAACACCTGCCTTTCAGGGTTCATTTGAAGGAAAATAAGATAATTTTAAGAGACTCTGCAAACCTCACATCACTATGTATGTGTCAGATATTGTTTTTAATGTATTTCTCCCCAATATATTATGTTCCAGATTATGCTTTGTGAAAACTGATGGAGTAGTGAGTGGGCTGTGTCAGGTCAGCATGTATTTTACTCAGTCATAAAATGAATCTGTTTTGGGATTTAGACATTGTTGTGGGTAATCCACAATACAAAAAAATCAAATAAAAAAAAATGAGAATTGACTATGATTTGAGTGCTTGTATTTTGCATACTCAGTGAAAACATCTTTGCATTCTACTAAGTTTAAACTCAACCTGTGATGTTATCAGTTAAATCATGTTTTTTTATTGTCTGATTTTTCTATATAAAGGATGTCAAATGTATCATGGTACTGAATGAATAGGTAAATCATGAATATCAAAAGAACTTTGGCAAATAGTAGATGAAATATAATGTAGAAGGAAACCATTTACATATTGACTGAAGTGAATCTAAGAGATTTGCATTTGGATGAATCACTCACAAGCTATTTAAAATAAGTTAGGCACATGGCTAAGATTCAGCATGAAATCAGTAGACAGCTGTAAAATGTGATTACTAAGTCCAAAACCAAATGTAAGTGATTTTGGACACACAAAAGAGAACATATTCCAGAAAAACAACAACAAAACTCAAGTACTCTCTTCTAGATCAAAGAATCAAGTTACCACATGAGTAATTCTTTCCCTTATGAATCTTCAGTATATCCCTTTCTACTAATTTTTCTTTGTTTCTTCTTTGTAGTTTTTCACTTACCTATAATCAGTCCTCTTTTATTTCTATCTCGTTAAACTCAACAAAGTAGTCTCCTTAATCTTGAGACATCACTCAGCCTAATCTTAATTCTTGTTTTCACAGTACATTTTCTACTCTGCATTTGATACTGTTTTTTCTTTATAATGTATTTGTTCCTAAAAACTCTTTAATATGAATTCTGTCCTTATTATTACTTAGAAACTATTATTTAAGAGATCTTATTCTTAAATTCAGTAACATGCTAGTCTAAATCCTTCTGGAACTCTCCATGCTATTTGAAAAAGTTGACTGCTGCCTCCATTTGGACACTCTATCCTCCCTAGTATCCATGATATCCTTACTGTCGTCATTATTCTTCTACTTTTTTGGATCACTCCTCTTTTTTTTTTCCTTTGCAAATTCCTAATTTTTTTTTCCTGACCTGCTGATGTAGGTTATATTCAAGGGTCTGTTATTGGCCCTTTCTATTTTCCCTTTCTGACCACAGCTCTAATGTTAATAACACCTATTCCCATTACTTCAGCTACATTGACTATTCACAAATCTAAATCTCCAACTTGACTTCTAAGTTTTAGGACTATATTAGTTGGATTACTCACTGGATGTAGCCAACTGTCTTCTAGTAGCAACTTAATCATAACATCTCCAAAACAGAACTTACTAATTATCTAACAAAATTTTCTTAATATCTTCTGATTTCTTTCAATACCTTGCAACCAAATGTCATGACTTATGTCTGTCTCAAAGATGCCTAACACTGGGTGATTCTCCAAAGTAAATGGGGCACAAGATCAACTATAAAAAATCATTTGACCATATCATTACTGAGAAAATGCCCATTTATCTATTCATTAATGTGGAATATAAGAAGTATAGGATGCAGTTGTGAACCACACATGACCTCCAGGGAATCAGCTGCCATAACTCATCATTTATGATCTCTCTTAGAAAATCCTAAGGAACCTGAAAAGAAATTAATTGAGAGAGTAGTGCAAAAAGTTCAGTGGAATAAATAAGACCACATAAATCAATAATATTTCTATAATACCAACAAATTCCATGAGTTAAAAACAGAAAGATAAACCCCATTTACAACAAATAAAAATAAAAAATAAATATTTCATGGTCAATATATTAAAGTACATGAAATACAACATATCTAAGTACATGAAAGATGCTATTATGAAATGACTTGTAAAGAAATAATGAACAAGTTAAATAGCTGAAAAAATTCAGCTACTACTAGGTCTATATTCAAAAGATATCATAAAAAAGGAAAAAGGACCCACATGTACAAAAAAAAGGTACAGATTTCAGGAAAAAAAAACAGAAAGACTTACATGAACTATTGCTGAGTGAAGTGAGTAAAACCAGGAGAACATTGTATGCAGTAACAGCAACATTGTGTGATAATCAACTATGATAGATTTAACTCTCCTCACCAATATAATCATCCAAGATAATTCTAAAAGATTTGTGATGAAAATGCTATCCACATTCAGAGAAAGATCTATGGAGTCTGAATGCAGATCAAAACATACTATTTTCACTTTTTTGTGTTTTTTTTCTTTCTAATGGTTTTTCTGTTTTGATCTGATTCTTCTTTCACAACATGACTAATGTTGAAATATGATTAACATGATTGTGCATGTATAACCTATATCAGATTACTTGCTGTATTGAGGAGGGGAAAGGAGAGAGAGGGAGAAAAATTTGGAACTCAAAATCTTACGTAAAATGAAGGTTGAAAACTATCTTTTCTTGTAAGTGGAAAAAAATAAAATATTAAGTGTAAAGAAAAAAAAAGAATATCCAGTGGGGGCAATGCTAATATAATAAAATGTCAATGATGCCTGTGTTCATTTATAATTTCAACACTTACCAATAAAATTATCAAAGGAATATTTCATAGTATTAGAAAATAAAAAACAATTCATTTTGTGGGGAAAACATCTAAAGAAACATTGAAAAGAAAATAGGAACAGGGAAGAGCGCTTCCAGACCTCTGAAGCTGAAATTATCAAAACTGTTTGACATTGCTTAAAAATAGAGAAGTAGATTAATGGGACTCACTAGAAAAGGGAGAAACAAATATAATGGAACATAGTCCAGTGTCAAATAAATTCTAAAACATAAATTATTTAGGAAAAACTCCTTATGTGATTTAAAAAAACTAGGAAAAGCAAGGGAAGGGGGAACTCTCAAAAAGTTAGCCTTAGATGAACATCTTACATGATATTCCACAATAAATTAAAAATGTATGAATTATCAAAATACTCAAGAATATACCTTACAAAATCAGAAGAGAGACAAATCACATACCTTTCATAGGAAAGAGATATGGGAAGGAGATGATTTCTTAAGCAAGCAAGAGATAGAGATAATTACTACAATAATTCAATAATTCAATTAAAATTGAAAAAAACATTAAAATTGAAGAATATTTTGCATAAACAAAATTAATGCATCTAGAATAAAGAGGAAAGTCACCAACTAGGGATGAGGAGGAGTAAACCTTTTTATCAAGATTCTAAGTTAAAGGTTTTGGTATCCAAAATATAGACAACTAAATGCATTAATTGCTTAAAACTACATTAAGACTTTCAGGACACCCTATATAAGAATGAAATCTATTCCCAATAAATGTGATATATATATATATGTATATGTATGTATGTATATATATATAATGTATGTATATGTGTGTATACACACATATATATTTACATATATGTATATATACATATATATATGTAAATTTAAAACCTCTCGTTGCAGAGTACTATCATATAAAAAGTATTTCAAATCACTAATAATGAGATATATTAAAATCAAAATAAACCTGAATTTTACCCATCCAGCAAATGACAAAAATGACAAAATATTATAAATACTCAAGATTAAATGGGGTAATCTATAGGCAAACTATTTGTATAATTGGTGGAATTGCTAATTAGTACAACCAATCTGGAAAACATTTTGGAATTATAAAACAATGTGGTGAAAAAATATCCATAGTTTTTGACCCCAGGATGACATTGATATGCATATATTCCAACTTGGTCATTGCCCAAAAGGCTTCATATTTCCCAAAGTATTTATAGCAGTACTGTGTGTGTAGTTGAAAGTGTCTCTGAATGTGTCTCTGTGTGTTTGTGTTTGTGTTTATCTGCATATCTGCATTAGCAAAGAACTGGAACAAAGTAGATATTAATTGCTTATGAAATAGGCAAAGAAATTCTGTCATATGAATGAAGTTGAACACTACTGTTTGTAATATATAAACTAATGGAAAGTCTATTAAACAGAATTTTAAAAAACAATATAATAATAGAAACAATCAATAACTTTATCCAAAAGAATGACAATAATGAGACCATATACCAAAACTTATGGGATGCAGCAAAAGCAGTTCTTAGGGGGAGTTTTATATCTCTAAATGTTTACATGAATAAAATAGAGAAAGAAGAGATTAATGAATTGGGTATGCAATTTAAAAAGCTAGAAAAAGAAAAAATTAAAATCCCCAAATAAATACCAAATTAGAAATTCTGAACACCAAAGAAGAGATTAATAAAATTGAAATTAAGAAAACTATCAAACTAATAAATGAAACTAGGAGCTGGTTTTATGAAAAAAAAAACAATAAAATCCATAAAACTTTGGCTAATTTGATTAAAAAAAAGAAAAAAGAAAACCAAATTACCAGCATAAAAAATGAAAAGGATACATTCACCACCAATGAAGATGAAATTGAAACAATAATTGGGAGCTATTTTGCCCAACTGTATGCCAATGAATTTGTCAATCTTAGTGAAATCGATGAATATTTACAAAAATATAAATTGCCCAGATTGATGGAAGATGAAATAAAATACATAAATAACCCCATTTCAGAAAAAAAGAAATTGAACAAGCCATCAACGAACTCCCTAAGAAAAAATCTCCTGGGCCAGATGGATTTACAAGTGAATTCTATCAAACATTTAAAGAAATAATTCCAATACCATATAAAGTATTTGGAAAATAGGTGAGGAAGGAATCCTACCAAATTCTTTTTACAATACAAATGTAGCATTGATAACTACACTGGCAAGAGCCAAAACAGAGAAAGAAAACTATAGACCAATTTCCCTAATGAATATAGATGCAAAAATTCTATATAAAATATTAGCAAAGAGATTACAGCAATTTATCTTGAGGATAATACAGTATGACCACATAGGATTTATACCAAGAATGCAGAGCTGATTCACAGCATAATTGACCATGTCAACAACAAAACTAACAGAAATTATATGATTATCTCAATAGATACAGAAAAAGCTTTTGACAAAATATAACACCCATTCCTATTAAAAACACTAGAGAGCTTAAGAATAAATGGAGTATTCCTTAAAATGATAGGTAGTCTCTATCTAAAATCATCAGCAAGCATTATCTGTAATGGGGATAATCTAGAAGCATTTCCAATAAGATCAGGGATGAAACAAGGATGTTCATTATCACCACTGTTATTCAATATTGTACTAGAAATGTTAGTTTTAGCAATAAGAGAAGGAAAAGACCTTGAAGGAGTTAGAGTAGGTAAAGAAAAAAGAAAGCTATCATTCTTTGCAAATGATATGATGGTATGCTTAGAGAATCCTAAAGAATCAAGTAAAAAGTTACTTGAAATAATAAACAAATTTAGCAAAGTTGCAGGATATAAAATAAACCCACATAAATCATCAGCATTTCAATATATTACTAACCAAGTCCAACAGCAAGCGGTAGAAAGAGAAATTCCATTTAAAGTTACAGTAAACATTATAAAATATTTGGGAGTCTACCTGCCAAAACAAAGTCAGGAACTACATGGACACAATTACAAAACACTTCACACAAATAAGGTGAGACGTAAATAATTGGAAAAACATCAGTTGCTCATGAGTAGGACAAGGTAATATAATAAAAATGACAATTCTCCCTAAGCTAATGTACTTATTCAGTGCCATACCAATCAAACTACCAAAATTATTTTATAGAACTAAAAAAAAGTAAGATTCATTTGAAAGAATAAAAGGTTCAGAATATCAAGGGAACTAATAAAAAGAAATGCAAGAGAAGGTAGCCTAGCTGTACCAAATCTTAAATTCTATTATAAAGCAGTGATCATCAAAACTACTTGGTACTGGCTAAGAAATGGAGTGGTGGATCAGTGACATAGATTAGGTAGGCAAGACACAGTGGTCAATGACTATACTAATCTATTATTTGATAAACCCAAAGACCCTAGCTTCTGGGATAAGAATTCACTATTTAAAAAAAAAACTGCTGGGAAAATTGGAAAATAGTACTTACAATCTATACCAAAATAAAATCAAAATGGATACAGGATTTAGATACAAAGACAGATACTATAAACAAAGTAGGAGAGCAAGAATTAGTTTACCTATCACATCTATGGAGAAGGGAAGAATTTGTGACCAAACAAGAGATAGAAAACATTATGAAATGCAAAGTGGATGAATTTGATTGCATTAAATTGAAAAGTTTTTGCACTGACAAAGCCAATGCAACCAAGATTAGAAGGGAAGCAGAAAGCTGGGAAATAAATTTTAAAACCAGTGTCTCTAATAAAGGCCTCATTTCTAAAATATATACAGAACTGAGTCGAATTTACAAGACTACAAGTCATTCCCCAATTGAGAAATAGTCAAAGGATATGAACAGGTAGTTTTGCAGAGGAAGAAATTAAAAATATCTACAGTCATATGAAAAAATGCTGTAAATCACTATTGATTAGAGAAATGAAAATCAAAATGACTGAGGTACCACATGACACCTATCAGATTGGCTAACATGACAAAACGGGAAAATGTAAATGTTGGAGAAGATATGGGAAAATTGGAACACTAATGCATTGTTGGTGGAGTTGTGAAATGATCCAACCATTCTGGAGTGCAATTTGGAACTATGCCCAAAGGGCTACAAAACTGTTCATACTCTTTGACCCAGCAATACCACTTCTAGGTCTGTATCCCAAAGAGATCACAAAAATGGGGAAAAGATCTACGTGTACAAAAATATTTATAGCAGCTCTTTTTGTGGTGGCCAAGAACCAGAAATTGAGGGCATGCCCATCAATTGGGGGATGGCTGAACAAGTTGTGGTATATGAATGTAATGGAATACTACTGTTCTATAAAAAATGATGAGCAGGAGACTTCAGAAAAACCTGGAAAGACTGATGCCGAGTAAAGTGAGCAGAACCAGGAGAATGCCATACATAATGACAGCCACACTGTATGATGACTGACTTTAATAGACTTGGCTCTTCTCAGCAATGCAAGGATCTAAGACAACTTCAAAAGATTCATGATAGAAAAAGCTATCCACATCCAGAGAAAGAACTATGGAATCTGAATGCAGATGGAAGCATACTATTTGTTCTACTTTTCTTTTGTTATTTTGTTTCAATTTTTCTTTCTCGTGGCTCCAATTAGCTCTAATTCTCCTGTACATCATGACTAATGTGAAAATATGCTTAATATGAACATGTAAGTAGAGCCTATATCAGATTTCACGCTGTCTTGGGGAGGGGGATGGGGAGGAAGGGAGAAAAAATTTGAAACTTGAAATCTTGTGGAAGCGAATGTTAAAAACTAAAAATTAATTAATAAATTGTTTAATAAAAAAACAATATACACAAATATTGCCACTGTGTAAATGGAAAAAAAAAACCTACAGAAAACCAAGTGTTGCATATTACAAATGAAAGGTCTAGCCACAAAGAAGGGTTAAAAAAGAAACCTTCCCCCAGTTATTTGTGGGATGGCACTCCACTGTGTATCACTGCCCTGCCTGCTTCAACTCCACCCCCCAACTCATATTTCCTGCCTCCTTTTGTGTTTTTTCTCCCCCATTAGATTGTAAGATCTTTGAGGGCAGGGAATATCTTTCTTTTTATTGTTTCTGAAACACTTAGCACGGTACTTGGCATATAGTAGGCACCTAATCAATACTTAATGAATTAGATTCGATGGAAAAAGCAGAGAAAAGTCCAAAGGTATGGATCAAAGTATATAATATCAGATTTATTTAATACATATTGATTTACTGAATATTTTTCTCTTTTTCCTTTTACTACTTCACTATTATGGCAAGTACTATGTCTGCTAGCACCTTCAAAGTACAATATGAATCAACAATGTGACTTACTCCCTAGATATTCCATTACCAAAACAATCACTCCAAATCTTTTTATCATCAGTCGATGTTATATATGATTCTCTTCTCCACAATAAATATTCCATGGATAATCTACCCAATGCTCTGGAGTCCTCTACTTAGTTTTCTTAATATTTTGGAGATATCAGTATATCTTTTGTATTATCCATAGATCCATACATCCACAACATTGGATTATCACCAAGTAAAGTTAGGACTTTAATCCAAGTCTTCTAGGTAAATTTGAATAGCTTCAGATATTACTGAATGTCCTACAAGAATCAAGATTATTGTATTTATACTTTTTATCTACATTCAAAGTAATTCATAAATGTTCCTCTCTCCTATTAACTAGCTCAGGCCAGATGAAGATGGGAGTGACAAGTTAATGCCAGAGGTAAAATAAGCAAACTGTGAGTTAAGAAGGGTTACAGTTTATATGACACTTCTATTGTTGTCTTTTCAACTTCATAATCTATCTATACTTTCTGGAAGGTCAAGATGAAATATTCAAAGCACCAGCTCCCATAAATGCAGGACTAATCTGACTTCATAGACTATGAAACCAAAGAATCAAAATACTATTTGTCTGAAGCTGTTGGGCAATTTACCAATTGCATGAACTTTTTTTTAGCTGGATGGTAGAAAAAGTAAAAAAGAAAAAAAATAGGACATTTCTGTGAAGAGAATTTATTTATATGTCAAACATGACTTATGGAAATGAGATTGGTCACACTTCTAACTCCTGGAAATACTGATTTTATGAATCACTCATAGCCACCTCTATACCATATGGATGTAGATGAGCACAGTTACTATCAAATGATAGTTCTGGTTGGTATTGGGAAAAAAATCTGCAGGATATAGCTGCATATGTCAAAATGATGGTGAAGAAGTAACTTCCCCAATTCAGGTCTTTCTAGCACACCCCACTTCTCAGCTTCTCTCCTAATGACCTTAATCTGAATGGGAGGTTAACTCTTTGATTTCGATTGTGATATTTTTCATGGTTGAGCTTTTTATAACTTAGTGCAGATAGTTGGTTTCTTTCTGTATAATTAGAGTGAATTCCTACATCAGTGAGGTGAGAAAATCATTGGATAATTGGAATAATAAAAAAAACACCCAGCATTTATGAAGTGTTTTATAGTTTTTGAACTACTTTATATCCATTATTTCATTTAATCCTCACAACAATCATGTGAGATAAGTATCTCAGGTACTATTATCTCTGCTTTACAGCTGTGAAACATAAGCTCTTGGAGGCTTATTTAAATAATGTCAATTTCTGAGAAATCCATTCTTTCTTGAAATATGTTGACTTGGGTGGGTGTAAGCTCCCTAGGAATGTTCATAAAAATCTATGTTCCATTTGCTTGAGGGCTGGATATCTATATCTATATTTATATCTATATCTATACATCACATAGCAGCTGTGGCACAGAATAATGCATCTTTTGGGACACCTGGTTTGTTACAGGATCTGCTCCATTGTGGCAAAATCGCTATGTTCTTTAGATCATGGAAAACCCGACTGATCACTCATCTATATTATTGTGTTGTTCCCAACATCAAAGACTGAGACTTCAGACTATTTTACATCTGAGATGCTTTTGTTTGTCTTGGTCATGTGGACATTGTCAGTGCAGAAGTTTATCTCCTATGACCAAGTCATTTCAGAGAATAATCCACTAGTATAAGTCTTTTTTTTTTGAGAAGTTGATAGACCCTAGAAAAAGACAGAAACACTGGCTGACAGGCTTGGCAAAGAAAAACAAAAAGCAGTTTTGCGTGTCTGCATATCTATCTATCTATCTATCTAGATATATCTATGTGTGTATATGCATATATACATACATACATACATACATACATACATACATACATATATATATATATATAATATTTCAATCCTGGAACTATCAATAACTTGTAAGATCTAAATTGATGCATTAGGCAGCCTGTGTTGGAGCAAACATTCTTAGAAAGTAGAGTGATAAAATCAGAATGGCAGCTCCCTCTGTATCACAGGATAGCTTTTTTTCTGAGACTCATCTGGCCTTTAAAAAGTCATGCAAAGATGATCTCTCTGCCTTAGTTTGGAGTATAGCATCCAGTTTCCCATCCTTACCTTAATGAGGATCATAGGCTGATTGTGTCATAGATCTAAGACAGACTAGACATCTAGCTAGTCAAACCCCATGATTTTACAGATCAGAATATTTAGGCAGAGATAAGGGATCTTGCTTAAGATCACACAGTATGTGTCACAAACTAGATTTGAACCCAGGTTATGTAGGTTACAGAAGAGATAACTTTTATACTACTTTGAATGGTACCACATCACCCTTCATTCTCTATTCTCTCTCTTCCTTACAACCTAATTCAATTAACGGTATGGGTACTGTCTCTCTCTTCTTTAGTGTTATAGATTGGAGAGCAGGTGGTTACAATTAGCAGCTCTGTCTTTCTTGTGAGAGAAGCACAAGGTGGATGGCAGGTAGGCAAAAATTAGGCTTCTCAAATATAACATGATTTAGATTTTCTAGAAATTTGGATTCAGGGCAGAGTCTGAAGCAGCAATGGGTGAGAGGGTAAATAAAATAAAATTTATTATGAACATTTAGAATTTGGAATTTCATGTTACTTAATGTCTACAACAATGCCTCTCTCTTCCTTCACTTGATGTACTCATTGTATTCATTGATTCTTTCATGTCAGTACTAATTTGTCATTGGTTATACAGTATCATATGAAAATGTGGATATTCTGGTTGATTACTGTCAACAGAATTTTGAATGCAGTCCAGATAGGACCAGTGTCTAACCTGGGAATGACCAGAACCAAAACAGAACAGGCCAGAGATGGGTGTGTCAGGACACAAAGTAGCAGTATAATTCATTTCAGAGGGAGGAAAACAACTTGCAAGCAAGGAAGCCCCCCTCCTGAGGAGTAGAGCTTAACATGTTGTGGTACAGGCAATGCTTATATACATGAGTGGGCTGAACTATAACATAATCATCCTTAGTTGAAAAGCAGTTTCCCAGAGCAGGCTCATGTGTGGACAATGCAGGCATTCCTGAGTCCTTTGGAAACAGTCTCCAAGTTGATTTTCTCATGGCAGGGTGTGGTACCTGTTAGGTTCACTTAACAGTTACAAGAACAGGGATTGTGAGCAAGTCAAGCAAGGTGATGGATGGCTCTCAGATCCCTGGGAAATAGGGGACAGTGAACAGCAGGTTCTTGGTCAAAGCAATATACTTTGCCAGAGGGTTAGATCATCCAGAGCACAAAGGATTATTGTTATGCCAAGCTCAGGTCATAGCCTGCTTACTGAGCCTTAGCTCTGGGAAACAGGGTACCTCCAAAAGCTTTAGACATTACAAAGTCATTGTGGTTCTGAAGTGTGTTGTGGCTGTCAAAAATACTAAAGCAATCACTGAAGTAGTATTTGGAGGAGCTTATAGGAACCATAAGCCGTATTTGTCCTTCTTTCTCAAAGAGGATCAATGACATCATGAGGGCAATGTTTTGACTTTAGCAAGAGTTGGATGTAAATCAAGCATTGCTGTGCAGTCATCAGCCTCACTCAGTCCTCTAGTCATTGGAATCCAGTGGCAAGACAAAAGTCAAGACGACTGGCAATGGCCCAGAATGCAAGGGGTGACCTTGACCTTTTTAAACTAAAGTCTTTCCTAGGTCTCAGTTTGTCTGAGTCCATGCCTATTCAATGATTGAGGGCTTATTTATTATTTAGAAGACATACTCAATTTATTCCTGTTTTATGCCAGAAGGCAGAACTAGAAACAATGGGTAACGTTAAAAGGTAGAATATTATAGATCAACAAAATAAAAGAAAAAATAACTTTAATACTTAGAACTAACAATGGAATAAGTTGTCTAATAAGAACATTTTTTACTGGAATCATTCAAACAGTTTTGGGTAGCTTTGTATTAAGGAAATTGTAGCAAATATTTATTTACTGATTATAAGATTATACTCAATGATTTCCAAAGTTCTTTCTTCTTATAAAAGTCATGATTCTATGAGAAATTCAAGGGGAATTAATGAGTAAAGCATTGAAATGAGAAAATCCTCATAAAAAATTATTGGGGGAAAAACATTGCTTCATGCATATATATCCAGAAGTGACTGAAAGCTACAAAGCTCTTTGTATCAAAATTAGCAAGGCAAGTTAGTAGCACTCATCACCCCTTAATTTATGAGAGCTGCCAAAGTCATTCAACTAATCCTTGTAGACTTTGCTGGTGTCACATATATCCTCACAAAGCTCATAATATTCACTGAGTCATAAATATTGTGCTGATATAGACTGCATGTTACTGCAGCATATGTATCTGTGCCAACTGAGTTTCAGTCCATATCAGCACAAAATTTATGGTCTCTTGAAAGTTACAAGCTGATAAAGCTTTGTGTTTGTCATTGTGGTTTAGTGAGTGCTGTATTTCATTATTTTTTTTTTTATCACAGGAGCTATTAAAAGATTATTTGAAGTAATTTAAAAACAGAAGATGCAGAAGTGACAAGATCAGCTTGTTATTCCTGCTGATTTATCTGTTTATTTAATTGACAGCAGTGGGATGGAGTGTTCTTATATTTTCCCCTCATTCATTCTTTTTATGAACTATGATTTAATCCAGGTAACTAAGTCCCAGAATGGAAACTCTCTGCACTTCTACAAATTGGTAACTTCTCTGTACCTTAATGATTTTAGAGTGTTGATTTGGACACTAAGAGAATAATTGACATGTCAATGGTAATAAAATTAGTATATGTCAAAGGCAAGACTTGATAACAGTCTTCCCAACTCTGGGATCAGCCTTCTATTACCTAAACTGCTTACCCATAGGACTTTTGGAGCCTTATGTAAGAAACTTCTGCTGTTTAAGATCCAAACTAAAAGAAGATTCCTTATATAAGTCAAATCCTACAGGGCCTCCTCAGGGAGACCTATGAATACTCAGAAGAAATCATTCAGTAATTTATGTTGACAGAAAAAAGAAAGATAAATTGATTTTAAAAAAATGTCCCTTGTCTGTACTATGGCATATAGCCGGATGGCCAATCCAGTGAATCAGTGAATCAGTGTCTGTATGTATGTATGTGTGATCATCATGCGTACATGTGGGTATTCAAATGTATAAGCATATATGCATAAATGTGCAATATTTATATATGTATTTACATGCATAGATAAATGTATTGTATATTTATATATAATATGGTATGTGTATATACAGTTGTACATACATATAAAGCTCTCTATAGATAAATCTATCTAGAGAGAGAGAGCAGGAAAGAGAGAAAAAGAGAGATAGTAGATATAATTGTATATAGATATCTCTATTTATTCATATATAGACATCTCAATATATGAGAGAGACAGAGACAGAGAGAGATGCATACAGAGACAGAGAGAGAATTAGGGTACCTGAATATGGAAAATGAGCCTGCCTCAGAACTGAATAGGAAGACAGTATGCTGGAGTGTATTTGGGAAGTTGGGCAGTATTTTTTTTCCAAACTAATTACCAAACACAAACCCCACACGTTTTAGTAATGTTCTGTGGTTGTGAATCTTAGAACACCATAGTCCCAAAGGAACCAACTTATGGATGACCTAAAGAGAAATCAAGTGATACCTAGTAGATACAAGTAGGTCAGTTTCAACGTTGTACTATGTGTAAGAAGTGACATAAGCAGTAACATCCAGGAAATATTGGAGATAATGTGGAGTAACAGAGAGATTACTTGAATGCCCCAACAGTACCCACTGAAACAAAAGAAAAAAAAAAAAAACAAGATTGAGAGCAAAGTTTCAAGCACTCTGTGTCCCTAAACTGTAGAGGATCTGTGGACAACATAAACAAGAACTAGAGGGCAAAATGTACATGGGTTTACAACTTCTGCCAGTAGAGGGAATACCCACATCAGAATGATTAAGGGTCCACCAAATTATTGAAATGCAAGAAACTTTTACATGTTTCCAGAATAACCTGAGAGGCTCTTGTTTGTAACTCTAGTCCATGACAAACAGAAATATTTATCAGTTCCAGACCTCATTACAGGGTCTTCACACTAAGGGAGGAATGGTATAATTATTTGTAGGTTAATTCCACACCTCTTTTTCTATAGTTATGCTATGTATGTTATAGTAGACTCAGGCACAGTCCCATGTGGTTTTAACTTTGGCAGAACTCACATGAAATTATACCAAATGTTGTGATGTTTTGGTCTCTAGTGGGTCAAGGACTGTATTTTGGCTTAAATGTTTTGAACAATGCCAATTACAAATGCATACTTAACAAGTATCTTTGAGGGTGGTGATAGTTATGTTGATGAAATACTTAGAAGCATTAATAAATTTTATTTTAGATATAGGAAAATTGATTTGGAGAAAACAATTAAATATAACCTCACTTTGAAGAACAACTTTTTTAAGGAAATTATAATTTTTTAATAGATTCAAGAGCTGAAATTGGGGCAGATGTCAGAGATCTGAAGTGGAAACTCAAATATTAGAAAAGTAAAGAAATGGGCTTTCATGTAGAGTATGAGAGGATAAACAAAATATAGCCCAAGAACATAACAAGTGTATGAACAGGGAGGATAAAGTTATCCAAACTAGGACCTGAGCACAAAATATAAAGTGCCCATCACAATAGGTTTTGAATCAAAGCTCACACTTCCACAACCTGTAACTTGCCTCTGTCTGTTTCTTGTCTCTGTCTCTGTCTTTGTCTCCTGCCCTCCTACCTTCCTCCTCCCTTCTATCCTCACTCCCTTCTTCCTCTCATGTTCTGTATCTCTTTCTCTCAATTCTTCTGTGTTTCTGTCTGTATCTGCCTCTGTCTTATCTATTTCTCTGTCTCACCCAGTTCCCATCCTATCTCTCTTAAATCACTACTTACTGTTTAAAGTCTAACTCAAATGCCACTTCGCCTCCTTCGGGAGGTCTTTCTTGATTCATCTGTCTTGGTAGATAGCAAATTTCCTCCTCAGTGATCCTTTTTAAATGAATTTTGTTTTTTAATTCTCTCATTTGTTGAATATGTAATATTGTTCATTTCAGTAATCTATGTTGGTATCTTCACCTATTAAACCATAATTCATTGAGGACAGGAATAAGGCTCATCTAAATTTCCTATCTTCCGTGCTACTGCTCTTCATTTATAATCTAGTTGGAGACACTGAAATATGTACAAGAAGGAAAAAACAGAATAGCATATAATAAATGAATTACGATAGATATTAAGGGGCTATTATGGGAGTTCAGAGTAGGAAATGATCATATTATGGTCTGCTATAAAATAAAAATAGTTATTTAGGTAGTTCATTCTAGTAGTAACAAATAGAGTAGATTGGAGAAACAGAGATCAGGTTAACTATCACTATAGTGGCATCACATGGCCTAATTTTCCAGGCCTCTAGGTAAAATGGAGTCTTAGAAAACTTTGTGTTAGGTGATTCCACAAAAGACATATCTTAATCAATATAGCTTTGCTTTATGAGCAGCAATAAAAAAAAATAAAATAAAGCCTTTTTGTTTCGTTTCCTTTTGTTTTAGGATTCTAGAAGAAAATCATGTTTCACCTGAGACAATGACAGCATAACACATCTATTGTGAGTGCTCCAAGCACCAAGTCACAGAAGAGGCTCAGAGAATTAAAAACAGAAGTGACATTTGAGTACATAGTGATGATGATGGCAATTGTGATGATGTAGTCCAGATCTATTTCAAAATGGATATTGACATGTGATACATATATTCAAGGACCATTTTGGGGGTGGGGTGTTAGGATCTATTCAAAATCATAGCTCACAACTCTTCATCAGGTACTTCAGTTTTGCCAGACTGAACAACAACACAGATTAATTTAAAGCAAAGAGTATTTCACTAAAATAGAAGAGCAAGTTAAATAACAAGGAAAAGCCCATTCATTTGCACGTATGAGGAATCACTCACAGCCAAAACAATTTAATTTCTTGGGATGATGTCCTTTATGCCTGCAATACATCTTAGCCTCTGAAGCTGATGCTTACTACTTCTATGTCATGTGAAGATCTGGTGATGTCACCTATTGGAAGGCTTTCTCTGACATATTGTTATATGCTGACTTTCCACTGAGTTGCTACTTCAAACTACTAGTCTCTGTAGAGCTGAGCTCATTCTGTACCTTCTCCACTGAACTTAAGGTACCAAGTGTCTGTCATCTCTGAGAAAACTAGATAACGATGAGTCAATTCTTGTTTATTTACTTGGGCATAAATGCTATTGCCAGAAGAAACCTAGAACATATTGCCTCAGATTCAAAAAAAAAATCTTGAGCAAGAAAGTTAAAATCATGGAGACATAGGTGGTTGTTTCCATCACTGCTGTGTCTCAAAAGCAAAAAATGAAGAAAATAAAAAGCAAATGTCACTATAGGGGTGATATGATAGTATGACTATAGGAGTGATGCATATCTAACAAAAAACCCATTCATTTTAGTGATATGACTACTAATCATTGTGCATAGGATGATGTCATCTGACAAACGAAAGAAGGCAGAGTTGTTTGATTTGTAATGTCCTTGTTTTCTCTGCCAAGAATTTTGACCTTCAAAATGGAATCAGCAATACAACAGTGGCTAATACAAACATCAGTAAGGAACAAGTCACCCACTTCAATCTACATCCATGGACACAGGGAAAAAAAACCAAAAAACATCTATCAGATGTGATTGCTTAGTCACATCAATTATATTTAAAGAATGGGGCAAAGATAATATAAAATTCAAGAAGATAAATGTTGTCCAAATAAAGAAAAAGAAAGAGTGGAATAGAACAGACCATTCATACTATAGACCAAAATTCTAGAATGTAAAATTAAGGATATGATTAATGAATATCTAGAAAAGCATGTGGTGATCACATTAAGTCAGTATAACTTCATCATATCTGTCTAATCCCATTTCCTTTGTTAATAGAGTTACTAACCTTATGGGTAGATCAATGAAATGCTAAACATATGGTTTGCCTAGCTGTCAGCAAAGCATTTAGAATATCTCATGTAATTCTTAGGTAAATGGTAAAAAAATATATTTTTAGATGATAATAAAATTAGATATATTTATAATAGCTTAATTGCTAGACCAAAAGAACACACTAATAACATGAAGTCAGCTTGGAAGGAGGTCTATTGTGTATTCCCAGGAGTCTGTGCTTGATTCTGTACTGTTTATTCTTATCCGTAACTTTGATTAAAGATGTAGATAGAATCCACATCAATTCACTTGGGGCAAAAACATTGGAAGAATGGCCAATGCATTGAATGACAAAGTCAGGATCCACAAAGATACTGACATACTAAACATTGGTGTGACTAAAGTGAAGTTCAATAAAGATAAACATAAAATCCTATAATCTGTTTGATATGCTTCATAAGTACAAGAAGTGAGGTCATATTTAGATATCATTTTATCTGAAAAATATATGTACAATGAATCTCCATATAAGTTTATTACATGATGAGATAGCCATCAAAACATATTTCTGATTGGTCTGAATTGAGAAGCATAATTTCCAGGAATAAGGAGATGAGAGTGCTCCTGTGTTCTTCTCTGGTTAGACCACATATGACATATTTGTTCTGTTCTGGGCACTACATTTTAGGAGGGGTATTGTTAAGCTATAGAACATTCATAAAAAATCATATAGAATAGTTAAGGGCCTTAAGATCACTCACTTTGAGGACTGCTGTGGAAATCTGTAGATGATTAACCTGGAGAAGAGAAAACTCAGCCGAGATATGACAGTTGTCCTCAGGTATCTGAAGATTTATGCTATTGACAAAGTGGTTAGATTATTCAGTTTAGTCCCAGAGGGCTGAACTAAGAGAAATGAATAGTAAGTCAAAGAAGGTAAATTTACTAAGCTATAGGTGAAACATTTACTAACAATCAAAGCTATTTCAAAGTGGAATGAGCTGCCTTAAGTAGTTGTTATTTCTCATTATAAGAATTTTTCAATAAATGGTTGTATGAATATTTAATAGAAACAAAGAGGATTAAAGGCCTTTTATTTTAAAGCATAGATCATGTTGTCCAACTGCTGATGTTCTTTCCAGTTCTAAAATTCTAAGGTCCTGTGAGTGCAAAGATACACATTCAGGATCTCTTAGAAATGCATGGCCATTGGAGATTTTAGATTTAGTCTAATCTTCTTTGGAAAATAATCCTGCAATTCTGAATGTGGGGGGAAGGTGAAGAGGACAGAAGATATCCCACAGACAATAATCACTGGTGACAAGGTTCAAGGTCACCTCATTTGTTACTTACAGAACCGTCTGCCACATGATCAGATGGCTACCACCTATGATCAGTTCAGCTGATCATTGATGTTTTGTGGACATGGTCCATCTGGTAGTGTCAGCATTCAGAACATTGACAAACAGCTCAGATGTGAGACAGTAAGGACCTGAGTAGTACCAGGGGGAATAGAAAGAAGGGGACAGATGGTGGGGAATGTCAGACAGCAAGCTACAGAGGTCACAGACAGAGCAAACTCAGGTCATGGAGCTAACATTCTACATTTAGTAATATCATAAAATTTCTTTTGCTGGCCTTCGCTTTTGCAGTCATATGAAAGGCTAACAATTTAAAATACCTTAAGGCAACAAGACTTGTCCCAAATAGTGGGTTGATAAAATGGATGTGAACTAAGAGGATAAAAAAAAAAGTCTCCCTGATTTTCAAATCATTTGCAAATATTTATTTAAACACAGACAGAATACAAGAAGTATTAGGTAAGTTGAAAGGAGAATATTGTAGGTATGTGTTATATATTTCTTTGCATTCTGCCTTCTAATCCCCTTCCTAAATTTTAAAATATTTTTTGCACAGATTCAGATTTTGAATGAGTCTTTACTTTCTGAATAGTCACAAAATGTGTATTCATCTTATTGCTAAGTTGTTAAAGATGCTTTAGAACCTCTGATTCAGCTCCTTCTGAGCAGTGTGCTGAATTAGCACAGTCAGCTGGCCAATAAAACCTTGAGAGGCTTGTAGTTCCGATTGAAGTGGTGCAGTTAAGTGTGCAAATGAGCTCAAATGAATGGCTTGGATACTGTTTGTGCTTGGCAAATTAGTTACGTAAAGAGTGGGGGGGAAATGTTTCTATACTCATCCTCTCCAAGTATGCTTGGCTTGTTCAAATATTTCTCATGAAGAAGGGGGTTGTGGATCGGAAACCTTGTTTCTGCATTTGGAGGGAATAGAATTGTAAATAGCTTTGATTCTCTATACACACAATTCCAAATCAGAGCTATTTGCAATTTAATTCAGTACATTATAATTCCAAATCAGAGTTCTTTACAATTTCATCAACCCCAAATATGAGGAAGAGGGGTTGAACCAAGAAAAAGATACTCAGTTCATTCATTCACTAGATTGTAAATGCATACTATGTGTAAGAAGCTGTTCTCAGCATGGTGAGCAATATATTTAAAAAAAAATACTGCCTATAAATGCACACTCTGTATCTCTCTCTGCCTCTACCTCTGTCTCTGTCCATAACTTCTTTTCTCCCTCCCTTCACTGAAAGGGAAGATATATGGATCTGATACATGAAGTAAATTGTTTTTCAACAAATCTTTGTTAAGCAACTATCATGTGAAAGTTATTTGTACAAGGTGGTGGGCAAAAATCAAGGTTTGTCAAGTAATTCCTTCCATAAATTCAGATCATCAACCATTGAAAACTTACAATATTAAAGAATTATTGAAGGCTCAGGTAACTTATGTGACTTACCTATGCTTTAAGAGAAATGAAGTATAAAAGATGGAACTTGGATGCTATATGTTCTTTAATACAAATGGAGCACTGTTTTGCCTCTCTGGCACTGGAAATATAATAACAAAAAAATAGTCCCTGGCATTAAGAAACTTATATTCCATCAGATGAGGATTATAATTGTGTCTAATTTAGAACAGGAAATTTAGGCCAAAAATATTATCTAAAAGATCATCAGAGACAAGGTAGGTTATTAGGAAAGAATGAAAAAGAATGAGACAAATTGGCATTGTGTTGTAATCTATAGATTACTGGCCTTAAAGTTGGAAGAGATTTGGGGATACTCAGTCTAACATTTCTTAGCTACTTGCCTATGGGTAAGTCATAATTTACCTAAGCCTTACTTTTTCATATGTAAAATCTTGATGATTAGTTATATTTTACCTACCACACAAACTTGTGAAGAAAGTGCTTAATAAACCTCAACATATTTTATCAGGGTGAGTTAGTATTATTGAGTTGAACAAAGTTTAAAAAAAAAGATTATTCTCTAGAACAGTAGAACATTGCATTGATTAGTGGAAAGAGTACTCGGTTTGAAAAGAAAGCACTTAAGTGTAGATGTTATTTTTGTTACTTATTCTTAATTGAATTACTTTGAATAAATCACTTCAAGTCTTTTGTTCTGTTATCTTCTTTGTGAAATGAAGTTTTTAGAATAGATAATCATTAATGTTCCTTGTAGTTTTAAGTCCTATGAATCTAAGAAAGAATGTAGGAAACCGTAAGTACATTTGGAACAAGAATTCTTAACCTGGGGTCTCTGAACTTGTTATCTTTTCTTTTCTTTTTTTTAAACATGTTGAGAACTATATTTCAGTATAATTGTTTTCCTTTTTAGTCCTTTGTATTTTTTGGGCATCTAGATTCCAGGAAAACTCCTCTTCCAGTCTGACACTTGCTAGCTGTGTGAAGCTGGGCGATGCTGGGCAAGTCTCTAAACCCAGTTTACCTCAGTTCCTCAGCTGTAATATGAGTTGGAGAAGGAAACGACAAACTACTTTACTATCTTTACCAAGAAAACCTTAAATGGGGTCATGAAGAGTCAGAAATGACTGAAAAGGTGTCCATAGGCTTTGCAAGAATGACCAAGAGGACCATGACACAAAAAGATCCTTGCATTAGAAAGAAGTGGCTTAAAATTCTTCCCTTTGGAGGTTTATATTGCCAAGATTTTTTTTTACATTTTTTAAGAAAAAAAAAAAAAGAAATTAAGCCTGATTCTCTTTAGTGCTTTACCTTTTCTGTATTTTATTTTAAGGCCTTGTTTCTCAGAAAGTAAAGGGAAATCAATTTGTAGGAATTTATTCCTTATCTATCTAATTTATTACCGGAAGAATCATCTTCAGCATGTTTAGAGAGGAAATCTTTTTTCCAAGATCACCCAGTGGCAGAGTAAGGAATAAAGTGAAGTTGTCTCTTTTTGGCATCTACTCCATAAAAATACTCTGTCTTTGAAAGATGGAAAACACATCCAGTGTTTTTTCTTTTTCCCCCAGTAACTTAGATATACAGGAACCTAACCAAAATAAGCTTAGATCACCTTTGTCAAGATGGGTTTTTACATCGTTAAATTGGACAACCCTTAGTATCCTTATTCAAATCTTACTAATTCCTCTAATTTCTCACTCAACAGAGAAGTCTCAGTTTATTTCAATAGACAACACAAGGGATTTCCCACCTTTTTGTTAAAATGTCATCTAGAAATATCTTGTTTCCTTCAATTATTGAAAGTAAATTTCCTGTTCTCACGGTATTTGTTAATAATAATTCCTCTTATATTTTACATAAGGTGTCCATGAGTATATTATTTATATTAGAAAGTACTTGAAGGAAATAGAAATTTTGGGGGGAAATGTATTTTGAGGCTTTGAAATAATTTTAATGTTATCCTTTCAAAAAATAATGATATTCTTATAGTTAAGTCAAGTAAAATAATTTCTAGGTACCTACTATATGCCAAGCATTGTGAAAAATCCTACAGACAGAATATGTTTCTTATGTTGAGAGACTTTTTGACTCTAGTATCCTTCATAGTTCCTTGCTTAGTGCCCTGAAAAGAAAAAAGTATTTAATACATGTTATTTTTTTAATGAATTGAACTGAATTTAAGAAGCAATCTAGTAGGAAGAGTATTTTAATACTTAAGGGAGAAGCTGTCACCTGAGTTGAGATATGAGTCAGAACTGGATTAAAATTCTGGCTCTGGCTACTTGCCAGACATTGGGAAATTCATAATACTTTTGCATTTTTGAACCCATTTTGACTGTGTACTATCCTATACCTTTAATTCCATTTCCCCCTTATCCTGCAATACACATATGACCAATTACAAACCCTTCAAAATCTACATCATCCAACTTCTCTGTTCCTACTCCCATATTGATGAACGTTGACAATATAGGATGCTATAAAGTAATGCTATTTACTTTAAACCGGATCCCTGCCCCTGAATGGTAATTTCTTCATGCTGCCTTCATTGGATTTCAGTCACACTTGTCCAAGTACCTGCCCCAACCTTCTTGTTTCTCCTTATATGCCTGATACCATATCTAAATGGGTTCTTAGTAAATGAAATTGTGTTCATAGAGTTCCTGGGTTTGTTTCAGGAGGTAGACTCCTAAATATTTTATAATGTCTACAGTAAGTTTAAATGGAATTTCTTTTTCTATCTCTTGCGTTGGGTTTTGCTGGTAATATATAGAAATGCCAATGATTTACATGGGTTTATTTTATAGCCTGCAACTTTGCTAAAGTTGTTTGTTATTTCAGGTAGTTTTTTTTCACTTGATTCTCTAGGATTCTCTAAGTATAACGTAATGTCATCTGCAAAGAGTGATAACTTTGTTTCTTCTTTGCCTATTCTAATACCTTCAATTTCTTTTTCTTCTCTTATTGCTAAAGCTAATGTTTCCAGTACAATATTGAATAACAGTGGTTATAATGGAAATCCTTGTTTCACCCCCATCTTATTGGAAATGCTTCTAGCTTTTCCCCGTTACATATTATGCTTGCTGAAGGTTTTAGATAGATGTTGTTTATTAGTTTAAGGAAGACTCCATTTATACCTATGCTCTCTAATGTTTTTAATAGGATAGTGTTGTATTTTGTCAAAAGTTTTTTCTGCATCTATTGAGATGATCATGTGTTATTATCTCAAAATTTCTAACAACCACTCCCTTTTCTCCTTTCTCACTTCCTTTACCCTAATTCAGATTTTTAACACTTGATCCTTGGACTAGTATAGTATCCTAACTGGAATTTCGGCCTTCAGCCTTTCCCCTTACTAATCCATCTGCACAATTGCCAAAATAGTATTTTTAAAAATATCATCTTGACCATATTATGATTTTGATTGAAAATACTCAGTGGCAATTGACACTTCTATAAACTATAAAAGCATTAGTTTTACAATTAAGATCTTTCAAATTTAGTTATAATACACCTCTCCAAACTTGTTCCATTTCATGTAATCTACATTCCAGACAAACTAGAATACTTAATATGTCTTGAACTCCACTTTTCAGGGGACCTCTCTCTCTACATTTCCATATTTTCACACAAACTGACTCCTATGAGTAGAATTATCCTTGCCTCTAAGAATCCTTTCATGGGATCACAGGTTTGTATATTTAGATCTGAAAAGTCCTTATTAAATATCTAGTGCAACCTTCTCATTTTAGAGATCAGGAAAATAAATTGTCAAGAGGTCATATGGCTTTGACAAAAGTCATAGGGCGGGGTGGGGTGAGCCAAGATGGTGGAGCAAAAGCAGTTACTTACTTGAGCTCAGCCCCAAACCTCTCCAAATACCTGTAAAAGTGGCTGTAAACAAATTCTAGAGTAGCAGAACCCACAAAAAGACAGTAAAACAAATTTCCATCCCAAGACAACCTGGATGATTGAATGGAAAGGTCTATTGTGCTAGGCTGGGAGAGGAACGCAGTTCGGCATGGGCGTGCAGGCAGACTAGGCATCTGCGAACCTGGAGGAGGCCTCAGAGGACTGAATGATGGGCAACTGGTGTTTTCCAGACTTCTCAACTCACAAATGCCAAAGACAACTTAGAAGGTCAGTAGGAAAATTCTGTGACCATGATAAGAGAGAATCTTAGTGCCAGCCCCAGTCCTGGCATGGTCCCAGGGTGGTGGTTGCTTCCAGAGTTGGGCCCACAGACAGAGGGAGAAATCCAGTGGCTAATTAGAGAGAGATTGCAAGGATGTCTTTGCTGGTGGTGAGGAAAGATGCTCTTGCTTTTCCAGTGCTGGGATCTGGTCACACTTCTGGGCGGTGGTCCTGCGGTAAAGAGGAATGCTGACGTGGTGGAGCTCATAGTGGTAGTGGAGAGGGAATCCTCCTCACAGTTCCAAGGCAGAAAAGAGTGCTTGTAACCACTCATAGACCAGAGCACAGATCAGGAAAGGAGCAAATTCAAATAATTGTCTGGGATCACGAGCAAACTCTGGGAAAAAAAAGTCAGACCATAGAAACTTTCTTTGGTGACAAGAAAGATCAAAACATACAATGAGAAGAAAAAGCTCCTACATCCAAAGCCTCCAAGAAAAATATGAATTGGTCCCAGGCCATGGAAGAGCTCATAAAGGATTTTGAGAAGCAAGTAAGAAAAGTAGAGGAAAAAACTGGGAAGAAAAATGTGTGATGCAAGAAAATCAAGAAAATCATGTCGACAGCTTGCTAAAGGAGACCCAAAACATACTGAAGAAAACAATAACTTAAAAAATAGGCTAACCCAAATGGCAAAAGAGGTCCAAAAAGCTAATGGGGAGAATAATGTCTTAAAAAGCAGAATTGGTCAAATGGAAAAGGAAGTCTAAAAGCTCACTGAAGAAAATATTTCCTTAAAAATTAGAATGGAGCAAATGGAAACTAGTGACTTTATGAGAAATCAAGACATTGTAAAAACAAAACCAAAAAAAATGAAAAAATAGAAGACAATGTGAAATATCTCATTGGAAAAACAACCAACCTGGAAAATAGATCCAGGAGAGAGAATTTTAAAATTATTGGACTATCTGAAAGCTATGATTTACAAAAAAAAAAAAAAAGTCTAGATGTCATCTTTCAAGAAATTATCAAAGAAAACGGCCCTAATATTCTAGAACCAGAGGACAAAATTGAAATTGAAAGAATTTACCAATCACCTCCTGAAAGAGATCCCCAAAGGAAAACTCCTAGGAATATTGTAGCCAAATTCCAGAGTTCCCAGGTCAAGGAGAAAATACTGTAAGCAGCCAGAAAGAAACAATTTAACTATTGTGGAAACACAATCAGGATAACAAAAGATTTAGCAGATTCTATATTAAGAGACTGGAGGGCTTGGAATTTAATATTATGGAGGTCAAAGGAGATAGGATTACAACCATGAATCACCTACCCAGCAAAACTGAGTATAATCCTTCAGGGGAAAAAATGGATATTCGGTGAAATAGAGGAATTCCAAGCATTCTTGATGAAAAGACCAGAACTGAATAGAAAATCTGACTTTCAAACACAAGACTCAAGAGAAGCATGAAGAGGTAAACAGGAAAGAGAAATCATAAGAGACTTATTAAAGTTGAATTATTTACATTCCTGCATGGAAAGATGATATTTGTAACTTGTGAGACCTTTGTCAGTATTAGGGTAGTTGGAGGGAAAAATTATATGGATAGATAGATAGATAGATAGATAGATAGATAGATAGATAGATAGATA
>NW_020954598.1:7126521-7171791 GCF_900497805.2 Vombatus ursinus
ATAGATAGATAGATAGATAGATAGATAGATAGATAGATAGATAGATAAATAGATAGATAGATAGGTAGGTAGGTAGAGGACACAGGATGAGTTGAAGATGAAGGAATCATATCTGGAGAATAAAATTAAGGTGTGAGAGAGGATTATACTGGGAGAAGGAGAAAGGGAGAGGCAGAAATGGGTTAAATTTGCTCATAAAACAGACAAGAATATGTTTTTACAGTGGAGGGGAAATGTGGGAAGGTGAGAGAGAATGAGTGAATCTTATTCTCATAGGATTTGACTTAAGGAGGGAATAACATACACACTCAATTGGGTATGGAAATCTACCTTACCCTACAAGAAAATAGGGAGAAAGGAAATAAGTGAGAAGGGAGATGATAGAGGGGAGGGCAGATTGAGGGAGGGAGTAATCAGAAGCAAACTCTTCTAAGGAGGGACAGGGTCAAAAGAGAGAATAGAATAAATGGGGCATGAGATGGAATGAAGGGAAATATAGTTAGTTCCTCACAACACCATTACTATGGAGGTGTTTTGCATGACTACACATGTATAACCTGTATCGAGTTGCTTGCCTTCTCAATGAGGGTGGATGGGGAGGGAGGATGAAAGAAAATTTGGAACCCAAAGTTTTAAAAACAAATGTTAAAAAATTGTTTTCACATGCAACTGGGAAATAAGATATACAGGCAATGGCTACAGAAATCTATTCTGCCCTACAGGAAAATAGAAGGGGAAGGGGATAAGAGAAGGCAGAGAGATAGAAGGGAGAACAGATGAGGGAAAGGGGTATTCAGAATGCAGTCCATCTTGGGGTGGGGAGAGGGGTGAGATAGGGAGAAAATTTGGAACTCAAAATCTTGTGGAAGTGAATGTTGAAAACTAAAAATAAATAAATTAACAAAGTAAAAATTTTAAAAAAAGGCACACAGGCAGTAAGTAGCACACACAAAATTTGAACCTAGACAAGTCTTCTGACATCTCCAATATAGGAGTAATAGTATTATAGTTAGGATGACAACCAAGTATCATATAGATTAATGAATGAATAGGGCAGATAAAAGAACAAAGAGCTTCATTATGTTTTGCTCCATTTTAGAATACAAACTTGCTTCATGTAAGAGGTTCCCCTTTATAACTCTAATCCTCCCCCACCTCCCCATAATTACCTTTACACATAGTAGATGCTTAATAAATATGTGTTGATTTGAATCTCTCTGACTCTTAGTTCCTTCATATATATATGCATTATGTGGATACTAACACTTGGTATAATGGAAGGAATTAATAATACAAGGAATAATTCAAGTGTGACCTATACTAAGACAAGGGATTTAATTTCCATTTTATAGAATAATATATTACAAATAGCCAGTATGCATTCTAGTCATATCTGTCATGTTCCTCAGATCATATAACTGTCGATCATTGATGAGCTCTGGCACATATGTGGTCTCTGAAAGATTCTAACATTTACTCTTCATATTTACTGGAAATGAGTTTTTCCCTTATATTTTTAACTACTTATGAGTTATTGTAGTTTATATCATTGAAATTCAGCCTCATTAGTGCCTCTTAGAAATTTGATAGCTATGTCAACTCTTTTTTTCTCCTCTCTCTAATCTTGTTACTCATTTTGCCAATTTTTTATACTTACCTTTGCTAACTTACCTCCTATCACCAACTACTTTCCTGTTTCTTTTCCTCTTCTTCATATCTGTCTAGTCAATCTGTCTCCTTTTTCACCTTGAATCCTTCTTTCAACTAAAATTGTTCCCCCTCAACTTTTCCTCAAATCTTGCCAAATTTATTCCAAATTCAGTATTTGAAGGCTTTAAAAATCTAATCAAAAGCACTTCAAATGATCATTATGACTTCCTTGAAATTCAATTGTAGTATTCCCATCCTTTTGCCACACAAACTTCTTTTTTGAAAGCTATAATTTGCATCCCCTTATACTTAGACACTTTGCCATTTGGTGCAAATGTATTAAATGATGCATGAGGGTATGAATATATTCATTAAAGGCTTACAATGTGCCATGGATTGTCCCAATCTTTCAGGTTACAAATACAAAAGAGAGATAAATGAAAGTTCCTGTCTAAAAGGAACTTGTAATTTTAAGAGAGAGAGAGAGTTACTAGCTGTGTGACCCTGAGCAAGTCACTTAACCCCAACTGCCTAAAAGAAAGGGAGAGAGAGAGAGAGAGAGAGAGAGAGAGAGAGAGAGAGAGACAGAGACAGAGTGAGAAGAGATAAGGGTACAGAGGCCAGAAAAGTACAATTAGAGTGATTGAGAGTAGAGCCATAGGGAATTCTTAAGATATATGCCTCTCAAAATCAGTGGTAGTATTTATTCTATTCCTCTTCTAGAGTCTCAAGAGGCAAAACAGGAGAAGGGCATCACGATGTGATATGGTAGTAAGATGGCATTGCCAGGTAGCTGTCATCATCTGGATCTAACGATCTCTCACCAATCAGCACGACCCCATGATGGAGGCTTGAGGCTTTGTTGGAAGAGTGCAATTTATTGGATGGTCCATAGCACTTTTAAATATAATGTAGTTTCCACATTGGTCATTTGATATCATGAATTCCTCATCAGTCATTAGTATGGAAAGATCTTTTAAGTAGTTCAATTAATAGTAAAGGATAATTTATGAAGAAGAATATGCGAAGCAATGAAAAGAGGTTTGTAGCAACAATCAGAGGATCCAGACTGACTCCAGTATCTTTCACTCACTGCCTAAAAGTCCTGGGGCCAGCTATGTCATTTTTCTAGATTGAGGTCCCCCTATTCGTCTTCTCATTGTGCCAGGTACTTCTAGAGTTTTTGCTTCTTACCGTAGCTACAAATGTGAAAAGCGAATCTCCTGAAGGGAGAAGAAAACTACACCAAAAGCATATATTGCCCCAGATGCTGTTGTTCTTGTTCTTGTTCAGTCATTTCAGTGTTGTCTATGTGGCCTCATCTGGGGTTTTCTTGGCAAAGATACCGGAGTGGTTAGTCATTTTCCTCTCCAGTCCACTTTACAGTTGAGAAAGCTGAGGCAAACCAGGTTGAGTGACTTGCCCAGGTTCACACAGCTAGTAAGTAAGTAAGATTTGGACTCATGAAAATAAGTCTTACTGACTCCAGGCCTGCCACTCTAGCCACTGTACCACTTAGCTGCCCTCTATTATAACACCTTATCTCCAGAAAAATGAATTAAAAAAAAACAGAATGACTCTTTGTGAGGAAAAAATTAGTGTTGCCCCATTCTGGTTCCCATTCTTCCACGTTCTTTCCATGACTTTAATCAAAGCCCTTAAGATAGGTTGAGATTTTAAAACAAATCAAAACAAACCAAATAGTTCTCTACCCCACTCCCAAAATGTAGGTCAAAGTCAAGTCAGTTATCTAGATCTTCCCACCATTCCCTCTTCTCCCTGTATCATCAATTAAAAGACACTTCCTTTTCCATAAATGTAATTTACCAAGTGAAGGAATAAGACTTCTAGTCTAAGAAATATAAGTCAATTGTTGTCCATTCCATTTCCTCCGTTCTTTCTATCTATTTTTGAGAAGTTTGCCTATGGATGACCCACTTTTGTTTTCTTGATACCTCTCAGAAAAAAATGTTGGGTTTGAACAAGAGAAAAATAAAAATTAGAGTTCACAAGAAACATGAAAACATTTGTGTTGCAGTGGTTAAAGTGCTGGACCTGGGATCTGGATGACCTGAGTTCAAATCCACCCTCAGGAACTTTGTAGCTGTTTGTCCCTAGGCAACTCACTTTTTTGTTTGTCTTAGTTTCTTCAAATCTAAAATGAGGATAACTCCTACTTTGCATGGTTGCTGTGAAGATAAAATGAGACAAAACTTGTAAAAGTGTTTATCACAGTTCTTGAAAGGTTGTTTGCCCTTCATTCTGAAAGAGGACCATGATTTCAGGCCATGACATAGTAGGAACAATAGAAATGCTTGTTGTCTTCCCCTAACTACTTAGTCTTTTCTTCTCATATCAACATGATTAATGTTCATATCATTCTTATGTTTTATAATTCTGTGTGCCAAATATCACAGTTCCCAAAATGAACTTATATTTATTTAATCTACATTTTGCATGCACTTATATATGTACATATTATCCCACCCCCCCAAAGAATATATGCTCTTTGAGGGGTGATATTGCTTGCATTTATTGTTTTTAATACCCTCAATACCTCAATAATATGTACTATACCGGGTGCATATTAAACACTTAAATACTTTTTGATTAGTCGATTAACTTCTTTATAAAATCTCTTACTTTTTCAGGAAGCCCATTTTTGTTGTTTTAATTTTGATTAACGTCAACTCTGTAAAATATTATTTTGGGGGAAAATTGCTTTGCTTTTATAAATAGAATATTACAATTTTCCTTTTATTTTTTCATTAATGTGGAATAGTACTTGGTGTTTTGATCTTTTTTTTTTCTTTGTTAGGTGAAGTTCTTTTTCATGACTGCTTGACTAATTACAGAAATTGTTCTTTGATGGTAATGTTTGAAAGCATGACCATTGCTTTTCATGAAGAACTAAATATTGATTTTCTCTCTCTTAGAATACATTGAATTTTATTGATATGTATTTTGCCTCTCAAATATTTCCAAGGAATTTCTTGTATGATTTCCTAGAAGATGGTCTTCTGCTTTTCTTTAACTCATTTTTTTTTATTCTAACATCAATGATCTTTGGATTACCACTACATACATTGTCACTAACTTCAGGTACCTCAGTTGTGCCATTGTCTTTTATATTTCACCTGTTAGTTCTTCGACTATGCATTTTTGAATTATAAAAGTACTATTCATATTTAAGAATCTATTATTTTAAAGAGAACTATATTTAAAGATAGAGGCCCTGAGTTTATAATCATTCTCTTATTCACTATCTCTATAACCTTAGAAGGTGATTCCTCCTCTTTGGATTATCAATTTTATCATCACAAATATATAGGGTCAACAAGACAGCTTCTAATTTCCAGAGCCAAATCTCTAATCCTATAAAAAATTTTCCATCATTTTTCTAGATCCTATAATTGTTTCAATTTAAAAATATTCTTCAAGAGCTCTAATTATGTTCACTATTTCCATCTGCATGTCTGCTTATAATTTTCTAATTTTTATCTTAATTATTCTCTAGGGTGCTGAAGTTTTTTTTGTTATCATATCCAGTAGGAAGCCTTGTAATAGTACTTGTAATGTTTTCCCTCATCACTTCCTCTACTGCATAATATTCAGTTAATGCCTTGGATTCTATTTTTCTCCCTTATTCTTTACTATTAAAACAATTATGAGACTCTTTGCTTTTTTGTGATTTTATTTCTTATTCCCTTTTTGCTTACTCCATTTTGGCCATTACATTACATTTTGGAATGATGCAGGGTAGCTGGTCTGAGAATCTAATTTCCAGACCTCTTGGATGAAGTTTTATCTTAATGTATTTAACATTATTCAAGTGGAAGAACAATTAAACCTTTTCTACTTAGCCACACAGGGTGAAACTAGTTCTAATGAATTGAAGTTACAAAGTGGAAAATTTAGACTTAATAGTAAGAAGAAACTTCCTACCGGAACTGTTCAAGAGTGAAATGAGTGATCTTGGGAAATAGTATATGTCTTTCATTGTATATCTTCAAGAAATTTCTAAATGGCAACTTATTGCCATACCATCGATGGATTTTTGTTTTTTGCTTTTTGTTTTTGAATTTTTATTATTTTAAACTTTAATACTAAATGAAAAAAAACAGTCATGTACACAGCATACAGTACATAAGAGAGGATTCAATATGAAATGATACATTTCTATTTCAAGAAAACCTACATAATAAGCACTACATTTTGTTTTCAAAGCTTCCCAGCTTTTCTTTGCTTCCTTGTTGGTTTTCTTTTGCTCTCTGCTGTGCAATTTTTACTTTATATTTTTCTTCCCCCCACCCAAGGAAGGCTACAATTAAGCAGGGATATATGTCTGTGTGTTTGTGTGTATGTCACATGTATGCATATATGTATAAGTGTATATTATACATACACATACACAAAGACATACATACATACACATATACATATATACACATGCATACATATATATATACATAGATATCTATAAACATACACACATATATAGTTATAGGTATATAGTTCCCTCTTTATTACATTCTCAATGAGAGTAAGGTTCCAGGTCTACCTGCTCTCCCTCCTGCTAGATTCCTCTGTATTATTTTTTTTTCCTCTTATGCCTCATTTTTATGAGATAATTGCTTCTTTTGATCTCTCCCTACACAATTTTATTTTTTTTAGAATCACCTCCTCATATTCAGCTCAGCCCAAGCCTTTCTTTCAAACTACCCAAATAATGGTGACTATCATAAGAGTACTGCTAATATTTTCACATATATGAGGTAAACAATTTGACCTTATTGAGTCCTTTATAATTGGTCTTTAATGCCTACCTTATATTTCTCCTAGATGTTATATGTCAAATTTTCCCTTAAGTTCTGGGATTTTAGTTACAAAAATCTGAAAGTCATTCAGTTTGTTAAATGTCCATTTTTCTTGTCATTCAGGATAACACTTAACTTTCCTAGGTAATTTATCTTTGGTCATAACCCCAGCCTTTTTACTCTACAAAATATGATATTTCAAGGCCTACAGTCCTTCAACATAGTAGCTACTAGGGCTTTTGCAATCCTTATTGTAGCTCCATGATATTTAAATTGTTTTTTTTCTTGTTGCTTCCAAAACTTTCTCCTTAACCTATGATCTTTGAAACTTGGCTATGATATTCCTATAAATTTTTCTCCTGGGATCTCTTTTAGGTGATGATTGGTAGTTTTTTTTTTCTATTTCTGCTTTGCCTTCTTGTTCTAGACAAGGCAATTTTCCTTGAAATTTTCTTGTAATATTACATCAGATTCTTTTCTATTATAATTTTCAGGTAGCCCAACTATTCATATTACAATATCATATATTTTATATGTAATCTTATATTATATTTCTCCTCAGTCTGTTCTCTAGATTGGTTGTTTTTCCTGGTGAGGTGTTTTGCTTTCTCTTCTATTTTTCCATTCTTTTGATTTTGTTTTATGTTTTCTTGGTGTCTTAGAACATCATTAGCTTCCTGTTGCCCAATTCTAGTTTTCAATGAATTATTTTCTTCCTTAAGTTTTTGATTTTTATTTCAAGTTGATTGACTTTCTTTTCATAAAATTTCTTGATTTTCTGGGATTGCTTTTTTTCCCCTAACTTGTGCTCAATCTTTTTCATTTGATTTTTAAAGTTCTCTTTAATTCTTCTAAGAAATTTTTTGATGATTGGGACCATTTAATATTTCTCATTGAAAACTGAGTGGTTTACCACATCACACCTAGCAGATTGGCTAACAAAACAGGACAATGATAAATGTTGGAGAAGATGTGGGAAAGTTGCAACACTAACACATTGCAGGTGGAGTTGTGAAATGATCCAACCAATTTGGAGAACTATTTGGAACTATGTCCAAAGGGCTATAAAATTGTGTGTACCTTTTGACCCAGCAATACTACTTCTTGGTCTATATCCCAAAGATATCATACAAATGGGAAAAGAACCCACAAGTACAAAAATATTTATAGCAGCTCTTTTTGTGGCAGCAAAGGATTGGAAATTGAGGGGATGCCCATCAAATGGGGAATGGCTGAACAAATTGTGGTATATGAATGTAATGGAATACTGTTGTGCTATAAGAAATGATGAGCAGGCAGACTTCAAAAACAAAGAACTTGGACTTACATGAACTGATGCAGGAAGTGAGCAGAACTAGGAGAACACTGTATGCAGTAACAGCCACATTATGGAATGACTGACTTTGATAGACTTGGTTCTTCACAGTAATGCAAGAATCTAAGACAACTCCAAAAGACTCATGATGGACATTACTATCCACACCCAGAGAAAGAAATATGGAATCTGAGTGCAGATAGAAGCATACTATTTGCTCTTCTTTTCCTTTGTTGTTTTGTTTTGTTTCCTGTGATTCCTCTCCTCTCATTAGTTCTAATTGTTCTTTACATCATGACTAATGGGAAAATATGCTTAACATGATTGTATATGTAGAGCCTATATCAGATTGTACCCCATCTTGGGGAGGGAGGAAGAAATGGAAGGGGGAGAAAATTTAAAACTCAAAATCTTATGAAAGTGAACGTTGAAAACTAAAAATGAATAAATTTTAAAAAAGAAAATTGATTGACTTTTTAAGATATTTAAGCCATTATCTTCCTCAAAATATGAATCCGGATCTTCTCTATCCTCATAGTAACTTTCTTTGGTTGAATTCTTTCTCCTTTACTTACTCATTTTTATTTATTTACTTATTCTTTTATTTTGTTTTTGTAACTTTTAGTGTAATCAGGTTGTACTCTGGAGGTATGGGGAATGATGCCCCAAGTCTCAGGTCCTTCTCACTGTTATTTTCTGAGGTCTATACCAGGGCCCAACCTTGGGCTCTATTCACCACTCCTAAGAGATGGCTAGGGCCCCCAGCCACATTTTCCTGCTAATGATCTTGTTCCCTGCAGTCCCTCCAGCAGCTACAAATTACAGTTATCCTCTCTGCCCTGGAATTGAAACCAGAGACTTTGCTCTCCTGCAAGTGCCCACAGTCAGCAGAGTCCCCACTCCTCACAACTACAGTTACCAGGTGTATAGTAGCTTTTCATCCCTACAGCCACATCTGGGGAAAGAGTCTGGTCAACACAGCTGTGCTTGGTGAGCCTTGACAGTGGATGGTCCTTCAATCTTCTCCTACTCAGTCATAAGATCCCCACACTGTCTGCGAACTGAAAGTTTCTAAGGCTAAGGCTGTCTCTCAATGCAGCTGCCCCCAGGGCTTGTTTGTTGATTCTGCAGAGTTGGCCTGGAGGTTTTTTCACTGTACTCACACTGAACCTCTGCCCCTGAGTTTGGGTCTTTCCTAGGGTCTTCTCAAATTTTCTTAGGAGGACAATTACTTTGCCCCATGATTATTTCTGCTGCTCTGAGGCAATGTTCCATCTTTTTGTGGAGGTAATTTGGAAAGCCAAAAGTTTTCTGATCTACTCCACCATCTTCCCAGAATCCTCCTTGATTTTGTTCAGTTTAGGGAAGTATGGTGTTAACCCACATTGGACATCAAGAAAATTCTGAATGACAACTTGTCAGCTATGTCAAAGAAGGAATTCTTGTTCAGTTTCAAGTTAGACCACATAGTGTCTTTAGGCCTTTTCAATCTGAAGCCTTCCCCAACCTTTCAATTCCAGATCTTGCTTCTGTTTATCATTTCCTATTTATCTTGTGTATAGCTTCCTTTGTATATATGTGTTTGCATGTTTTCTACCTCATTGGACTGTAAACTCCTTGAGGACAAGGACTGCCATTTGTCTCTTTTGTATACCCAGCATTTAACACAAAGCCTGGCATACAGTGCACATTAAGTTATTGATTTACTGATTTGAGAACTTTAATATAAACTTTACCATGTCACTTGTATTCTCTGGTTCTCACTTTCCACACATATAAAATGAAGATATTATACTCAAGCACCTCTTCTTTCTTTTAAATTATATGAGTTAGTTAGATACTATGATTTCTTTGTGAGTTTATTGTAGCCTAGTGGGAAGAGAATCAACTTTGTGTTAAAGTTCTCACTCTGACTCATATTATCTCTGTGACCATGGACACTTAACCTCTTACCCTCTCAGGCAACTATCAAAAACTCTAGACTGGAGAACAATTCCTAATCTGCATTGATAAAAAGTGTTTCCTCTCTCGGTGCTCTGTATACAAATGAAATAATACAATCACAGGTCACAAAAACAACAAATAAAAATGTTTCTTCAGATTTCTGCCTCCAAATAAACTGGGAACCATAAAGAAGAAAACTAACCATTAAAATGGCCCCTTTGTTTCTAAACTGACAAAATCCTGGACTGCAGAATAATTAATGTGGATCCTAAGAGATTGTTGAAATGTAAAAAAATTTTAAAAATTAAAAAAAAACCTTCAAAGATAAATTTTAAAGGTGATTTCATTGGAAACAACAAAAAAAGGTGCATGTGATGCTGTTACAGGACTTAATAATTTGAAGAACGGTTGTGATTATAAACACCATAATTAAATAAAATCATAACATTCATGGGTGTTGCATTTTACTTTTGAGCAGTTGACTTATTCATCCTTCCAAAGAAGATTTATTGCTAATTGAAACATTAAGATGCAATGTGGGGAATTGTATTTTTCTTTAAATAATCTCTTTGGTGTGCAACAGAGAGGATTTTCAATGTGTGGAAAAATTGCTGTGGGTTCTTAGTGCTATCCAACTGCTTTAGAGTTAACACATGTTGTTTTTCAAATAGGGCTAAGTGCTGCCTTAGAAGAAAATTGTGTGGTGATTTGAACAGAATTCACTCCCAGCAGTGGTGCATTTGTGACTTTCATCACATGATTAATTGAAGAGTATGCCCTAGGAAGGTCAGCACTAGTCAGTGCTGCTGTGCTGCCTGACTAGAATCAGAATGAAGCAGGAATGTAGACAAGTTGAGATTCACTTTCTTTGATCAGGCATCACTTGGCAGAGGTTGGAATGCAATAACCCCAAATGAAAGTAGATGGTCATCACCAGTATCTAAAGTCATGTCTATATAGATCAGCCATTTTGAGGTTAATTTGCAATTTAAGGGCATCTAAATTGCTGAATATCAGTTGGTCAGCCACCCAAAGCCTCTTTTTTGAACATAAACTTTCAATGAAATAAAGTTCAATTAAATATTTATTGTCCCTGCATTATTTTAAGGAAGATAGGAACCCCAATTCATGCTGTGATAAATCCAGTAAGAAACAGTAGTTCTTTTCCTCATTCCGAGGGAAAAGAAATAGGACAATGATTCCTTCCACTTCTTATATTCAAAAATCTATAATTCTAGGATAGACAAAGTTCATTTCTTTTTGCCTGGTCTACTGGGTAGGACCAAGTGAATTATTGTCCACTGAGTCAAAATGCATCAAAATGAGATGTCAAGTCAACTTTGGAAACTGCCAAGCTTTGTGTTCTGTCCTCTATAAGTTTTGCTTTGTGACTTTCATTTCTAAGATACCAGATTAAGTGAATGACAGGATTTATTTTTTAGGCTTTGATTACTTACTAATGTGTGTTTATTAGAAAACACTAGGCTGCTTTCAGGTTTTCAAAAGAGAATCTTGAGAAAAGAATGATTGGCCTTCTTCTTTAATAGAAACAGCTCACATCCCTCACCCTCTTTTCTTTGTAATCATTTATAAAGGAAAACAGCTTTCCTCTTTGTCAATTACTAGTTATTCAGTGCCAAGTTTTTAAACACAAAGGCTTTAAAAAGTGTTTTTTCATGTTCAATCTCTTAAAACTTGGAGACAATAGGGGATATTTTATATCATCCCTTAATGCTTTATTATAATTGTCACTGTAAAATGAAAATATTTTCTCTTCATGAAAAACAAAACTCAAATATATTTCTATTCATCGCTTCTTTAACAGAAGATGAGATAAATTTGAGTTAATCTGAGAGTTTTGTGAAGTAAATTGTTTTAATACGTTCTGAGATTACATTCAAGCTATTTTAACACAATTTTTTTAACCTTAGAAAGTGTCATGGCAAAGATGGAAACATAATATATCAGTGTGTTCATGGGATATGCAAATTTATGATTATAGTGAATACCTAATTGTGTTCATATGTGTTTTTCTGTTGTGGTTGTTGTTCAATTACTTTAAGATTAAACAATTTCTTAACTTGATAGAAAAATTAGAAGGTATAATACTAAACCCTCTAGAGCTCTAAGGTTGTTTGTTGAGTTCTTTGTGGCCTCTTTCAGATTTTCCTATACCTAGGCACCTTGGCTCTACCCCTTTGTGAGTGATGTTGCTTTTATCTCATTAATAAAGTTTTTTCTATGAACTATTCAGTCAGATAATAACTCAGCCTCCATTCTTCTATAATCTTCTTTCTCTACCCCATGAACTTTTGGTTCTTCATTTAAAGTTCAAACACAGACTTACTTCACTACAATTATTTAATCAGACCATTGGAAAGGGATAAAAACAAATAGTATCAATACAGTCAGCATGCACAAGACTCTTTAGAGAAGGTATTAGCATTGCAGCGGGAGATAGGCAAGAAACCTAGAAGTTGTGATCTTTCCAGCTACTCCCAATGGGAAGCTGACAAAGATGTTCACTTACAGTTTTTGGCTCAAAGCAAAATCAGTGCAGTAGAGCAGAGCTAGTATCACTTGACACTCTATTTCCCAGTAATGAAATATGGGAAAGAGGAAAAAGGAACAGGAAGGGAATAAACATTCATATAACACCCACTTTGTGCCAGGTACTGTGCTAAGTGGTTTTACAAATATTATTTAATTTGATCCTCACAACAACCTTTCAAAGTAGGTACTTTTATTATCCCCATTTTACATTTGAGTAAACTGAATCAAACAAAGGTTAAGTGATTTGCCCAGGGTCACATGACAATAGGTATCTGGGATCACATTTGAACTCAGGTGTCAGAGTGCCTAAGTATTCTGTTCTGGTTGGATATTCAGGAGTTGTCTCTACTCTCAATTTTGAGCTCTTCAGGTAGGTACATTTATTTTTGACTCTCAGGTAAGTCCATTTGGGTAGATTACCTCTCAATCCCTACTTCTTCCTCTGTCACCACCACCCACACACATACATGCAAACACATGAAACATAAATATGTTAGCCACTTCATACCTAGTTATGCAGAAAAAGAAAAGCATGAGCCGTAGGTCACCATTTCCCCTTTTTTTCCTCTTTTTGTCCATTTGAAATCCCTTTCCCCAACTTCTTCCACTGTTACACAGTCATCCATGGTGTGCTCAGACCTAGGGCTCCATATGGAGGCATGCTATGTATGTATCTTTTTATTTTCAATACATGTGTTAGTCTCATAAAGGTTTCATGGCACACTAGATAGATTGCTTAGAGTCAGGAAGAGTTGGATTATAACTCCACCTCAAGTTATATCACTTAAACTTTTTGGTCCTCAGTTTCATTATCTGTAAAAGAGATTTATTCCAATGTTCTCATTATACAAATGAGGAAACTCATGCACATGGAAGTTAAATGATTTGCCCAAGGCCACAGAGTTAAGTTGTTTTTCATAGAGTTATTGAGTTGAAGAAATTGCCTTGCTCCTTTAGATTCAAGATTACTTACCTGAGCAAAATTTTATATATTAGGCAAATGATACATTAGCCACATCCTTTAGCCTTCACTATGCAGAAAGCTGATAGGTTCCCTCAACATTTTCTTTGACTGGCCATGCTAAAGCCATCATTATCATGGCCCAGAGATATAACTGAGAATTATTGTAACTGTTGTAAGAGACAAGAAAGAATTTATCAATTAGGGAAGGGTCTTGGGGAAACATATTGACAGAACAGCAGGAATTGGGCTGGGTGAAGAGCTGACTTTTGTGATCACTTGATAGCTTTTTATATTTGGTAATTATCATTAATAAGTTGACACTAGTTACTTCATTCACGGTCAGTGCAGAAGCCTTAGGATGGTGTCGGTGCTGCAGGAAGGAGGATGCCTGCCCTCCCACAGGAGGGATCCAGACCCATAGAGGTACCCACCTCTCTCTTCCCCCACCACCATTCCTATTCACATGCAGGCCCAGATCCTTGCAGCCATCTCTCCCTTAGACATGATGATGGGTGAGACACAGTTCCTAAACATGAGATAGCAAATAGCTCAGATCCTCTTTAGACACTTAGCAGTGGGGAAGGAAGATTATGCCCACACAATGCAAAACAGACAAAAGCCAACCAGATTTGTCATTATACAATCTTTCCCCACCTATACACCTAAGGAAAGGATAGAAGAAAGGAACACATTGGTGACAAGATGTGTGCAGTCCAGCGGGGAGAACAATGTAGTCCATCCCTGCTCCATGTCTGTACTCCTCCAAGAGACCTGGATTCTCATCCTGTTCTTTGGAAAGGCTTTAATGCTGAGCAAAAAGAATAGGAGCCCTGTGAAGGGTGAGGAAGTGGAGCCCTGCTACCTGACTAATTAAAATGGAGGATTGAGACTCATTTCTAGATGATTAGGCACTGACAGAATGTTAGTGCACTGCATATCTTCCTGAATATTCTTCCTGTTGCCCACATCCCCGTAATTTTATGAGTTTGCCTTCCATCATATAATCAGGGTTGGGGGGAAAGGACAGAGGGAAGTCACAGACTGAGCCAAGACAAATACAGGGAAGATAACAGACAGAAAACTGATATCTTGCTCTTAAGTCTTCCAATTGTTGTTGAGTCAAGCTTCCCCATTCCTCTCCCCACCCCATCACACATATACTCCCCTTCCTTAAACTGTCTAACACATTGCACCATCATGTTAAAAAAAAATTCTGTCTTGCTTTGGTTAGAGGTGCTAATGGGAAGAAAAGTTCTCTATTTTGGCACTAGTAGAAAAGTACTGATATTCATAGGAGTGCCGGTTCCCTAACCAGTAAACCCTACTTTTTTTAGAGGAGCCAGTATTGTTTGTGATATTGAACCTCTTACCACATGGGCCTATAGCCAACACTCACAACAAGTTGTAGACAAGATAGTCTTTTGTTAGGAGTCTTCTAAATCTAAAATCTTTAAATTCAATACTACTAACTTGGCATCTTCTTATGAGAAAATAGATAATTTCATAGAGACATTGACTTATTTGAACTGAAACAGTGACAAAAACAGAATCAGAAGAAAAAAATATAGTATATCACAAATATAAAAATGAACAATTTTAAAGACCATTACAAACTGATGAAGAATGAAATGAGCAGAACCAGGAGAACATTTGTGGTTCTTAAGACATTTCAGTTATATCCAACTTTTCATGATTGCATATGTGATTTTGTTGGCAAAATTACTAGATTGGTTTGCCATTTCATTCTCCAGCTCATTTTATGAATGAGGAATTGAGACAAACAGGTTTAAGTGACTTGCTTAGGGTCACATAGCAGATACATGTCTGAAGCTAGATTTGAACTCAGGAAGATAAGACTTCCTGATTTAAGTCTGGCATTCTATCTACTAAATCACCTAGCTTCCCACAGGATAATCCTTATGCAACAACAACTCTGTAAAGACAAACAACTTTGAAAGTAATAAAGCAAATGATTAATAAAATGACCTTCAATTATTCTGGGTGGAACAATGATGAATCATATAATTCCATATTCTGAAAGGTAGTGGACTTGTAATGAACAATAAGGCATACACAGACACACACGTGTGTATAGACACATACACATATATGTATGTATTCATATATACCTACATACACATATATATGTACACATACACACATACAATGAGAATTTGTTTTCTTGCTCACACATACATAGGGGAATTGGATTTTTTTATCTCTTTCTTTGAGATGGGGAGCAGGAGGGAGAGAAAATAATGTTCTATTAAAAATTAAAATAGGTTTGGGGGAGCTGCTACAAGTATGGAACGATGCATGAACTTTCAGATGAGTTCACTAGACAGTTAATTTTGTTTGATTGCTTTACTTTGTTACACGAGACCCCTCATGGAGTAAAGGTAACCTGAAAATGTTTATAATATAAAAACAAAATAGGCTTAGATTCTTATAATCTAGCCACCTCTGAGATTCTTAAAATCTAGCCACTGCTCAGATTCTTAAAATCTAGCCACTGCTCAGATTGTTAAAATCTAGCCACTGCTCAGATTCTTATAATCTAGCCACTGCTTACCCATGTTCAGATTCCTTAAGAGTCTGCCCAATATGATGGATGTTCTAATAAACCTTGTCTTTGGCTGAAAGAAGGCTTGAGTCAAATTCTTTCGGGCAGGACCCTCATGTTGTGATTTTGGGGTCCCAGGACCCCTGAACCCCTAAACAGCATCATTTTGGTGGCCCTTATGGGGGAACTGCCTAACCCCAAGTTCTTCTCCAGCCAAGACTGGAGAAGCCTCTCCCTTGCTTTCTTGTTCTGCAGTTGGGGTCGCTCTCCAAGCATGATGGCTTGGAGGTGCTTTTCAAGCAAACAGTTACGAGGCTGTCTCGCATTCGGCCTGATGCTCTCAGGCTCTTGGTCCACTGGGTTGGTTCAAGGTTATGGACCTGGGTACACCTTCCACAGCATAGTGGACAAGGATGGATGCCCTATCCAGAAGTGTATCTGTTAATTCCCTCGGCACTAAGGAATTGGGGAAAATCGCAGTTGCTTTTTGGTTCCCTGAGGCTTGCTTACTGCCTTCCCTCTGCACTTCTGAATCCTCCTTCATGGAGGTTACAGGGAAAATTAGACCAGCTATAAATATCTTGGCAGATTCTGGAGGTTTTGTGATTGATCATTAGGGAGTTTTGAAACACCTTTGATTTCGCCCTCCCCTACCTGGGAAAGGAAAGAGGGAGGGGCAGCAGCTACAGCATGAACCCCACTGGCAATGGCCTTGGGCTCTGGGGCAACCTTTGCCTGGAAGCATCACCCAGGTTCAGCACATCCTGCTCAAGGTAAAGAAACTGGCCTCTGGACTTGGGTAAGCATGCTCTTTTAAATTTGTAGTTTTAACTGTTAACGATGAGATGTTGATTCTCTGTGTAAAGTAATTTGGAAGGGCATTTAACAAAATTGAAGTCATCTGATTGTTAATGAGTTTGTTTCAAGTTTAAAATTGGTGAACTTTCTGTATCAGTTATGTCAAGCAACTTTTCATAATTTTATTACCACTAAAATAATTTAGCTATTGTTGGTTATTGTTTTAATGTGTAAACTAGCCAAAAAGCTTGTTTGGGTTATGTATGGCTTGCTGAAAATTTGCAAGTGTATAGAAATCTCTAATGATTAGATTTTTACATTAGGACAAATTTAAGTTTGAGATGTAAATCCTGGAAAAGTTTTTCCTAAACTGTGATTAGTAAAACTTGCTGTTTGAGGTAAAAGCTCATAGGATTTTATTTTGAGTTGTCTGATGGGTCATAATCCATCAATGATCAATAATCCACTATCTGAAAGAAATGCCACAAGCTACTCAGAGAAGGTGATGCTGGTGGGAAATCAGCATTGGGAAAAGCTGAGAGGGCAATTTTAGCCTCAGTCTAAGATGGGATCCTCCTGGCTCAGTTTCCCCACTATGTTACTTTGAAAGGGAATGTTACCCATCTGGCTATTCCTGAGTCTGGCCATGAGTGGATTTGATACTGCATGGTTGGAAAACTGAACTATCTGAATCCAAATAGAGCTAAGGATGTTTTATTCTCTCATTTGGGCCCTAAATCTAGTCCCTGCTTTATATCTGGGCCCTGCAGTCTTTTCTGTCAGATTTATGTCTTCCAGACTATGGGCCATTCACCTATAGTTGGTAGCAAACAGCGAATAGCAGTCAATGTCCCCACATTGTTCCCTGGATGCAGCCTGTGCTCAGTTCCAGTCAACCTCCTTTTTGGGACCCCCTAGAGGCAGGGACAGCTCTACAGCCCTTGCCAGCAGGAAGCAGTTTCAGAAGCCGAGACCTTTGCCCCTTACTCCAAAAGAATTTGGGTCCCATTTGTTTGAGGGGGGAATGATGGGGTTGGGATCTGGGCCCCAGAAAGGAAAAACCCTGGACTTTCCCCACATGGCCAAATCTCTGGCATTCCCCTGAGGCTATAATCCCATCAACTGGTCTTTCATTGTGGACCTCCCTATGGCCCCAGGCCATTTCTCCATTCTTCCTTGGTCATGTGGTCCAGGTCCCTGGAATTCTATTACCTCATAGACTACTTGGCCACTCCTAGATCCCTCCCACAGTCTTTCTGTATATAAGGTTCATCTTGTCTCCATTAAGATGCTTAGATTCTTGTAATCTAGCCATGGGCTCTGAATCTTAGAATCTAGCCAATAGCCCATAGATGCTCAGATTCCTTAAGAGTCTAGCTAACATGGTGAATCTTCAATAAACCTTGTTTTTGGCTGCAAAAAAAAAAATAAATAAAGCAATGTTTTTAAAAGAAAAATAATAAAATAAGTCACCGTAAGATTGACTTTGACTTAGTTCAAAACTTCGCTAACCTCTAATTATGACTCTATGGGAACACTTGAAGTCACCCATTAAGTGTACATAATTAATAATGGCATCACATTAATTCTAACAATCATATTCAATGAATATATCAAAGGACAGTGACAAATTAAAACTATTTTATAAAGAAGTTTAATCAATATTTAACCAATATGAATCCATATCTATAACAATGAGATGAGAAAGGCAGAAACCATCTCAACCAACAAACACTTGAGCATCTTCCCAAGTGGAAAGATTTGGGAAAAGAGTGAAAATATCAATTCACAAGAAAAATAATACAATGAAGGATTAAAGCTTATAATCACTTTCATTTCATAAAATAGAGAGAAGTAATGGAGGTAAAGGAAGTTTAGAGAAAGCTAGTCCAAACTACACAATATCATTTTGAGTGCTTTTAAAGATGAAACTGGAAGAACAAGCTGATGAAAAACAGAAAAAAAAAGAATTGTAAAAATGTTATATCTGGTTTTTTTCTATCAACTAAAGTGGATATACTACATATTGACTCATCTAATATCTAACATCACAGACCTAGATGTGCTGAGAGGAAGGGAAGATGGTAACTGAAGAACAAATGAAAAAAAATACTTGAAATAAACCAAGAATACACAAAGGGGTCCTGTTATTGAGGTTTTCAACACATTGTTGAGTGCATTGAGGGATAGATTGTCACGGAATGTGAGAAGACAGTAAAGATAAGGGAAAACTCAAATCTTATTATCACCAAATAACAAAGGGACAAATTATAATGTATACACACATATCATATATTCACACATGAATATACATATATAAATAGTATACATATATGAAGGATATCTTTGATGAAGTTATAAGAAGGAAAGGCTGGATTTTACAAGGGATTTCCCTTCACATATCTTTGTATTGCATATCTGAAAAGTATAGGGAATAAAATACCCCATTGTGCTTATATGTTGTTTAAATTGAAAAAAAAAAACATAAGGAAACACTGCCTCCCTCTAGATTTCAGGCAGCAACAGATGAAGGAGGACAAAGTGAAGAAATAAGCCTGGGGCAGACGAGAACATGCATCAGAGTAAGAGGAGAAGCATAAGCCAGGTAAAAGAATGTCAAAGGCAGTCAAATAGGTAAAGGCAGAGAAAAGTAGAGTTTACAGAATACGTGTCAATATTCAGGACTCAGACCTCTAGCAAACAAAGAAGCAGCACAGAGTAGGTGTAGTAGGATGAGGAGGAATAGGAGAAGGAGCTGTTGTTATTGTAATTATACTAGGACCCCTTCAAAGTATAATCTAATTATGTGCTTATGCACTTTATAAAAATATTTTCAATTATTTCCTGAACCCACTACTGCTAGTGCTATTCCTATCAAACTACCTCCTACATTGCATTCAACTACTATCTATATATTTACATTTATTCACTTTGTGTTTATGCTATCTATACATAAATATATAATTTGTTTATTTCCTTCCTTCTTCCTTCCTTCCTTCTTTCCTTCCTCCCTTCCTCCTTTTGTGTTATTATTTAGAGACTAAGTCTACCAATCTCAACTGTCACTCATAGGCCTGATCCCACTGCTGGTCAGAATGAGAGATTGGACCTAATCCATTTCTGTACTGGGCTGATTTACCCCTCCTTGAATAGCCTGGTGGTCCTTCACTCTGGTGGCTCACCATGCTGATGTGGGATGTATAGCTCACAACTTCTAGACTCAAATGATCCGCCAGCCTCAACCTTCTTGGTTGAAGGAAACACAGTCCTGTATATATTTGTATAAACATTTATTACCTCTCCCATTGGGATGTACATCTTTTGAGTAAGCAATGTTTCATTCTTTACTTGTATGCCTAAGTCTAGCATAGTATATAGCACACAGCAAGCACTTAATAATTTAAATCAAATTGAAAAGGATTTCTTAAGCCACAATTATGTCAGACAACATGCTTAACTCTAGGGCAGAAAAATAAAAATAAACACATTTCCTGTCCTTACAGAACTTGAAATCTAATGAGAGAAACAGCAAATGCATAAAGAAGATTGGGAAAAGCTTCTTGCAGAAAGTATAATTTTAGCTGAGACTTGAAGAAGACAGGTAATCCAGGATGCATGGAGTGAGGAGATGGAGTATCTTCTATGAGGAACATTAAGGAGGTCAATATTACTGTATCACACAGTACATGGAAGGAAGGGAGTGTGGTATAAGAAGAATGGGAATGTAGGAAAGGTCTATATTATGAAAGATTTTAAAAGATGAAACAATAAATACTTGTTGATTACTCAATTGATTTCTATTATAAAAACAATGAAAACATACAAGAAAAGAAGGCAGAGGAATAAAAAAAGTTTGCTAAAAATTCTAGGCATATTAAGAGAAACTTATTACTAAATTGGATATCATTGAACAAGTCACCCCAAAGCATATATATATATATATATATATATATACATACATGCATAGATATATACATATAAATATATATGCTGCTTTTGTTGTTTATCACAAAGCCTTTAACTTATTTCTGCACTCATGGATTATTCATAAACAACACAAATATGCAATATATCCTAATGAGAATGCTAGAGCATTTGATATCCATATAGTAATGTGTTTTCTATTTAAAACATGGCCCCAACAGTATAATGCCAAGGAAAACTAACACAAAATCTCATAATTTTGATGGATAAATTTTACAAGACACTATAGGTCTGCTTAGCCTTATCTCAGTTACAGTCACTCTTATACAGAACTAAGTATGACTTCTAAATTAATCAAATCAATTTATTTTATTAATCATTTCTTGTACATACATTTCATCAAGTTATATGGATTTGTTGAAAAATAAATTAAACAACTCCTTCATCTCATGGAAAGTTTCCTCAACATAGAAATGACACTTGTACTCAATAAATGCAAAATTATTTATGCATGCAAAGAGAAGATAGATACAAAAGGTTTCAAACTTAAGTCCAGTAGTCACATTAAACCAAAAGATAAAGGCAAAAGGTAAAAATAACTTGATTTCCTCCTGGAAAGGCACACTGATTATAAATATATCAACAACAGAAATTGTGGATAAATACATTAGGAGTTTTATTTTTCTTAAGATAAAGTTGAATAGAAAGGAAATATGTAAAGCAATTAATCTCCATGCAAAGCCAATCATAATGTCTATGTATGGAATGGTAAAATGGACCATAACATATCTGAAAAGCATCCCAAGAAAATATATAAAGAAAGATTGGATCTGTAACTATGAAGAATTTTCTTCTACTGATGCAGGTTGGCATCTTGTTTGAAAATTGTAGTCTTCGTTGTCGAGAGCACTAAGAGATTAACTGAATCACTCAGGATCAATGGCTATTATGTGTCAAAAGTAAGTAATTATTTTTTTCCTGTTCCTTGGTCCAGCTCTCAATTCATTATGCCTCTCTGCCTCTCAAACTATTAAAACCCAATACAATATTAATAAAACATAAGACCTCTCACTCTAGGCAGCTATAGAAAGATTAACATTTCCTTAGCAAAAAGGAGAAAGAGAATAGTTATCCTTAAAACATGTGACAAATACATCAGAAATCATCAGAAAATAATTTTGGGATAAGTATGTATTAATAATAAATGCATATAACTGGCAAACAGCATTAAACTTGTCAAACAGGACCCAAAAAGGACATATGAATTGGCTGATATGTAACAGATACTTAATAAGCATCAACTGAATGAACTCAGTTAAAAATATGTTGAGAAAAAAGTGCCAAAAATCACAGTCATTGAAATTATGGAAATTCTGGGACTTATGATAGGAATTTTGGGCTAAGTCATTGGCAGACTTTCAGCTGCCAAATTGATTTTTTTAAAGCACAGATAAAATTATGTCACTCTCATACTCAATAAACTCCAGTGGCTCCTTATTACCACCAGGATCAAATACAAAATCCTGTTTTGGGCATTCAAAAGTATTTATAACTTATCTCCTACCTGATGCTTTTCCACTCTTCTTTCATCTTCCTCCCTGGCATATCCTCTTTGAACCAGTAATACTGGCCACCTTGCTGTTCCATGAACAAGATACTTTCTCTCAGTTCTGTGCATTTTCTATGGTTGTGATCATACCTGGAATGTCCTTCCTCTTCATCTCTGTCTATTGGTATCCCTAGCTTTCTTCAAGTCTTAACTAAAATTCCATATTTCTACTGCTAGCCTTTCCCAACCCCTTTTAATTCTAGTGCCTGCCTTCTGTTAATTACTTACTTTTTTATCCTATATGTAGCTTGTTTGCACATATGTTTTTGCTAGTTATTACCCCTCCCATTTCCTTAAAGGCAATAACTATCTTTAACTCTTTATATACTGAACACTTAGTAAGAAGCAGCTAGGTGGCACAGTGGCTGTGAATCATGAAGATCTATCTTCTCGAATTCAAATACAGCCTCAGACCTACCAGCTGTGTGACCCTGGGCAAGTCATTCAATCCTGTTTGCCTTAGTTCCTCATCTGTAAAATGAGATGCAGAAGGAAAAGACAAACACGTCTAGTATCTTTGCCAAGAAAAAATTAGGACCTACCATGCTCGGCAATTGCAGAACCTTTCAACTGTGGAACTCAGCTCTGGGGTTTCCACTGTCTTAATTAGGGAGTCCACTATATCTAGGTGAGTGGCAGACATGCTTCATTTATTTGATGAATTCAAAGAGTTTTTTAGGGTTGAACTGATTCCGACATTCACATTGAATACACAGATGAATTTTCCCAAACCTATATCGTTATGATAATACATAACAACGACATAGCCTAGGTTCAAAGAATCCTAAAATTGAGGCTCAGATTATCAAAACAATTAATTCAATAGCAGTACAGTTATTTTAAAGCACTTTTACCCAGAGAACTCTCACTGAAAACCAAAACTTGACTGTTATAGAAAATGTATAAACTTAATTAAATTGTTTTTTTTATATGTAGCAAATTTCCATTGGCCTTAATGTTGTCTGAGACATTGTAATGTTAACTATAAAAGAGGGGGACCTTCAGGTCAATATTTCCTGACTGTTATAGAATTAATTCTCTCAATAGTTTGACTCAATTTTTATTCTAGCCAATACTTAAAGGGGAATAATGATATTTTAAAATTCATGGGTTTTTTTGGGGGAAGGATTTGGTCTGTTGAAGAAACACATATTAATTCTATGTAAAATTAGGATATATCATAATGTTGTAATTAAATTCATCGTCTAAAAATTTAAAAAAAAAGACAAAGAAAGAAAAGGTTCTGGTAATTGAGATTTAAAATATTATTGTATGATTTACCTTAAATAATGAATAAAAATACATTCTAAGACCAAACCATGGTCCCCCAAGTTTATAATTCTCTCATTTCTACTGGTATCAAGAGAGTATTAATGTCATAGAATGGTATTTTCCATATGGTTCACTCCAAAATTTCAGAAATAGAATTCTACACATTTCTAGCTACCTTTGATATCATCTTATGTTTGTAACATCCTTAAATTATTTTAATTTTTCTTAAACCTATTTGTGTTTTCAAGAGCTACTTCCATTTTGTGAAATGTGTTCTTCAAGTTCATTTGTAAGAGATTCCCATTTCTGACTAGTCTGTCTCTTCAAGAAGAATATGACCATTGGTTACTAAAAATACTGCTCCTGAAATGAGGCAAATGATTTCTATAATTGTAATGAGTTTTCACATCTGTTGTTGCTTCTCAATACTTTTCAGTCAATGTCTCTTTCTTTGTCTCTGCCTATCCAAGTATGTCTTATCTTTCTCTCTCCCACACTCATGCACAAACACACATGCCTGGCTTTGCTATACCATTTCTTAAAATAAATTTTTATTAATGTATTTTGTTTTGGTATCACCAGAATTTTTCCAATGTCTCTAACTCTTCTTATTATGTAACAACTTTTTTTTGAAAAAGGAGAGATAAATTCATCAAAATTAATAAAATACATTGAATTACAACACACAGTATTAAAATATATACAATGTACCCTATATATGGACTTCCTACCTCTGCAAGGTAATAGGGTAGAGAGATGACATATCTCTTACTTGGAACCATTCTTACTCTTCACCATTTTGCTAGTCATGTTGTATTTATGTGTATGTGTGTATCCCTTTGATTCTGTGTATTTCACTCTGCATTAGATCGTACAGATCTTGCCATTCTTCTCTGTAGTCATAGTATTCACTATTTCTTACAGCATGGTAATATTATATTATATCAATGTACCACAATTTGTTTATCCATGCTTCCATCATTTCACATTTATTTCATTGCCAAATCTTTGCTACCACAAAAACTACTGTTATAAATAATTTAGTTTATATGAAGACTTCCATTTAATCAAATGACTTCCTTAGGGGTTATAAGCAAACAGGGGGATCTTTATGCGAGAGGGTATAGATAATATTGTCTCTTTGCATATTCAAAAATATATTTCAATCCAACTATGTATGGATTCATAGTTTCATCCACAGTGCACTAACTAGTACGTGTATCCTACCACAATCTCTCCAACATTGACCATTTCTATCTTTTATCATTTTTGCCATTTTGCTGTGTGTTAAATGATGTGTCAGTTGTTTTAATTTTCATTTCTATGATTACTAGTGGCTTGGAGGATCCAATTTGTTTAGTATCAGTGCCAATTGTTTACTTGTTTCTTAAAGACCAATCAGAATTACACTATAAATTCACCAGGGGCAGGAAGTATACCTATCCCCTGCCCTTCTTACAAATTTTGGTATTGTAGAAAATGTGGTTGAAAATGTCCCTTCTGCATATCACTCATCAGCGTGTGGATAAGTCCCCAAAACCCCACGATGAGTAGCTACTGGGGTATTGACAGCGGTAGGCTGTTGCATAACACAAACATGGGGAACGGGAGATGTAATCGGGGCAGAGAGTCACGTGGGGAAATTAGGTGCTCCAGACAGGCTGTAAACCCTGCATTACCCAGCCAATAAGGAAACAGAGGAGGGAACTGTGATTCAGGATTAGGGATAAAAAACTTTGCTCTTGCTTCTGTAAGGTGTGCCCACACATGGGACACACAGGCCAATAATATTTTTTTTTTCTAGTTCATCAATATCTTCTTGGAACTTTTGTTGCTTACAGTATTTTGCTGATACTTTGTACTATTTTATTTTTTGAGATAAAATATGTTTTGGTTTTGTATGAGTTGGAGTATTTTATATTTTTTAACATATTTACCTATTTACTTTTTTGTTTCATTAACATAGAACTCTACATAGTAGGTTTTCATATTTCTTTTTATTTTTTCTGATTTGTTGGGATTTCACTTTGTTCATTTGTTAATCTGTTGTTATGATTTTGTTCCTTCTTTTAATCAGACAGACTAAATGTTTAACAATTGTGTTAGCCTTTGAAAATAATTCTTTTGAGTTTTACTTATTGTTGATAATATTTTTTTTCAATTTTATCTATTTCTAATCTTATTTTCAATATCTCCCCTTTTCTACTTCTTTTGAGTTTATTTGTTGGCTTTCAAATTTTTGAGCACAGTTCATTATTCCTTTCGTGTGTGTGTGTGTGTGTGTGTGTGTGTGTGTGTGTGTGTGTGTGTGTGTAGAGGGTGGGGTGTGTAGAAAGAGACACTTTTTTTTTCATGAGAAGGATTTTATCTATATTTCACAAATTTTGGTAAGTCTTTCCATCACTACTATTTAATGTTTAAAATTATTATTTTTCTGTAATTATTTTTATTTGATACACTTATTATTTAGAATTCCACTGTTGAGTTTCCATTTAGTTCTGTTTCCTTATGTTTCCTAAACTAATTGCTACTGTCATTGTTACATATATAGGCTGTATTTATTATTTTTCTTTATACTTATTTGTAATATTTCTGTACCTTAATACATGGTCAATTTTTGTAAAAGTTCCATGTAGTGATGACTGATGTGTGTTTTTCTTAGTAGTACTGTTTATAGAGTACCAACTGTATTTTAACTCTAGTTTCTTTAATAGTTTTTTTTTATAATTTTGCATTTGCTTTTCATTTATTTTTATTAGATTTTTTTCCAAAGCTAAGAGAGGGACACTAAAATCTCTTAGCATCATTTCATCAATGTCTATATCTTCTTGGAATTCACTAAATTTTTTTCTTTATTAAATTAGATTCTAAGACTTTGGGAACATAAAGCTTAATGTTAATGTTGATTTATTGTTATTGATACCTTTAAGTATAATGTAGCTTCCTTATTTTTCTCTATGATTTGAATTTTGTTTTCAATTTCTTCTGATAAACATGACAGCAACATCTATTTTAAAAATAGTAATAGTAAGTTTTATTCTAGCCCCTCAAAATTATTTATTGTATGTCTTTTTTATATGTTGCCATCATTTATTAATATTATTTTTGTAAACAACAAATTATGGAGTTTTGCTTTATTTTTTTCTTTTTTTTTTCAACATGTGTTTTTAAAACTTTGGGTTTCAAATTTTCTTCCTTCTTCCCTCGCCACCCACCCGCATTGAAAATGCAAGCATCTCTACATAGGTTATAGATGTGTACTCATGCAAAACACTTCCATGGTAATCCTGTTGTGAAAAACTAAGTATATTTCCCTTCATCCTATCCTACCCCATATTTATTCTATTCTCTCTTTTGACCCTGTCCCTCCTCAGAAATGTTTTCTTTTGATTATCCCCTCCCCCAATCTTCCCGCCTCTCTATCAACCCCCTGCTTTCTTATCCCCTTTCCCCTTTTTTCCTGTAGGGTAAGATAGATTTCCATACCCCACTGTGTATGTTATTCCCTCCTTAAGCCAAATCCTATGAGAATAAGATTCACTCATTCCCTCTCACCTTCCCCCATTTCCCCTCCATTGTAAAAGCCTTTTCTTGTCTGTTTCATGTGAGATATTTTACCTCATTCTACTTCTCCCTTTCTCCTTCTCCCAGTATAATCCTCTCACCCCTTAATTTTATTTTCCAGATATCACCCCTTCATCATCAACTCACCCTGTGCCCTCTATCTATTTATACATACATATATATATATATATATATATATATATTTCCCTCCCACTACTCCAATACTGACAAAGTACTCAAGAGTTACAAATGTCATCTTTCCCTGCAGGAATGTAAACAGTAACAGTTCAAACTTAATAAGTCTCTTATGATTTATCTTTCCTGTTTACCTCTTCCATGTTTCACTTGAGTCTCGTGTTTGAAGGTCAAATTTTCTATTCAGCTCTGGTCTTTTCCACAGGAATGCTTGAAAGTCCCCTATTTCATTGAATGACAATTTTTTACCCTGAAAGATTATACTCAGTTTTGGTGGGTAGGTGATTCTAAGTTGTAGTCCTAACTCCTTTGCCCTCTGGAATATCATACTCCATGCCCTCTGGACCCTTAATGTAGAAGATGCTAAATCATGTGTTATTCTGATTGTGTTTCCACAATACTTGAATTGTTTCCTTCTGGCTGCTTGCAATATCTTCTCCTTGACCTGGGAATTCTGGAATTTGGCTACAACATTCCTAGGAGTTTTCCTTTGGGGATCTCTTTCAGGAGGTGATTAGTGGATTCTTTCAATTTCTATTTTGCCCTCTGGTTCTAATATATCTGGGCAGTTTTCCTGCATAATTTCTTGAAAGATGATGTCTAGGCTCTTTTTTTTTGATCATGGCTTTCAGATAGTCCTATAATTTTTAAGTTCTCTCTCCCGGATCTATTTTCCAGGTCAGTTGTTTTTCCAATGAGATATTTCACATTCTCTTCTATTTTTTTCATTCCTGATTAGTGTTACAGTGCCTTGATTTCTCAAATTGTCACTAGCTTCCAATTTCTCTATTCTAATTTTTAAGGAAGTATTTTCTTCAGTAAGCTTTTGGACTTCTTTTTCATTTGGCCAATTTTGCTTTTTAGGGCATTCTTCTCCTCATTGGCTTTTTGGACCTCTTTTGCCATTTGGGTTAGGCTATTTTTTAAGGTGTTATTTTCTTTAGTTTTGGGGGGGCTTCCTTTAGCATTACTCTCAGTTTTTCCTCTACTTCTCTTACTTGCTTTTAAAAATCCTTTTTGAGCTCCTCCATGGCCTGGGACCAATTCATATTTTTCTTGGAGGCTTTGGATGTAGGAGCTTTGGGTTCATTGTCTTCTGGTTGTGTGTTTTGATCTTCTTTGTCACCAAAGTAAGATAATATAGTCTGACTTTTTGTGCTGCTTGCTCATGATCTCAGCCAATTACTTGAGTTATAAACTCTTTGTTAAGGTAGGAGTCTGTCCTCAGTGTGGAGAATGTATTCTCCCAAGCTTCAGGGGTTTTATGCAGCTGTTTTCAGAGATACTTCTAGGGACCTATAAATTTTCAGTTCCTCCAAGGTGCTATGATCAAGGGTGAGGTGTTTGCTTCTTTCCTGGCCTACGCTCTGGTCTATGAGCACTCTTTTCTGTCCTGGAACTGTGAGGAGGGTTTCCTCTCCAAGCTCCAAGCTCCAAGTTTCCTCTACAAGGTCCACCATGCCAGAGCTTCTCCTTGTCCCAGGACCACCATCCAGAACTGTGACCCAGATCCAAGCACGGGCAAAGCAAGAGAATCCTGGACCAGCAAAGAGATCCTTGCAATCCCCCTCTGATCAGTCACTCGATTCCCCCTCAGTCTATGGGTGGGAAGTTCAGGAGGCAGCCACTGCCCAATGCCAGGCTCAGGGAAAGGGGCTAGAACCCCACCATCCTTCTCTCTCGCGAACACAGACTTTTCCCACTGAGCTTCTAAGTTGTCTTTGGCGTTTGTGGGTTGAGAAGTCTGGAAACTGCCACAGTTGCCTGCGATTCAGTCCTCTGAGGCCTGCTCCAGGTTCACTGCGGCCTGCGTGCCCACTGCGTGCCCACTGCGTACCCACTGCGTGCCTGTGCTCCTTTCCCCACACGGCATGATATACCTTTCTGATCAACCATCCACGTTGTCTTTGGCTGGAAATTTTTTCACTCTGTCTTTTTGTGGGTTCTGCTGCTTTAGAATTTGTTTAGAGCCATTTTTATAGGTATTTGGAGGGGTTTGGGGGAGTGCTCAAGCAAGTCACTGCTTTTACTCCACCCCCAAGTTTTGTTTTCTTAACTAATCTGTTACTCTTTCATTCTATATGATTGTTCAATCCATCCACCCTTAAAGTTATGAGATTTAGCTTTATATTTTCCTACATTCATCTCTAATATTTGTTTTTTCTTCTGATTTAGGTCTGGGGGTTAGGGAAGAAGGGAAGAGCATATTCTCATTAGTTATTTTTGTTTAATTGACATTAATAAAACACTATTCCTGATTCTTTTCTTCTTGAACGTAACTCTCCCATTTTTCACCTTTTTTGCTAATTTTGGAAAATACAATAATTAATTCCTTTTCTTGCTCCATTTTGTTTAGCAAGGTGGTGTAGTGGATAAAATGCTAGACCTGAATTTGGGAAGATCTAACTTCAAATCTAGCCTCAGACACTAGTTGTATGACCTTAGACAAGTCGCTAAACCTTTGTTTGCCTTAGTTTCTTATTTGTAAAGAGAAGATAATGACAGCAACCACTTCCCAGGGTTATTATGAGAAATAAATGAGATATTTGCAATTTAATATGTCTTAGTAGCCTATAAATGCTATATATGATTATGATGATGATGATCATCATCATCATTAGGTAGTAGCATCTAAATATTGCTCTTTTTTTTACCTCAGTTAAATAGCTGAGTAAAACTGATATTCTTCTCAAATTGAATTTCTTTTCTATCAGATTTTTAAAAATTATACTGTTCTCTAAAAGAAAGGATTATATCTTTCCCTTAGTTTCTTCATATATTCTCTAATTTTATGACTATTATGGATTTTTATTTTTTTGATCATAGCCATTATACTTACTTTTTTCCTCTTTAGTCTTTGCATGCCTTACAGAATTTAAGTTTCTTGATATCTTTTTTTGAGGGGTTACCAAATTTTCATTTCAGGAATTTGTCTTTTCTGCAGTTAATTCATCAGCTTGTTACCTATTTTAGGATTCTTGCTGTCTTATCCTGTGGAATTAATTGTAATTGCTTTGCCTCTTGTGAACAATTCTTATTTTGGAGAGTTTTGAGAGGCCATGATCAGAGAAAATGTCTCATTCTCCATCCTTTTGATCATGTGATCGACACGTCCTGTCTTTGCATTTTTGGCCCTTATGATTTCTTCTATCTACTCATCTTTCTAAGAGATAATGTTCTTCCCTGCACATGAAACTGTAACTCTTCACCATTAATTCTGGCCTTGACCACAGCAGACTGATGGAGAATGACAAGTCACAGCTATTTGCTTGATGAAATCACAAAATTATGCTAATACATTTTAATATAAATTCATGCTACCTAAACTACATGGTGTTCAGAGCCATGCAGCAATCATTTGTTAATCTGTCTCCATATCATATATTCCATGACAGTTTTTTTTTCTATGTATTATCTTCTTTCTTTATAAACCTTAAACTTGAATCCATGCTGGTCTTACTACTGATCTAATACTTTACTTTCTCTTATCTGATCCCCATCCACTTTCCACTCTCCACTCTCTCTATGTCTTCACTGATTTATTCTCCCTTACTTTCCTTTGATCTCAAAGAATAAAGTGGTTTTTCTCCTTACCAAGGCTAAGCCTTTCATTTGTGACCCCAGACTCCTCCACTTATATCCCCTCTTTGACTATTCCCCTTCATTTTTCTTCCTGTGAAACTCCAATCTGTATAGCAGACTAGCAGTAATGTTCTTCTTTCAATAGGAAAATGAAGGCACACATCTACAAACAACAAAATGGCAATTTCATTTTTCAGTACTTCTATTAGATTTTTTTTTCTGAATGAGACATGAGCTCTGCTGTTACAAAAATATTATCACTAGTCATTCTAAGACTCCAATCTGCCTTTCTAACTTATGTCATCTAATAGGAATCATCAGTTGACCTTGTGTCCCTTTTTAGCACTCTTTGTATAAGAGTGATTTATAGAGAGCAATATTTCTTATTTCAAACTGACTGGTCATGAAAGAGTGGAACTTTCCCTCTTTTAATGTTAAGGCATGGTATAGTAATAAGGCTTCTCCATAATAAATGAACATTTAATGAGGTAGGAATGTTTTATGTGATAGGGGGTTATTTGCTATGCATTGGTGATTTATTTAATTGAAAAATATCTAGAGTATTCCTGCTTTCCACAAACATCCATCAGAACCAAGAATTTAACATGCACCTGACAATCCAGAAATAGAATCACACAGAAATAAATAATGAAAAGGCATAAGTCCTTTAAGCATATCTATAGAAATAGTTTCAGTTCAGACGCTAAGACTTTACTCTTCTTAACTCCCTCCACCAAAAACAAAAAAAAAAAACAATTCTATTTGTAATATAATAATAAGACCCAACACTCATGTAGTACTTTTTAAAAGATTTTTTTCACACTTTTGAGGAGGTCTTCACAACAACCCTGTGAGTTAGGTAGGACAGTCACCTCACTTTACAAATGAGGGAACTGAGTCTAAGAAAATTTGTTTGAGTTGCCTAAGGGCACCAAACAGGTCTCTGATTTTTACCCCATTAAACTTTTTGTTACCACTGCACTGACTAAAGGAACCTTACACTGCAGTAAAGACATTAAAATGACAGATGGTTATTATAATTCTGCTGCCCTTGATTTCTGAATTTGTTTATACTAAAACCCAAGATTCATCAGCCTTCTTACTTCTTTGGGGCATAGGGAATTGTATCAGAAATCATGAAAAACAACTTCAATAACAACAGCATCAGAAACAATGAGCATTTTCAGTTTAAATGTCACCTCAAATACCTAACTAGTTATAGGACCAAGGGAAAATCATTTAATTTTTCTTTGGTCCAGTTTTTCTAATCTATAAAATGAGAATATTGGACTTGATAGACATTAAAATCTATCTGAGCTCTGACTCTACTATTGAAGGTAACCAGGTGGTAGAGTGGGCAGAAACCTGGGTCTGGAGTGAGGAATTCGTGAGTTCAAATGTGTCATCAGAAAATTCCTAGTTCAGTGGACTAAGGAAATTCCCCTTTAGCCTCAGTTTCCTCAACTGTGAAGTTAGATAATCATAACAACTGCTTCACAGGGTTATTGTGAGGATTAAATTATATATTATTTGAAGGCCAAGATGGCTAAATCAAGTGAGCATTTTTTTCCAGACTCTCCCAACACACCCCTCTAAATAACTTTAAAAAATGCATCCAACCAAATTCTGAGTGGGATAGCCAACAAAAAGTCATGGTGAGCCATTTTTCTACCCCAGGGCAGCTAAGGAGGAGACAAAAAGATCACTCTTCAGATATTGGGGTTAGGGCTGTCCTGGAGCGTAATGTGGCTGAAATGGCACCAGCCGTGGACATTGAGGTAGTGATAATAGAAGCAGCATCTGTGGCAGCATCATGAATGTTAAGGACCTTAAAATATTAAGGAGACTGAATACCTGGTTAGAAAGAGATTTTGAGAGGACCCCTATTTCAAGAGGACCCCTCTGCAAGCACAAGGTTAAGCATGCTTTGAAAAGTAAATCATACATTTCCCTGTTCTGTGTTGCAGTTCCAGGGGAAAGAGGAGTAGTTGCAGATATGAGGGAGCAAGGGTCCTACCTAGATAAGGACCAGAATACAAGCCAGGAGGGCAATTATAAAACCATATCTCAGATATCTCATTCTGGAGACCCTCAAAACATTTTTCTTCAGTAGTTTCAGTCCAACTCTCCATACTGTAGTTGGGGTTTTTGTGACAAAGAGACTAGAATAGTTTGCCATTTATGAAAGCAGTAGTACATAAAAACTTGAAGCTCAGGCCAGTCATAAAACCCAACGATGGTCATAGCCCAACCCTCAAATAAAGTCTAAAATCAAGAAATAGAATGGGGAAATGATCAAACAAACAAAAAAGAACCTGACTGAAAGTGAAGCTCAAGACACAAACTCAGAAGAAGACAATGACTTGAAAACTTCAAACAGAGCCTCAAAAAACACAGATTGGATACATTCAAAAGGAATTCCTAGGCAAGTTAAGGAAAGAGATAAAAAGAGCAAAAATGCTTTAAAAATCAAATAAGATTGTTGAAAAATGGAAAATAAGTGAAAGCAATACAAGAAAATAATGAAAAGAGAATTAATGGCTTGGTAAAAGAGGCACAGAAATATTGAAGAAAGTAACTCCTTAAAAGTTGGAATTTGGCAAGTGGAAGATAATAACTCCATGATACATCAAGAATCAATAAACTAAAGTCTAGTTAGACTTTAGTCTAGATAGATTAGTTACTGTGGATAATATAATGCTACCTATTATAGTTAGATAACATATAGTTCAGATAATATAGCACCACCTTGTTATGCCCACCATACATCATTCATATCTATAGCTACAGCTATAGCTGTACATGTATCTATCTATATGTATTTATGTATATGATATTGAAGTGTGCTCAGTCATTTTCAGTCATGTCCAACTCTTCATGACCCCATTTGGGGTCTTTTTTTTTCAAAGATACTAGAGTGGTTTGACATTTCCTTCACCAGCACATTTTATAGATGAAAAAATTGAGGCAAACAGGGTTAAGTGACTTACCCAGCATCACACAGGTAATAAGTTTCTGAGGCCAAATTTGAAGAAAGCACAACTTGGAAAACAATGCACATGATGAGGACAGCAATGTAATGGGGGAGGGAACAATAAAACAAAGCTAGACACTGTGTAATTCTAATAACTAAGCTTGGCACCAGAGAAATAAGCAAATTCATCTCCTTCTTCTTATTGTGGAGTTGTGTATTTGCAAAAGTTTGTTGGTAGTGGGTGTGAAATATCATGCATATGACTTGACTTTTTCTACTTATATTTACTGCCCTAGTTTTTTTTTTATTTCTATTTTTTCAATATTTGTTGCACATAATAATTCCCTAGAAAGGAAAGTGATATGTTCAGAAATCAATTTGATAAATAGAATAAATAAATAATTACTCCTTCCTACTTATTCTACCCTTCAAACAATCACACTTGGTGTGTTGCCAGGATGACAAATGAAAGTTTCCAAACATGGCATCCTGGCATAACCCTTCAGACCTTGTAGTCTACTGGCGTAGTTTCCTAGAAGTAATGATTGTACTCAGGTCAAAAAAGATATTGCAAGAAATTTTGTGTAGGAAAGGGTTGTATGTATATATGGATGTGTGTAAGAAGAGAAAGAGAGAGACAGAGACAGAGACAGAGAGAGACAGAGAGAGAGGGAGAGGGAGAAGGAGGAGGAGGAAGAGGAAGAGGAAAAAAGGGAGAGAGGGAGGGATCATGTTTTTGTTTTATTTTGCTTTGTTTTCTGGTACAGAAAACTGTGAACATGGTGCTGAACTCACTAGAGAGGAGAGTAACATGCAGAGTAGACAATAACAAGGTTCTGAACAGGATAAAGGAGACTCGAAAAGAGGAGAGGTAGTTACTAATTGATGGTTGCAAAGGGAGGATCCGTATATAGCAGTGGGAGTATGTAAGGAATATGTTTACTATTCATCCTGCCCTTCTCTTCCTGAGTTTATAGGTGTGAGATAAAGAACAGCTATTTCTCATTCTTCCTGTCCCCACAGAATGAAGGCAAGTTTATTTAAGTTAGTGTCAGAGTCTCTGCTGACAATGATGATCTTGAGATTTGCAATTGTGGTTCAGGGGAAGATAGTATGGAGAGGGAGCCGAGAGATATTGGTGCATTTAGGAGAAAATTAGGTTTCATGAAGATAAGAAAATAGAAGGAAACTCAAAGGAAGAAATCTACAAAGAATGATGTTTAAAAAAAAAAGAAAAAAGAAAAACACAGGGAGGAAGGAGGATTACAAAGGGCACTGTGGTAAAGCAGACCAGAGGATAATAGAGAAGCCTGGTATGAGTTTAACATATGGGATGACAGTGTTAGGTGCAGAGAAGCAGCAGATGATATGTCCTCCCTTTGTCCCAATAACATAGTAATCGAGGGGATTCTGTTTTGCATAAGACTGAGGGATAGTGCTATGAAGTGCAATTTCCCTGAATGGGAAGATAAACTCCAGTGGAGGGGGGAGGCATTTTGGCCATTGGTCTTAGGAAATATTGCAAAGCTAGAAACTAAGCAACGTAACAGATGAATTGGGAAGCTAGTGTTCTTCCCAGGAGAATGTTTCCTACCTCATCCTTCTGTGGTTGTTGTATGAGGTAAATATCTGATCACCTTGAAAAGTTCAGCACTGAAGACACTTACCTAATGCCAGCCAAATAACAATGACCTAACAAAATATTGGGGCTGGAAAGGACATTTGAAGTCATTTAATCCAAACTTCTTTTGACAAATGAAAAAACTTTGGCCCAGAAAGATGATGTGATATCTTCAATGATACACAAATAATAAAAGCTGAGATTTAAACCCAAATCATCTATTTCAAAATCCAGTATACTTCCTACTGTATTAAAGTTGTCTCCTACCATTGATCTAGGAGTGATAATATTTTTTTTTGGGGGGGGGGATATGTTCACCTTTAAGAAAAGAAATAATATCTATCAACTTTACCTCTTTATTGCAAGAAGCCATTGTGGAATACTTCAGTGCTCAAGATGTTCAGCTATGTCTGCATTGACATGGCCATACACTCGGGCAGTAGAAGGGACAAAGGGGAGCTCAGAAGCCATTGTAGAAATTTGATAACTCTGGCTTTTTTTATGAGGTTTAGTTGTTTCCTTTCCTTGCTTGCTGCTGCACAGAATGAAGGAAAGGTTATTTCATCCACTACTGACAGTGGTGATTTGAAGACAAACCACTTTGATTCTAAGGAAGCCAGCACAACAAATACTATTTAGAAGAATTACCACCTATACATTATACACACACACATACACACACACTCATGCAAACTATATACACAACATTTATATATACATATGCAGAGTAACATGCAAAATGTATACAATATAGCATATATACATATCATTTATGCATTATAGTATCAATATAATATGCATATAAACACATACATATATGTATATATGTGTATATAAACACATCTATGTACAAGCATAACTTGTTTTATTGCATTTTGCTTTATTGTACTTCACAGATGTTGCATCTTTTTTTAGAAATTGAAGGTTTGTGACAATATGTGTTGAGCAAGTCTATCAGCACCATTTTCCAACAGTATGTCCTCACATTGTGTTGCTGTGTTGCACTTCATCAACTCTTGCAATATTTCAATTTTTTCATTATTATTATATCTGTTATAGTGATCTGAGATCAATAATCTTTGATGTTACTAATGCAAGTATTTTGGGGCACCTCAAACTGTGCTCATATAACATGGCTAACTTAATAAATGTTCTGTTCATTCTGATTGCTCCACTGACCAGCCATTTCCCCTATCTTTCACTCTCTCCTTGGGCCTTCTTATTTCCTGAGACACAACAATATTCAAATTAGGCCAATTAATAACCCTACAATGGCCTCTAAGTGTTCAAGTGAAAGGAAGGGTCAACTTATGTGGCAAACTTTATTGTTGTCTTATTTAAAGAAATTTCCACAGTCACCACAACCTTCAGCTGTGGCAACCACCACCCTGATCAGTCAGCAGCCATCAACATCAAGGCATGACCCTCTACCAGCAAAAAGATTATGATTTGTTGAAGGCTTAGATGACAGTTAATGTTTTTAGCAATAAATTATTTCAATTAAAATATGGACATTTTTAAGACATAATACTATTGCACACTTACTAGATATAGTATAAACATTTTATATGCACTGGGAAACCAAGAAATTCATGTGACTTGCTTCACTGTAATATTTGCTTTATGGTGGTGGTCTGGAACTGAACCCAAATATCTCAGAGGTATGCCTGTATGTGTGTATATGAATACACAAAGTGGATATTAATATATATTTATGTATAACATAGTTATGTAGTAGAGAAGTTTCTTGTACTCTTTCAGACTCTATCATTTTTATTACAGAAGACAAAGTAAACCTAAATTACAGTGGAAATGCTGTTGCAATTAGAATCAGTGCCTTGCTTTGAATCACATCCCTAGTCCTTTCTTCTTGTATGACCATGAGAAAGTCATATTCACTTCCCTGGGCTTCAGTTTCTTCATCTGTGAATGAATGGATTGGATTAGAGAAAAGCTTATAAAGCTAGTTTTTTTAACTTGTTTTAAACGTATACATTTACATATATACACATATACATATATGCTAAATTAGTCTAAATGATTACATTCACATAGACATATATGCATATACATGTACATATATACTGACGTGTTTCTACATAATTAATTTCCTTCATGATTTTATATTTTTTTTGTTTAAAAATATTTTTCGGAGAAAGAGTCCACAAGTTTCACCATAGTACTAAAGACGTGTATGATGCTAAAAGGTTAAAGATCCCTGGACTCCCTAGAAGTTACAGAATGTTCCTTCCAGTCATAAATTCTATTTGCAAATGGGGCAGAGGGCTTTCGAGTAATGGTAGAGGTGACTAGTAGAGCCTTCTTTTCTTAGCAATATCTGGGTAATAGATCAAAGATAAACATGTGACTCCATAATTCTAGGCTGCTGTACAAATTTGCCTTCAAAGACCAGTAGTCACAGCTTCAATTGATTTGCAGCATACCTGAAAAGTATCCATCTTAAGATTTTTCTTCTTATAAATATAGCAGATTTATAGGAAGGGAGGTAGCCCTGTGAACGACTTCTTGCATCATCTCTACTTTCTCCTTAATTTTTTGTATCATTTCACATGCCTTTTACCTGACAACAAAGTAATTCTGAAGTGATTAGAACTGGAGCTGGGGAGAGAACTAAGGGGGAAGCAAACCTACCCTTTCAAAAGAAAAGAAGTTGCTCGTGTGATTAAAAACTGTGATCATGAGGGAAAAGAAAACAATGTTATCTCAGCGATATTTGTTGAGTATTGAAAACTGAGAAGGAAAATAAAGTGCCAGTATAGATAAAAAAGAAGTAGATTAAGAATCTGGCAGCAATCCCAGATAATAAAACCAAAGCAGGCAGATGTCCAAATCATGCATCAAATCAGCTGAGACCTAAATAGCTTATTCAGTAAGCACACATTAATGGGCAACAACAATTGGCATAGTTACATCTCTCTTGTCTGTCCAAGGTTGGATTTTGAATAGTTGGATTGAAATTATCCAGAAGGGTCAAGAAAGGGCATGGAATCAACTTTCTATTTTTTTTTAACTAGACGGGTCCTATAATAAACCAGATACTTACCCTTCAACTACTCATTGAATATCACTAATGAATCATAAGTATTATTTTTTCAAAAATATGACAACTTATGTGTATTAAAGATATAGCAGGTTAAAAATGTACTATTTTGTTGGTTGACTTAAAATGATATACTAGGCTATGTCTTTTAGGTTTCCAGCATGGTATTTAATAATTTAAGTTAACTTCTTAGTTCCATTTGCCTTCTCATAAAAGAATGCATAATTATGCAGAATGTGAGCTACTCCTTCCCACTTTGTCATCTGGAAATTTGATCTGTATGTCATTTCTGCCTTGTTCTAAATCACTGATATCAATACTAAACAGTATAAGTCCAAGTGCAGGTCCCTGGGACATTTCACTGTAAAACTTCCTTACAAGATGACATCAAATTATTAGAAACAACTCTTTAGGCCCAGCCATTAATCATCCCTTATCCATCTATTACCATTATTTAACCCATACCTACCCACATTTTCCACAAGAAAAGATTGTGAGAATGTATTAAACGTTTTGTAACAAAACAAAACAAAACAAAAAAAAAGATCTGGGAAAATGCATAACTATTTCTAAATCATTCGCCTGAGCACACAATTTAGTAACCTTGTTAAGTAATGAAATAAGTTTAGTCAGGAATGACCTATTCTTAGTGAAACCGTGTTAGCTCTTTTGGATCAATGCCTCCATTGCCATATGTCAATGAATTGTCTCTTGAATGATACACACTAGAGTTCTGCCAGGACACAGAGTCAAGCTCACTGGACTCCTCGGAGTGATTTCCTCAGAAGATAATGGGAAATTGGGTGAGGAGGAAGTGGCAGGAGTCAAAGTCTGTACTATAATCTGATTCATGGGAAGTGGAAAAGCTTCACATTTGCAGGCATAAAAACATGCTGACTATCCCAAAGAAACCTTTTGCTGTTTTACCTTCAAACCATCACCATTATCCAAATATTAGATCACGTCTTGTAACCCCACTCCCTATCAGTTCACTTTATTTCTGTAGAGAAATTATTTCCATGACAGAGGAAAGTAAATTTAAAACAACAAACAATCATGGAGGGTGTGTTGCCAATGTTTATGTTGACAACTTTTATATTGATAAAAAAAGTCAAGACTATAGACCAAAGTTTTGGTTATCTGTGTGGTTTGGCTTCTCAGATTAGATTTCACTGTTCCCATAATCTGATTTGCAAGACAATCAAATAAGATCTTAACTTGCCTCAGTGTTTCTACATTTCCACAGTTCACATATGTGTTTGTGTTAGTTTGTATGTGTGTTTGAGCACAATGAATTGTGTGGACATAGGTTTCCAATTAGGGAGTGACAATGAATTTGTGAACCCTTAGGTAACAAAGATTTTAGCACTTTAGATTTTGAATGCAGATCAACATAGACATTTAAAATAAGATAGTCCCAGCCTGGGACAGTCTGATAGATTTTCTTGGCTTCTGCCTGGGCAAAATAACAATAATTAACATTTATATAGCACTTACTATGTGACAAACACTGGGCTTAGTGCTTTAAAGCTTATTGTCTCATTCGATCCTCACAACAGCCCAGGGAGGTAGATGTTATTATTATCCCTAACTGAAATATAAGGAACCTGAAGCAAACAGGTTAAAAACTTACCCAGGATCATATAGCTCATAAGTGTCTAAGATAGGTTTTGAACTAAGGTCTCCTTGACTTCAGGTCTAGTACTCTCTCCACTGTACCACAGAACTGGCTAAGTGTGGTGAGCTGTAATTCTTAGTTTTGCAGTAAAGAAGTTGTCCCTTTCTGTTTCATAGAGAGATTTAGGCTCTAATGATTCTGGAGGAACATGACCCAGTAAACAGTAGCAGAGAACAGCTCAGTGGCCACAAGACCAATTAATAAACCTAATAAAGATGATGTGTCAGAGAACAGAAGTATTTTGCCTATCTCACAGAGATATGGAGAAAGCAAGATTAGTGACCTATATCTTCTCTTCTAATTTGCAGTTTTCATTAACTCTGCAAGGATGTTTTCTTTTTTTTTTTTGATATGGTCAAAAATTTAGTTCTACTTTTAGTAGCTTTTGCTTACCAATTCCACTTATCTAAAAAATATAAAATCTGGGAAGACAATGAATCATAACAAACACTGTTTTTTTTTTTCCTTATGGTGAACTAGAATTTAGTTTAACACACTCTAACTAGGGGTCCATAAATAAAAAGATCTGTCTGCTTGCTCATGCAGAGGAAGACAAAATGAAGATGCATACACTTTGGCTCCTCCCCAAAAAAGATTTACTTGGCTTAGGCCACACCCTGATCCAATATCAGAAATTAAAGATACACAAAGGGCACTAAACAGTGAGGAGGAGGGACAGAAAGGTTGTTAGGAGTGACCTTAACAGATATGCAAGAAAGACAAGAAGTTTTGCAGCCATATACTTTGTTTTAGTTTGTTTTAATTATTACCATCTTCCCTAAGGAGAGGACAGAGTTCCATCTCTGCCCATAGGAAGGTCCAGGTAAGATGGGATTTTGAGTTCTTTCTCTTTCCAAAGGTCATTCTACATGAGAGTCTCAATCTATGTAACTATTCACTATGGAAATGGTTCTAAGCCTGTTAAGAAACTGTTAAGCTGAGAAGAGCTCATAAATCAGTCATAATAAGAGAAGCAACATGCTACTACATCTATGCTCTCTCAAGAAAAAGACAATGCAAAATTAACCAAACCCTTCTGCAATAAGATCACTGGAAAAGATTAAACATTCTTTTTTACTGGATTCTACCCAAGGAATCTGCACACAAACAATAAAGATATAAGTATCCTATGCTATGTCAAACAGCTGGCTCATGCAGAAATGGAAATAAACCAAAATAAAATAAGGTTCTTATTGAATCAGTAGAGCAAATTAAAAAAAAGATAACACCTATATACCTTAAATTCAGGTAAGGGGAACCTACAGGTAACCTTCCTCTGAATTTCTTGAATAGATTCGTAAAGATTCTCTTTCACCTTCACGGTGACTCAGGAGCACGAAAGGAAAGTCTTTTGTCAATATGTCCTTTATGTTAACTGTGATGGATTTCCTGATCAAAAAGTAACATGAACTATTGTGGTTAAAAAAATGAGCCAGTAGAAATTTATTAGAGTAATACAGAAGCCACAATATAAGTGACCATCTGGACACTTTTAAGATAGCAGTTCCCCTCTCCAAGGCTTGACAAAAGACTTATATCCCCCCTGATGGACAATGGCTAACTTCTGTTAGGACTATCTTTTAAGGTGGTCTAATGTACATTACCAAAAATAGGACTGACTATTTTAGTGGCCGGATACTAAGGAAAAGTATGGAGAGAATTTTAAAATGAAATGAAATTTGAGGAGTACTTGCTTCCTTACTTTGGTTAAATGGAAGAAAATTTCCAAGATGAAATGACCTATGTCAAAACACTGAAGATACATGGCTCATACTCTTTGTTTCCATGCAGAGATGGCTCAGTAGAGATAATCAGAGAGCAGTTCAAAAATATGACAAGAGTACACTGGTCTCCATGCAAGATCAGGAGTATGCAGCCACATGTATGTCGTGGACACATCAATTTTTTACATATGTTCTTTCCATGAGTGGTTCTTTACACACGTTCCCTCGTCAGATACTTTTGCTTTGTGTCCATGCCATCCAACCATCATCTCTGATCATCTGTGCATTCTTTTTTTTTTTAATATTCCTTCTCACACTGAGAAGGTAGGTAACCTGTTAGATAATATTCTTCTTGTGCACTTTTATTCTTTCCATGCTATTTGATTAAATATCTTTTGTTTTTGTGTTTCATATATGACAAAAATAATCACATTTGCCAATGGTCAGTTTCAAGTATCTAACCTCTTTGGAGCCTTTGTGGCATATGCTTTTGAATGGTTGCTAAGTCACAGAGAGACTTAAAATTTGCATATCATTTCTAGTGGATCTATGGATGAGAGAATACCCAGATATTATTATTTGTCACTCAAATTCTGTTGATCATGATGCTGATTTATACTGCTGATCTAAATCCCATTATTGATTTGCTTTTTGTGCCTCAGCTCAAATTTCTGTACGATACTTCAGACACTATCTTCATCAGTCATGTCCCAGTTGTTGCTTTTTTCTGCTTTCTGGCTTAGGAAGTCTTAGATATTACACTGTTTTACTCTCAGATGCAGCTTAGCAGGAAAAGAAGAGTGGTACAATCTAGTAACATTAAGGATTTCATCTTATCAGTTACAGAAAAGTCACCATGTATGTCCTCTAGCAGTAGCTATCAGAATCATAGATAAAAATTTTATAATCCATTAGGAGAGGAGCTGATTAATGACTATGATTCTGACCCTTTGGAGCAAAGTGGCTATCCTTGTATAATGATAATCCCTTTCAAAAATTTACCTGAGTGTGCCCGTAGGGGGAAATCAGGTAACTCACTGAGTACCCTTGAACATTTTTTTTTTCTGGATAACAATGTTCTTCTTGGGTTCATTTTTCAAGTACATCAGTCTCGAGGAATTTCCTTCCAAGTACTCAGAGTTATCATTCCCAGTCTCTTACATAATGGGCCAGGATATTCAGTGCATCATCAGTCTGTTGAGTAAATAATCAAAGACTGAATTTAAAGAGTTCTTTCAGTAACTCTTGGATATCTTTGATGATCGTCTTTGTGTGAAACCTGTTAATAGGCATGTTGAGTTATGCAAAGGATGAGCCCCCATAGTGTATTATCCCATTACTTTTTTTACCTCTGTGTAATGATTTCCTACCAGACCACCTGACATTAATGAGTCAATTTATTGAGGTCTTGGCAGAATTTTTCATATGGGATAGATTACCAGAAGAAAGTTGACAAAAATCACATCGGGCCTATTCACATATTTTACTCATATAGAGAGCTGCATAAACTAAAGGCTGGGTGAACAATAAACTCAACAGAATCACATCCAGTCCATATCCTTTGCCTGAGTCTGCTGCTACTTTATGCAGAAGAGTTCATGCAGCTTGCTAGATAGGGTTCAAATAGATATTATGCAAAAGGCCATTTAGGCACTACTTAGCTAAAAATGTGAACAGGGATATAAAGATCACCCACAAAAGGAACTACAGGGCTCCATGATCAAATTATCTGAATTACAGCTGGATTCTTCTTCTCTCCACAGTCAACCCAGGTGATCATGTTTGCTCTTGACTCTTGACCTGTAATTGCCAGTACACTGGATGTTTTTGTGCTATAGTGGGAAGAACAGAACTTGTAGCAAACAACCTGCATTCAAATCCAATTCCAAAGCTTTCTAACAGTATGATAATGGGATATTCACTTAATCTCCTTATTCTTTGATGTAAATTTGGTATAAATCTCCTTTTTCTATAAATGGGAGATAACATTGCTTTCACTTAAATAAATATCCTGGCCCAAAGGATATAGGGTCAATCTTGGAAGCAGGAAAAAGTATATGATGATGGGTAAATCAAACCCTATAGCTCCAGAAAAATTTCTAAAAATATAATTTCTTGACAATCAGCATTGGTGGAAGAATTTTCCATACTGGAACAACCATGCAGCATTCATAATATAAAGTCTATAACACAGGGGAAAATACTTCTATTACCTACTACCTTACATGTTTCCTCCTCCCTCCAAGGGAAGTACTTTGTAAGACTTGCAGCTCTACATAATAAATTTAATATTATTATAACTATTACTATTATTTATATAGTACTTTTAGTGTTGATGAGTCCATTACAAATATTATTCCATTCTTACAACAAGCTCAAGAGATAGGTACTTTTATTATTCCAATTTTACAAATGAGGAAATTGGCTTGCCATGGGACACACAGCTAATCAGTGCCTGAGGCCTGGTTTCAATTATTTTAATAGAACATTATACAATAATGTTTAATGTACTATAATAATAATAAACACATGGGGGTCCTCAGCAGATTTTCTGGGCATGGATCATAGATTTAAAGCAGGAAAGAAACTTAGAGGTTATTTAGTCAAATCTGACATTTTGTAGATGAGGAGACTGAGGTTGTGACATGCCCAAGGTTCTACAGATGGTAATTGGCAAAGTCGGCATTTAAACCTAGGTTTTCTGATTCTAAATCCAGCTATTTTCCCATTTCACCATGAAATTTTTCATTTATCCAATGGGAGTCTTGCTTATACAGCCCTCATTGATCCTTGTGATAGCAGAGGGCATTACTGGACTTTGTTGGGGATAATTTATTATAAGCATTTAAAATTATATTTAAGGCCATTTTTATAATTAATCTTAAAAGAAGAAAAAATAAAGATGTCATTAAATCATTGCAAGGATGTACTATCATTTTATGTTCTCTAGCATATGAACAGTAATAATGAGCTTCGAATGAATCTGCATACATTTTATACCTCAGATTCTTATTTGTCTATGCTTAGCTTTGTAAAGCTTTTTTTTAATCTCTGTCTCTATCTCTCTGTCTTTCTCTGCCTCTGTCTGTCTCCTATCTTTTTGTAGATATAATTATAAATGTAATCATTACAATCATACTATGATATTATTTATATAATGAATTTTGCTTTATGCTTCTTCCTCCACTCTTTGATTCATAGGTAAACAAAGTTGATTGGTGACACTGGGTTTCTGGCAATGTGATGAGTGCTATTGTGAGACTGGAAACCTGTCACTACATACACTTAGGTTACTTGGCTGTGAGTGACATCTAGCTAAATTACTTCTTCAGAGCAGAAATAGACGCTGCTGAGGGCAATTATTCTTCCTTTTACCCACCCCACCTAAAGTCCACAGCTATAGAAGGGGTTTCTTTTTCTTTCTTTCTTTCTTTCTTTCTTTCTTTCTTTCTTTCTTTCTTT
>NW_020954598.1:7171801-7196351 GCF_900497805.2 Vombatus ursinus
TTTCTTTCTTTCTTTCTTTCTTTCTTTCTTTCTTTCTTTCTTTTTCCATCTTTCTTTCTTTCTTTCTTTCCTTCTTTCTTTCTTTCTTTCTTTCTTTCTTTTTCCTTCTTTCTTTCTTTCTTTCTTTCTTTCCTTCTTTCTTTCTTTCTTTTTTTTGGTAGTGCTATCTTAGTTTATCTTCTGCTAATCTATGGATATTTGAGGAAAGCAAAAATCAGAATGATAATGTTGCAATAAAAATACTATTCTGTTGTTTCCTCATAGCAGTGATAGGACCTTGGTTTCCTGAAATTCATATTGGTAGAGGAAATTATGTGATAGGTATTGCACATCTAAGATCAGCTAGGAGTTTTGGCATGGCAAAAAAAAAAAACTATATGAATTTCATATAGCAACTGGCTTAGCTAAATGAAGACTCATCACCAAAAGCCTGGCCAAAAGATGATTCAATTCAATGCAATTTTAAAACTACTGCAGAAATAAAGAAGAAGAAAAAACCTTGCTGTCAAGGAATTTTCATTCTGAGGAGATAGAATACACACACACATATGTATGTATATATGTATACATATGTATGTATGTATACATATATACATACATATGTGTATGTGTGTATATACACACAATAGTAAATAAAATATAATTTGGAATGCAATAGTTATTGAGAAACCAGAAGATAAGGAAAGATATTTAGCAGAAAGTAACTTTGATGAGATGAGCTTCACAGAAAGCTAGAGTCTTATTGGAGGACATGAAGAGGAAGCACATATTAACCATTTGACAAAGCCATGGAAGTGGGAGATGAGGAGGTGGTAGATAATTCCCTGAATTATAACAAATTAGCAGGCTAATTGGCCTTAAAAATAAAGTGCATGAAGAACAGTATATTGGAATGCTTGGAAATATGTTTCAGTCAGATTGTGGATGGCTATAAATGCTAAACTGGGGTATGTATATTTTATCCTAGAAGTAATAAGGAGGCCCTAGAATTTTTTTTTGTGAAGTTGCATGAATTCAGGGTGTTTTTTTAAGTTATTTCATCACCTATATGGAGGAATGATTGGAGACTAGAGAGAACCTATAAAAAGGTAAACCAGAGGCAGCTAGATGGCACAGCGGATAGAGCACCAACCCTGCATTCAGGAAGACCTGAGCATTCAAATCCGGCCTCAGACACTTGACATTTATTAGCTATGTGATCCTGGGCAACTCACTTCACCCCATTGCCTCAAAAAAAAAAAAAAAGAAAGTAAACCAATAGAAAAGTTATTACAATAATACTGGTATGATATTATAAGAGACTGAAACTGAATGACAGTGGTAATTTGAGCAGAGAGAAAGCGAAATGTGGGAGATGTATAGGTAGAAGTATTAGCATTTGGCAACTGATTGGATATAAGAGGTGAGGTTGGTGAAAAGTCAGGGATGATTTGAAGTTATGAGTTTGAGCAATTGATAGTATCTTCAATAGAATAGGGAAATTTGGAGAATAGATTTATTAAATTGTAGGTGGAATATAATGAGTTCCATCTTTGTCTTGCTGAGATTGAAATGCTTGTGGGAAAATCAAGTAAAGATATACAGCAGGCATTAATATATTGATTTTGAATTTGAACTCAAGAGAGACATTATAGCTAGATAAGAATTTTTTAACCCCAGAAACACACTAAACATAGATGAGGTTGAAATCAGTATTTCTGGAAGGAAAACTGAACTCCCTAAAACCATGCATCTCCCAATGAGCCTAAGTATCTGAAAGATGGGACATTTCTATTTCAACCATGTTATATCATTTAGAAGTCAGTCTCATTTCTTGAAACATAAAGCAATTTCACTAATATAAATGATCAAAATAATGACAATAAAAAATCAGCACAATTAATATTCAAATAACCTGAGTCATTGACACTTACAAAGATATTACTAGTTTTGAAAAGAAGTTAACATTTGATTTTTCTTCTATCTTTGGTGAAGTTTACCTCATTATATCTATGTAAAGAAACATATAGATATAGAAACATGTACAGATGGTAAGATAAACATATGCACATATATACATATACACATGATATATACAGACACAGAAACACACACATGTATATGTGCATACAAACACAACATATATATATATGTTTTCTATACATAATATGTATGTATGTGTGTGTTGCTAATGAAAATATAACCAGAAACTCTTCTTGAAAATTATAAAAGATAAAAAGAAATATTTTTGGGGACTATTTAGGAAAGATAGAGACATCTCAGTTGTTTATTTTGTTCTAGTTTCTGCTGCTGCTACTGCTGCTCATGCTGCTGTTGCGATAGTGGAGATGGTGGTGGCAGTGGTGGTGGTAGTGGTAGTGATTGTAGTGGTAGTGGTGGTAGTGGTGGTGATGGTTTGTTTTTAACTTTGAAATTAGTAAACTTAAGTTTCTAGCTTTCTTTAAGGTTCAGTCAATCCTTATCTATAACCAAATCAAAATTCTAGTACCTATTATCTACTGACCTCCTGTACATTCCCTTTCTTTTCCTGATAAGTTTGGTGTGTCTGACTCAAGAGTCCCTCCTCCTTAACTACTACTCTTATACTAGAGGACATCATCACACACTTTCATACTCCTTCAAAAAGGGACACTAAGCTTACAGTTACTCAGCTTACTCATTTCGCAATACCCACTCTTCCATCACACTTCAGGCACACACAAAGATGGTTATACCCTTGATCTTATCATCACCCAGAAGTGAATTACTTCCATATTCATGAATTCTGAAATTCCTTTTATCTGCTTACATTTTATTGTCAATATTCCTTTCTCTCTGTCTTTTAACCTCTGTCTTGTAACCTTGCAGACATCATGACATCCAGTCCCACAACCCTTCAGTTCTTTCTCCAGCAATCAACTCTTGCACTACTCTACTCACTTCCCCATCTTGATTGCCTTGGTGAATGAGTCCAACTTTAAACTATTCTTTTTTTTTGAATCACTTAAGACGTCTTAAACTCAACATGTCCAAAATTGAACTCATTATCTTTCCTCCTAAAACCCCCACTTTTCCTAATAGCCCTGTTACTATTGAGGGCGCCAGCATTTCCCCAGTCACGTAGGCTCTCAACATACCTGTCACCCTGTTGTCAAAGCTTGTCAATTTTACCTTTATCAGATCTTTTGCATGTTCACCCTTCTCTCCTTCGACACTGCCATCACCATAATTCAGGCTTTCATTACCTCACACCTGCACTGTTGCCATAGCCTGCTGGTTGGTTTACCTTCCACAAGTTTCTCTCCACTTTAATCAAGCCTCCACTCAGATGTCAAAGTGTTCTTCCTAAAGTACAGATCTGACTATGGCATCTCCTTACTCATTCAACTATAGTGGCTCCCTCTTACTTTCAGAATCAAACATAAAATCCTTTGTCATTCAAAGCACTTCATGACTTCCCAACACACACACACACACACACACACACACACACACACACACACACACCTTTCTTGTCTTCTTACATGTTATACCCATTTGTGTGTTTGTCAGTAAATTGATATTAGCTTCCTTGATGTTTCTTGCACAAGACAATCGCATCTACTGAGTATGGAAATTTTCATCGACTGTGTCCCATACCTGGAATGCTTTCCCTCATCCCTGCTTCCTAACATCCCTGGCTTCCTTCAAATCTCAGGTGAACTCCTACCTTCTAAAGAAAATCTTTCCTGATCTCCCTTAATTCTAGTGATTTTCTCTGTTAATTATTTCAAAAGTATTCTGTACATAACTTATTTGCACATAATTGCTTAAATGTTGTCTCCTCCATTAGACTGTGATCTCCTTGTGAGCAGGAAACCCCAGAACTTAACACAGTACCTGATGTATAATAGAAGTTGTTGAAAACGTACATCAGGAGGTGAGATGAGAGGTAAGGACTTTATAAATGTGTACTAGGCAGTTGACTAATTGGTCTCTATCTGCCATTGTCTGTGAAATTTATAGCCATGAATGGGATATGGTCAAAATTTGGAACTGCCACTGTGCTTCTCAGAAGTCACAGCTCTTTTCTGGATTCATGGAAACATAACTCACGACCTTTCCTTTTTCTCACAACAGCCTCAGACATTTGGTACAACCTGATAAATTTCCTGTACCTTAGCCAGACTGCTCAGTGCTGTCTTCACAATCATGTATTGGAGTGCAGGACATTTTTCCACTGTCCTTACTCCTTGCTGATGTTAGCACTGTGCTTCCCTCTTCCATATATGATCTGACAAGGGGCAGAGTGCTGTGTTACCATTGCTTCCTTACTCTTCGAAGTTCTGGTTCCCCTAAAGCAGTCTAATATCACATTTTATGTCTGGCATATCAGACTATTGACTCATTTTGATCTTACAGCCCATGAAAACCTCAAGATTGTTCGCTGTGCCCTCCCCCCAAAAAAAATCTGCTCTAACTAATCATTGTTCTCTCATCTTGTACCTGAGAAGACAATTTCTTGACCAAAACTATAAGAATTAATGTTATTCCAACTATATTTCATCTTAGTAAGTCAAGCCATGTCAATAAGCATTTATTAAGTATATGAAATGTGCCAAGTGCTATGCTAAACACTTACTAGACTTAATGTTCATGACTAAAAAATATTTTTAATCCATTCTCTGTCATCCAACATGTTAGCTATGCCTCCTGCCTTTCCCCAGAATTGGACTTTTTTTTTAGCAATCTCTACTACACAACTGCTTGCCTTCTTCAGTGGCTTTACCATCCATATTAATTCCCTTTTCAAAACTTTGGCTTTATTGGCCCTTAAAGTTCTCAATTATAATGATCACATCAATGTCACTTAAGCTATCCCCAAGTAAAATCATGCTTTTAACCTCATTATCTCTCTGAAGTGTTTTACCTCTAGGATCTTTAAATCCAAAATTCCACTTTCTGACCCGACAAATCTTATTTTCCCACATTTCTTACTTCCATATTTTAATTAAAACTCCTCTTTGTCTTTACCCCAAATTCCTATTTTTGGATACTTCTCAATTATCCCAGGATCCTCCTGGCTTCACTTAACACTACCTCAATGAGCTATGATTTTCCTGAGGATCCCAGTGGCATCCTATAATCATTAACTTTTTTGATATTCCACTTTATTCTAGATCTGGTTAGCACCCACTTCTTCTTTCTCCACATGTACACTCTGAATTCTATTAATTGTGTGAAAAAGTCATATAACTATTACTGAAGAAAGTCATGTAACTATGATGAATCATTCCTCAATTCATGCTAACTGACATTGGAACCTTAATGATGCTTGACAAATCAGTTAATCACTTCTAATTGATTCACTTTCACCTTCTACATAGTGGCTCTTTTAGATTTAATTCAGTACATTTATTTTATATCCAGAGATAAGCACGTTGAGGTCTCTTTCAGTCATAGCCTATTGGCAGGAAGGTATAAGGTGCAGAACAAGAATAGTAATATAAATTGAAATGTATTAGTGTCTAATAAGAAAGATAAAAGATTACTTCATAGACATCCTCTCTATTTCTAGTTAGTTGCCAACATAAAAAAACCTCTAAATATTTTAGTGTAAATGAGTACTTTTCCTCTCTTTATTTCAGGTATAGGCCTAGTAATGGTATAACAGAGTCAAAGGTTATGCATTGTTAAGTAATTTCAAGGTCTTATTTCCAAATTGCTTTCCAGAATGGTTGATCTCTGAACAACAAAATGATCACACATGAGTGCAGAAGACCAATGGGGAAAAATACTCACCTCCTGACACAATGGCAATGAACTCAATAAATAGGAAGAGACCTACATTTATTGGGCATGGTCAATGTGGAACATTGTTTTGCTTGGTTATACATGTGTGTTACAAGAGCTTTGTGTTTCTTCCTTTTTTTTCAATTGGGAGAGGGGAGAGAGGAAAAGCAAATGCTTGTTAATAGAAAAATAGATTGTGAAATATTGAAAAACAAATTAATTTATTGTTTTATGTATTTTTATTATGTAACTGCAGATGGTTGTGATATTAAAAAAAAGGGTGCCAAAAAGAAGAAGTTTTATAGTGAAGTGGAAAAAAATTATTTGGACATTCCAAATGTTTAATCAAGGTATATAGCAGGTTGTTGAAAATGTACACCAAGAGGTGAGATGAGAGGTAAGGACAAGAGATATATAACTATTTTACTTGCTCCTAAATCCTACCACATCTCAGCAAATGACTTGATATTCCATTTTATTGATCAAATTGAAGCTATCCAATATGGCTTGCACAACTTCCCTCATCTTCACCTGAAGATTTCTATGCATCTTCACTCACCCTTTTATCTTTCCTCCTAATTTTATTTAAGAGGAAGAAAAATTCCCTTACTCTTGAACCCTTGATCCCCACACTCACTTTCCCTATGGACAAAGTATAATCAGTTATATCTCTTCTCACTTGCTCTATCCATATGCCACATTGCCAACAATTTTTCACAGATATACAAATAAAAGTTTCCGCTATTTAAAATTGCTTTCCCTTGACCCTATGGCCCTTTCAAAATTTTGTCCTATTTCTCTTTCCTTTCATCACCAAACTACTCAATGGAGTAGTCTACATTTGTTTCACCATAACTATTGTATTCACTCATTTCTCCTTCATCCTCTTACATTCTAGTTTCCTATCTCAATGACTCTACTGTATAAATAATATTCTCTAAGTAATGAAATAATCATAAACCCAATGGTTTTCATCTTAGTTCTAATTTTCCTTTACTTTGCAGCATTTGAAAAAAAAAATCAGTCCTTTTGAATTTCTATTCTCCCTTCCCTTCTATCATATGGCAATACCTTAAATTCAACATGTTTATGAAAGTTTGAAGTTCGTTATTAATTGTCATGCAACTTCTAATCTCAGAATCGTTTTCAAAATGCCAGTCCTCAGAGGGAGATTCCAACCAAATATTCCAAGGGTAAAAAGATGATAGTATGAACTGAAGGTAGAGTAGCCCAAGTGTGACTTGAAGATTCATTGAATAGCAAGGCATAAAACAAAAATTCCAAGACATGGAAGAAAACTGAAGCTTTCAGTTCATGAATTAGAGGTTGATTCTCTGAGAGTCTATCAACACAATAAGGTCCAGGAACATGGAAACCTTGGAATGTGAATAACTGGGATTGGGTATCATGGAATTTACCTGGTTTGGGTGCTTTCTGAATTTTAGACCTACTTACACTTATAATTTAATATTCACCCAGCCTTTTTATACTATGGATAGAACATCTTTGCTTTCATAGATATAGGGAATAGCTAAAACTGAACTGAATTTAGTATTTGCTAAGCTATAACTAGAACCATATTTATTAAAACAAACAAACAAGGAAATCACGAACTGTCTTTTAAGAAGACCAATATCATGTTTTAAGACCAAGTAAATGAATGCATCACATAAGTCATTAGTTATTGGACTGGAGGCCTGAGAACTCCATGGTTTTTATAGGAATCTCATTTAACAATTTTGAACCCTTCATGCATTCTGCATTCCCAACAAACTGGCTTATTTGTTGGTCCTTTTATGTGACTGTGCTTCTCTTGATTTTGTGTTTTTTTTTAAAGGCTATACCTCATCCCCAAAGCCTAGCATAGTGCCTAGCACAAGTGTAGATGTTTGTTGAATGAATGAATGAATGAAGGCCTGAATGAACAACCATCATAGGAAACAGTCAAAAGTTGCCAGCATATTAGCAAAAATCATAGATTTATTATATACACTAAGAAATTTGTTTTTACCCATGTAAATATACATAGTTTCCCTAATGTAGAAACAGACATAGGCTGTGTCTACAGAAAAAAAAATGAATTTATGACTCATTTTAACCATTTTTTAACATGGCTGATTAATGCAATACAATTGACTAGAGTGAGACATTCAGAGTATACATAAAAATGGAATAATCTCTTAGGAATTGATATTTTTTGCTGCAGAGACCTGGCAAAGATTAAACATATGCATTTTCATGGAATTATATAATGAATTAATGTATTATTTGGTTGCTGCTTTGGGAATAAGCATTTTTTTTTTTAGAAATTGGATTTGCACCAAATGGAAAACATTTTTCAGTAAGAAAATCAGGGACTACACTAGACAAATCAGTAATCCATGTGCTTTCTCATGCTAAAGAAATAAATTTTATCATATGTCAGTTTGTCATCAAAATTGATGTTTTATAAAGGAAAATGAGTTGAAGTCACAGTAATAGAATCGGTTTTGCAAGAACTATGTACTTCGGAAGTTCAGTCAGCTATTATTTAGGCTTATGCAGATTAATAGCTGCATTTCAGGTTTTACTGTAGCAATTCTCAATCTCAAATTCTTATTGACATTGCCATATATAATGTTTAATTGAGTGATTTCTTGACATAAATAAAGTTGATTTTGAGTATGCATATTTTTACTCTAATGCAAAATGAAATGAAACCGAATTCTTTTTAAGCTAAAACTTACTACCCTTCTACATGGAAAGGAAGAAATCCTAATTAAATACTTCTTAGAACCACATGAGTTTTGTACCAGTAAAACTGAAGAGAAGAGTAAGTTACACTTCAGGTACTTTCTTGGAAAACTTATCTCTGAGAGGTGATGCAGTTCATTCTCTTACTAAAGCAGGTTGGAAACATTTAACCAACTGTGTTGATGGAAATTGGGAATTAAATAAAGAGATATTGGATGTCAGATTAGTAGGAATCTCATGAATAGGATAATAATACAACAAATGCGGTCGTCTGTAGCTGTAATTGTTCCAAGGGCAATATTTAAGAAGTGAGGACCACAGAAGTTGTTGCATAAAGAGAGAACAGGAAACCTGTGAAACTCAATGATATTATTCTCTTGAAAGTGGAACTCCTTCAATTTATTGATCATAAATTTGGCTGAAAAAATCCAGAATTTATTCTTTACTGGAAGAATTATCTTATCTAACCCTCTTATTTTGGGTATCTAGTGGCAGAGTGGAGAGAGGACTGGACCTGGAGTCAGGAAGACCTGAGTTCAAATTTGACCTGAGATATTTTCTAACTATGTAACCCTGGGCAAGTCATTTAACCTTCTTTGCCTCAGTTTACTCATCTGTCAAATGAGATGGAGAAGGAAATGTCAAATCTCCTCAGTATCTTTGCCAAGAAAATCCCAAATGAGATCACCAAGAGTTTACCATGACCAAACAAAAAAAAAAAAAAAACCCTCTTGTTTTACAGATTAGGAAGATGGGAGCCAGAGAATTAGAGTGACTTTATTTAGCATCAAAGAGCAAGTAATTATCAAAGCCAACTTCCCTATATAAGTCTTCAGATTTCAAATTCATTATTTTTTCCACAACATTTTGCATTATAATACATATATTAAAAAAGAATAAAATGTAGGTGATTAAGAAATGTATTTAGGAACAGTGTGTGTTTCCATATCTGGAGTAAACATAACTCAGATTAAAATACATCAAGCTCAGCAGAACTGTGCAAAGTCAACATGTTTAAAGGTAATTACCTGGCAAAATCCTGTTTATTCCAAAGTCCAGATTATATCTTATTCCATCAATAGTCAGCAATTTCAGTTCTATTGATTTATTAATATCAAAGGAAGAGTTTATAAATTATCATATTCATAATGACATACTTATCCATAAAAGATTTTATAATTGATAGAAATATAAGAATGCTTACAATGCCAGGTAGATGCACAGGAGGAGACAAATATTCATAAAAAAAATAACATAACTCATCTCTGCCATGGAAAAGCAGGAGTGCCAATAATATCTTTGGACATTACAAGTTTAAAGAGATTAAAAGACACTAGCATAGACATGGGTCAAATTGTCTCAATTTATCTATGCCTGTTTAAATCCTGGTCTTCTTCTTGCTGACTCAGTTGCTATCTTCACTATGCAGACTTTTTTGAAATTGCTGAAAGGAGAAATGACTTACATGTATTATTTCAATACTAGATTGTTGAATACAAGCTCTTTGAGTTCAAAGCCTATGTTATTATTATTGTTATTTAATTTTTGGACTTTTCAAATCCAATAACTAGCACTGTGGTTGACAAATAATAGCTATTTAATGAATCTTTGGGAAATTGAATTAAATGTATTGATGAATTCAACAAAATTTAATAAGGTATTCTGCTATGAATTCTGGGGATAAAAAGCAATAAGCAAATTTTTGCCAAAATCTACTGTGGCAGTGCAGAGATATATACATACATAGTATACATACATGAGGTTTTAGAGAAGTGTAGAGGAGAGGGCAGCAGAGCTAATTCTGGAAGATAGTTTGGTATTCAAAAAAATCTAAGGTTAGGAAACAGAGCACTTAAGATATGGGTGCCAAATTATTTAAAAGTAAGGATATTGAATGCCCTTCAGAGAAAGTGGCAATTAGCTAGTTTAATTTTAAATGCATGAGAGGAAAAAAGCAAATGTTTCAAAAAAAAAGAGGCTAGTGATTGAAATCATTTGTGAAAGAATACCTTAAATATTTTCCTTCCCACTTAGTTATGTTTAACTATGCTTATGAGGCTGATTAACCTTTAGTAATCTATATTACAGAAAATGTTATTCCATTAGTGGATCTTAATTCCTTTAGCTCTGTAAACAAAAGTCAACATTTACAAGTAATCTTGTCATTCAAACATCACCTTGTGCTCTGTCACAAGATGCTTGTTCTGAATCCTTTGATGGTTATACAAATGCATAGAAAGCAATGTAAACATTCCTAGGTTCATGCAAACATTTTGTTTGAGTGTTGGAATAATGATCCTAATTTGATGAAAAGTCAGAATGTGATTAATATTTGTTGGGAGAAAAATATTGACCTAAGTCCATAGTGCTATCAGTTGGTAAAATACTCTTCTACAGAACCCTGTGCTACTGTTCTGAATTAGTTCATCTACATAACATGGATGTCTATCAAAAAAAGATATATATATATATGTATATATATATATATATATACATGTTCCTATATGAATTATATATATATACCTACATAAATAGCACAGTCTTTTATTTCAATATGTTAATTTCATTAATCCTCCAGTAAAATTCTATATCACTTATTCCTCATTGCAATAATCCTTTAATCCCTTGAATCTTAAATGAAACATGAATGATATACAAGTTCTGTCAATTTCAGCAATCTGGAAGGGTGTCAAGTACTACTTTATTGACTGTAGATGTGTCTGTCATTTGAAAACAATCTAGCTAATTTTTGAGATATTTGTCACCAGAACAGAGTATTCCCACAATGTGATGATTTCTTTCTTCTGAATTCCTTCCCTCCTTTTTACCTTTGTACTCTATTATATAAAATTAAAAATAAATATACTTTCTTTTGAGAGCAAAAAAAATAACCTTTATGACTAAATGAGATAAATATCAGTTCTGTGATTATTAGCACTTCCAATATGTAGATATTAATTGTAATAGTTTATGAGCACATGGTCACTGCATTTTTATGAGAAAGAATGAATATGGGATTTTTGGGGGGTATAACAATATAACAATATTTGGGGGTCTAACAATAACCATTGGTTAACTAATGAATGAATGTCAACATTTGCCACAATTTGAAATCAGTTGGCCTATTTAAGTCATCAAATGAAAATTTATATTAATGTCATTATATTGTAAAGTAACTAACATCTCTGCTTTCCATCTTCTCTCTTGAATCAGAGTGAAAATATCAAATTTTCTTTATTACTATTCAACCATCTACTTTCTATTAGTTTTATGAAAATAATTTTACATTATATGAATATATAGTCTTTTTCCTATGGTATTTTGTTAAATGTAACAGGTTTAGAATATTAACTCCTTTAATATTCCATACAGTGGACATTGATTTTTTTTTCCTATGTGGCATTACTTCTCCATAAAATAACATAGAATTTAGGGGTTGAAGAGATCATGGAGACCAATTAGTTCAACATAATTTATAAATAAACCAAGGCAAAGATAAAAGAAGTCTCTTTCTAAGGTTACAAGCTACTAAACTGCTAGCCAAGATTTGAACTCAGATACATATTATTTTTACTATATCGTAATTGCCTCATATATATTTAACTATGTTTTTACTTGCTTATTTTTTTAATTAAGTGCCCTATGACATTAAGGCCAGGCATGAGATAACAATATATTTATTAAACATATCCAATCAATGTAATTACATTGAACAGATGTTTACAAGCTTGATTAAAGTTCCAAACTGTGAAAACATGTTACTTCCCAACATTATCTTATATATGATCTAAAGGAATATATATATATATATATATATCATCCCTAACCACATTTTATGAATTTCTCTCCATCTGAAGTAAGAAGATATTAGAAAAGAACATTAATGAATAGAGTTTGGGAACAAAAAATTTCCAACTCAATTTCAAATGTAGATAGAATTATATTTGCAATTTTGGTTTTGGTTTTTGAACACTGGGTGGTGGCGATGTGTACGAATAATACAAACTTTTTTTTCCAGCACTGGGTGTTTTTATTTGTAATAACAAAAAAAAAAGCTTTTTCATTCAATTATTAATTTGTTTAAAAGGAGAAAAAAAGTATTTCATTTTGAGGCAGTTGGTGGTGCAGTAAAGTTCTGGACCTAGAGTCAAGAAGAGGAGTTCAAATATGGCCTCTCATGCTGACTATCTATGTGACCCTGGGCAATTCACTTAATCTGTTTGCCTCAGTTTCTTCTATTGTAAAATCGGATGTTAACAATAACATCTACCTCACAAGGTTGTTGTGAGGATTGAATGAGATAATATTTATAAAAGAGAATAACATAGTGCCTTGCACATAGTAGGCTCTATGTAAATATTTTCCCCCTTCTCTCTTTATTTAATTCTTAAATTTAAAAAAAAAAACTAGTCAAAAGCAGAGTCAAAAACTAAATTCTTAGGGGAAGTTTCAGTGTTGAGCTATAGAGAGTGATATTTTTATGATATATGACATATTTCATGTATGTAAAGGGTAAGTGACATTTTCCTCTTCAGTTTCATTGTTTTCCTCTAGCAAATGTACAATTATTTGTCTGTTTCTTTGTTTTTCTGTTTGAATAAGGTTATTTCATGAACATATTATCCTTGAGAGGTTTACACTTATAAATAGTAATATGTAATAATAATTAATAATGTAATGTAACAAAAATGATTTACCTGCACAATCGTTGTTGAAAATAATGTATTGGATCTCTCTTCTGATCTCTGAAACTTTTACTAGTTTGTCAAAGAACATTTACTAACTAGTATATATAAGGCACTGTGCTGGTCACTGAGAATATAGATAGGAAAACAGAGTCCCTGCCATCTAGGATTTTACTTCTCTTGATGGAAGTGCCACATAAAAATCTAAGCAGATACCAAGTGCATGCCAAGGAAAATATGGATGGAGGGACATTAGCACCTAGTGGGGAATTAGTAAAGACTCAGTGCAGTAGGTGGCATTTGAGCTGAGCTTTGATGGAATCTGGGAGGTCTAAGATGAGGATATGAGAAATGAGTGTTTTCCATGAAAAAAGAACAGCATACACAGCATGCACAATCCTTAGAGGCAAGAGATATATTGTGATGTTTGAATACAAGTAAATAGGGTAGGCTAGATGGAATGCTAGGAGCATAAAAATGAGTAAATTGTAAAATGCCTAGGAAAATAGTCTTGAGTCAGTTACTAAAGAACCTTAAATACTATTCAGAAAAGTTCATATTAAATCCAGATTAAATATTGAGGTAATGGAGATATTTGGTAAGGAGGGGAGTGATAATATGGTCAGATATTTGCCTTGGGAATATAATTTTGACCACAACATGGAGGATGGGTAAGAGGAAGATGGAAGGAAGTAAAATGAATTAGGAAGCTGTTATGATAATCTAGGTGAGAGATTATGAAGACCAGAACTAGAGAGATGGCCCTATGAACTGATACAATGAGCCAAATCTAGATGTCATAGAGTTTAAGTCCAGAAATCCTGGCAACTGATTAGATATGTGGGGTGAGGATGAGTACAGTAAGAAGATAAGTAGAGGAAAAGTAGAGGATGAACTTCCTAACTGGAAGAATGATATTAATCTCAACAGAAATAAGAAATTATTTAAGAGGAATTTTCTTCTTTTTTGGGGGGGAAAAGTATATAATGAATTAAGTATAATTCTCCAGACTCAGAGCTATTATAATCATCTGCCACTTCCTTCTTTCAAGTTTTGAGCACAATTAAGGATTACCTGGGGAAAATTTTTATTATTCCAATGCCTGTTTGACTTAGTTTTTATAAGGAGGTCCATTGAATGCTGTATTAAGTCACATATGCAGCAATAAGATGGTTCCCTGGGAAGCCTTTTTTTTTTTCTTTTCATTAGTGTTAGATCAGCATTAAAAGAATAATTTAAACATGGTGGAGGATTTGTTTTATCAGTTTAAAAAACATTTTTGATCCAATATTTTTATGTTTGCTCTTCTACTCCCTCCAAGAAGTAACTGAAAACTCCAGAAACAAAGTCTTGGGGCTAGTCCTTGGTTTAGGAACCATTAAATTAGTTATTTTTTTTTGCTGTTTTTGCTGAGTAATGTATATTCATTTTCAAGTAAAGGAGATTATTTAATGGGAGAAATAAGACAGAATCTAGTTTCTGTGGTATCTTGAGAAATGTTGAACAACCTAAGTGGATATACTATTTCTCATTGAGAGTTATTTGGATTCTCTCAACTCCATCACTGTAGCAAGTTAAACTATGAGAAAAAAAGTAATGTAGAAGATCTAACAGTTCCTTTTTATTATAAAATACCTTTAGCAAGTTAGGATGATTTAACATTACGCACTAATCCTTCAAAGATAAAAGAACTACCCATCATAATGCTATTCCTGCATCTTTCTTAGAAGTCAAGTATTGCCAACCCAGTGATCCAATGTCTTTCAAATAAGGGGAGACCCCATCAATCTATCTTTATTTGTATACAATACCAAGAAAAAAATTAATCTCTCCAGATGGATTTGTATACTTGCTTGTTAAAGAATATAGTTTTTTCCCCCTTTTTGCTTTAGCAATCAAGAAACTTTATGGCAAAATTCAGGCTCCCAAAATTGTAATAATGAGTTCATATGGTTTTAGAAGTACTTCATTCTGTTTTTACCCTTGCTTTTTCATTATCCTCCAGTCAAGTCCTATATTAACGCTTCATCATGTCATGAAAGGTACTCCAAGTTCTCAAAGCCCATGAAAGTAGATCACAATCTCTGGTAAGTCCTAGAAAACTGAAGGAAAAAAAAAACAACAACCCCTTTATATATACACTTATTAATGGACTAAATGTTGGCCATCTGAAAACCAAGTCTGGTAAGAGGATCACTCCTAGGAGATTAGCCACGAGGTAAATAATTGGGGTGGGGGGTTATAGCACCTCTTAAAAATGAGTAGAGTGTGTATCTGAATAAGTAGACACAATATACACATTCTTGAAATGGTGGATCTTTATATTGTTGTTATAATATTAAATTAGAAGCCACCTTGAATCCTTTTGGAAGTAGGCAGGGAATAAATATCCAATGAAGAATAGAAAATAAAAAGTAACATAAGTCGGTCATAGGGGAAAATATCTTTTGAAAACATCATCATTCCCTTTTATTGAAGCCAACACATAACCTTTGAAACCAATGTTGAGAAATTCAGATAGCAATGTTTTTCCAACCTTTATTTGTATTGCCATAATCATGGTTACATACAAAGTCATAGTCCCAGAAGGACACAATATGAGGCATAAAATATCTGAAGGCCTCCTTAACAAATTCTAGTTTCTATTACAATGTTTAAGATACTTAATTGATTTTTAAAGATTGGGGCCACTGTATGATGTGCAAATGATCTTTCAGGGAAAAAAAGACCCTCATTAAGTCAGTGGTAGAGTTGATTTCACTAGATTTGGGCAAGGACAGAGTTATTTCTATTACTAGGTCCTTCCTGACTACATAGCATCTCTTCACACTGAAAAAAAGAGTAACAGCAGTTAGGAAAATTACAAGCCTATGGTCTTTCTTTAGTCATGACTAATCTCAGGGCTTGAACTTCCAAATGACCTTCAGTTTTAGGGTTAGGATTACCCTCCATTCATTAATGTTGAGTGGCTGAGCCCAATTCTACATTACTGGGTTTATTCATTAATCTCAGAGGGAGGCTCAGGTGAGCATTCAGCATAAACTTTGGTCCTGTTTGATTTGGTTAAAAACACATTTTCTTTTCACCTTTCCATGATTTTTGTAAATGTAATTTTAAAGGAAAATATATTTCTGATAGATAAAACCTCCTAAAAATACCATTGCTCTTTTCTTATGCTAGTGTAAATAAAATCTCTTTTTCTTTAGCTTTTCTAATTAGACTCTATAAGATCAGAGAACCAAACAGATCAACAAATGAATAGAGAAGAAATGCATGGCACAAGACATCATTTCTCAGACAAATACATTGAAAGCATTGAACCATATTGCATTGTTCAGTGTCCAGTCACAGAACCAGTCAGTGCATTACCTGTAAACCGTGAAACATAGTCATTTTAAAACTTCAGTTCAGGTCATCAGACCAAGAGCAGGAAGTGATCATAAATAGATGATCTTCCCTCTTTACAGGGAAAGAAAAATTGAGGGACCAATATGGAAGGAAAGCTCCAATTGTTCATATTTTTCTTTCCTGACACATATTATAGTAGAGCTTACATATACACAATGACAGTCATACTTATCTTTCTTTTCCAGAAAGAAACTAGATGCTGAAGAAAATTGTTTTCTTTTTTTTTTAAAGGAGCAAAATAGGAAGTAGGATACTCAATCATTCTCACTTCACCAAAGAAAGATGGACCCTTTACCTTTTATCCATTATTTTGATTTATCATGTGCATATTATTTCCACACAATAACCAAATTTTAATTTAGAGACAAAACAAAATTCAGTTAACAACATACGACTGGACAATGGTGCTATGGAGATCCAGAATGGATGAAAGAACCAATGATGTCAATCATAGAAGGCAAAATTCTCAGTGAACTATAGAAATCAATGCGATCAAATCACTTTCCCTGTGCTCACATTACAAGCAAATCTTCTTGGAGGAAACATTCATTTCCTTCCTTCCTCTCTATGTTTAATCTGTATAAAAAAAAAGTTTACATTCTTCTGGAAAAAGTCCCTCAAACCCCAAAACCAACATACGTAAAAAGGGCACATATTAAACTCCAACACATTATACACACAACTGAAATAGTTCATTTTTCAGAGACCATTACAAATTTTAATGTGCATTTTACAGAAATTAGCAGACATCTGCAAGTGTCAAACCAGTGGAAGTGAATTCATGTATTACCAAATTCACACAATACTTAATTACAAATTAAAGTAGTATGCTTCATCAGAAAAGGAAATAAAGATGTTTGTTGGTGGCATGACATATAGATATAGATACATATTATATTAAAAATTGGCTTGCATGAGGATCATATTATGCCTACTTTGAAGTTATATCACATGTACCATAAGCAATTTACAGAATTTATGTCAGTTTTGCATATACAGGAATTGCAAAATTAGATAAAACACAATGAAATAGAGAACACTCAAAAAATGTATTTATAGAAACCTCTACACAGTTGACAGGGATTGACCTTAGTCAGCACTTGCCACCATTGAACAAGAAATAGAAACCATAAGAGAGAGACAGAGAGAAACAGAGAAAGAAATGAAAAAGAAGAGCCCCAACACAAGTGAAGAAAAATCTAAAAAAAAAAAAATACAAAAAAACCTCCATTCTTGTCCATGTGTTTTTCTTTTTTTTTCTTTTTTTTCTGCCTTAAGTTAATGTTCTATACATTGACTTGTCATGTCAATATTTTTGTGCCTTCCCCAAAAGGCAGGTTTTCACTGATGTTTGAGGATATACTGTAGTATTTTATTTATTTATTTTTGGTCTCTGTTTGCCTCCAGTGCAGAAATGGTGTTACCTAGTGGAAATCAAGGATATCCGCAGCGAACAATTATCATACTGATGACTTACAGGCCAACCCCTGAGCAGTCAGTGATACAGTGCTTCTTACTTGCCGAAAGAAAAGGAAAAGAAGTCTTGCTGTTACAAAATGTCCTACCACTTTACACCAGTCCTCTTGAACTGAAAGCTCAGTGGTCTGCCAAAGAAAATATTATTAATAAAACGTGGGCAATCCTCTTCTTTTTTTAACTTTTTGTTTTTTTTTAATTTTTTTTGTTTTATTTTTTTAACTTCCTGAAGAAGGTGCTCCTTGTGTAGAGAATTAGAGTACATTGGGTGCAGAGTGATGGTTGGAGTTTAGGGTCAACTTTGCTGTCCGCTCCGAAGATTTTACAGGCGATTTGCTCTTTGCTTTAAGAAGAGAAAGTGATATTGGAAAAAAGTCAGCACTTTAGATTAAAGCAAAGCACCCTTCACAAAGCCACAAACAAGAAGCAGGACAGAAAGTCCATGGCTTGTAGCTATCCTCGCACCTGCGGAAGAAGTTATAAGATATTCGCTCATCTTGCAGATTTCCAATGCTCCTTATTAGGCTGTTTTAAACACATACATATATATACTTAATTAGCTCTCCAGCTCTGGTGCTCATGAATGTCTTGGCATGCACTGCAAATAACAACACATACAAAGTATTTCAGTCCCATGAAGGCTGTCTTGTTTGTTTTGTCTATTTTCAAACAATGTAATCCCATGTTCAGCAGACAATGAGGGCTAGATGCAAGAACCTTTCCCCTCACAGAGCTCCTAGAGGAATTAACCCTGCAGTCACTTAGTGATTACAATAATGGCAACTCCCAAATGCATCCCCCTTTTAACTAGCATGAGCATTAAAAGACATAAAACAAGCTGAGAGCCATGGGCTCTGAATTGCTTGAGAAAATGTATGCTAGGGACTTTGTAGATCAGTTTGTATGTATATTATCATCTGGTTTTCCTAAATAATTTTCTTTCTTTGAATCAGGGATTACAAGAGTGGCCCTGCTGAACCTATGAAATAGCAATTTTGTATGAGCCCCCGAGCTTTTTCAGTGGAAGATGGGGACTGTACTTTGTACATGTAGTCATGAATATGATGAAAATCCACTTCAGGCTCATGAGTCATGCATTAGACTACAGTCATTAGCAGGATATTAAGAATTAAGGACATAACAGATTTGTCTTTTCTGGAAGTCATTTGGGAACAGATTCTTATTTTTTTTTAAATCTGCTTTTTGGTTTTCTTTGAAATTTTCAACTACTTACAGTGTTTTGCAGATTCATACAGGCCACATAGGAAATCGTGCTAACCTACATGTACTGAATAAAATACAACTTCACTGTAGTCAGGGGCACTTTTTTTTCCCTTTGCAGCTCTAATACCTTCCACATGTGCCATTTATCTAGTAGTCAATTAAGTAAATATCTGTTGCATTGGATTGAATTGAAAATTGATCTTTTATCCAATTAATATTCTGAACTATCCAAATAGTGGTTTGTTTGCTTATTTTCAATTTCACTTTTTTTGTGTGTGTGAAAACTTGAAAATAGTGTAATTAAATTTTCCATTTTATACTTATGTGAAACACGTTTCTAATAGTAGGCAGACTGTCTCCAGCCAGAAAGAATAAATAATGGGGTGCTATGAGAGTTATCGTGACAGAAGCTTAGGAAAATGTTTGATTTTGGTTTCATTTTGATTGTAGTGAGTGAGAGGAGTCAAAGCTATAGCTGGACTGGAGCTATTTCTCTGAAGATTGTTTAAAGAATGTATTTGCAACCAGCACAAAAAACACAAGTCTCAGTTTCCCCAAATCTAAAAACTACATCTTTAACAAATGAATATAATTGTTCCCAACCAAAGGCATTTTTGGATAGATGTGTTCCTTCCATAGAAAGCTAGATGAATTAGTGATGACATTAGGGGCATCGGTATTTTGTTTTGTCTTTTGATTTTAGGGTTTTTGTTTGTTTTTTTTGTTTGTTTAGGGAGGTGCTGATGTTAAGAAACAAAGCAAACAAGTAAAACAATTCTGCTCAAAATATGTCATGGAAATTTTTTTAAAAGTAGTAGTTTTCCCTCTGATGTCACCATTTCCTTTTCTCTGAGAAATCACTGAGGATTCATATTCTCTGATTCACCATGCAGAGTGCAAGGGCCTTTCCATATAGCCACATACTGATAGAAATTCTTCACTGAGAATAGTTCAACAACAGCATTGTTCCCCATGGGATACTAAAGTAGCATCATTTTTGACACATTTCCTGCAATACCAAATCCAGTATGTGCAAGTTAAAGCAGAGGCTGAATAAATGAGATCAAGTGTGGACAAATGCAAGTATAAAAGTGCTAGGATGTCAGAATGAAACAAAGAAAAGGATTATGAATCTATTTTTAAAAATCTAAATTTGTCTTCAAACATGCAGGGCAGCACTTAGCTCTTAGTGGTATTTATTTTTTTTAAATAATGCATCCTTGCAACAAACATATATTAATACATTCTTTATTTTTTCTTTATCAAGTAAAATTATTTCCAGGCTACAATGGTAAGGACAAGTGGTGATAACGAGACAATGTAGCTTTATCTTTTTTTAATATAACAGGATTTGGAATTAAATCCATGTTATCTCCAAATTTCAGAAAGGTTTTCTGTATTTTTCTTGTCAGATCCACCTCCTTGTGTATGCATGTGTTTGTTTTGAGCAGATAGGGAAGACATATTTCCTAATGCTCATATGGAACATTTTGTCTTAATAATTATGATGATTATAATAATAGCATTTAGAAAGTGTGCCTGGTACTGTGCTAAGTGCTTTACAATTATCTCATTTGATCCTCACAGCAACGTTGGAAGATAGGTGTTATTATTATCCCCATTTTACAGATGAGGAAACTGAGGCAAACAGGGGTTAAACCACTTGCCTAGGGTCATACAACTAGTAAGGGTGTAAGGCTGAATTTGAACTCAAGTCTTCCTGACAAGAAACAGGGGACAGGGGTCTGTCTACAGAGCCACTGAGTTCACCCTTATAACACACAGGGCTTGGATGTATTCTAGTTTGCCCATAGCATGCATTATATACTAATATTCTATGTCTCAATATAAAGGTAGCTAGCTGATGCAGTGGATAGAGTGCTGGGCCTACAGTCCAGAAGACACATCTTCCTGAGTTCAAGTCCAGTTTCAGACACTAATGACAAGTCACTTAATCCTGTTTGCTTCAGGTTCTTCATCTGTAAAATGAGCTGGAGAAGGAAATGGCAAAGCACTCCAGCAGCTTTGCCAAGAAAACTCCAAGTGGGATAATGAAGAGTTGGACATAACTGAAAAATAACTAATAGGAACAAATATCCTAATATACAAGAATTATTCTTATCATAAATACTATGAATGTTTCATCACCAAACTTTTTCTTAATTCATATTCTGCATAAAGTTTTGTGAACAGTAGCCTTTGCAGTTACTTCTAGAAGCCACAAAAGTTGTCATTATCATTGAAGATGAAAATAATTCCCCAAGTGGCTTTGAAACTACAACTTAGCTATTGTTTGCAGCATACTTCCCCTTTCCACCTATAAGGAATTAAAACAATATTATGAAACCTAGTAATTCTTTGTTTGTTTTTACTGGCTAGAGTAAAGAGTGTTTAAAAAAAAAGTATGATGATGAATAATAACAGTAAAGTCTTCAGGGAAATTTCAGTGGTGAAAATTAAAACAAAACAAAACAAAACAAAACATTAGACTGTCTTATAGAGGAAAAACAATAACCATGGCAAGACCAAAAGCAGATTGGAATCACGTTTTGAAAATGCGTTTTCATGTAAAGGACCTAATTTGCCCAGTTTGTGTTTGAAAAACCTGTGAAGGCTCAAAGTAACCTGAATTTCATTGGATAAGTATGGCAATGATGTAAAAGCACATTTTAGCAGTTTGATCAGATAGCTACATGTTCTTAAATATAAAATATTCTGAATCAGTTTTATCTATGAGAAAATCAGATATGAGAAAAAAGTGTCCAAAATAAAAGTCAAGATCGTAAAACTATGTTTCTCATTTTTTTCTGTATTCTTTGCCCCTTTCCCAGAAATGTGTCAATTTCATCTCAAAATTTTTACAGAGAAATTGTGGCATAATTTTCTTCATCTATCTTCCTCAATATCTAATCTCATATTATGTTTCAGAATATAAATATAAATGTTAGGAAAACATTTTGATGTTTCTGCAAGTGTGTGTGTGTTTCACAGTAGTTTTTTTTTTCAACTACAGTATACAAAGTAACATCTTCAATGAACCCAACTTTTAAGGAAAACCCTTCCTATTACACTAAAAACAAATAGCTCTCAAAGATATGTTTACATTCTGAACAAAGGTTCTTAAGGAAAAGACAGCATAGTATAGTTAATTTCACTTGATATCTTGTTGAAAGACAGTTTCTATCCTACTTCTGCCTTTTGCTTCCTGTATGACCTTGGACAAATTATTTTATTTCTACAGGTCTCATTCTCCTTACCTATAACAGAAAAGGATTATATGTTATTAATTATATGGTCCCTTAAAGCTCTTAAAATGTCTTGAAGATTTGGTCTTAGAATCAGAACAAATAATGAAACTCTTAGGATATATGTATATCTATATATGTAGAAGAATGTAATGTGCATATGTTATCAGCATGTATGCTTGCATCCATTAAATATACACACATAAACATATGTGTATATATACACATACATATACACACATTACTTTTATATATCATACATGGAGAGTTGAACAAATCTATTAAAATACTTCACTATCTTAGCTGATATATTTTGGCATCTATTTCTTAGCTGGGTTGTTTGCTTCTAAATAATTCATTTACATTTCTCTGCATACTTGTCTGATCTCAATTGCAACTACCATCTGTTCTTCACTCATCAAAATCCTTTAGAATTTCAATCATTTTCTTGCCTTTCAAATTGAGGACACAAGGCTAAAAGTTACATTCACAAATCCCTGAGCATTCTGAGGAGGAGGTATTTGCCATACAACCTAGGCTTAATAAAATATATTATCACTCATTTAAAAAAAGGATTCCGTTTCTGGGAAGATCTTCCTTGGTTCGACTCTGTGATTTGTTTTTGTTGGTGTTGTTATTTATTCATTAGTTTTGCCAGCAAGTTTTATTGGAAAGAGTATTGGATTTGGAGTCAAGAGAGATGAGCTTGAATACCACTGCTAACAATGATTTAACTGTAAGACCTGTGGCCAGTTATTCTACATCTTAGGTAGAATAGGTTCTTAACTTATGTTCTTAACTCACAGGACTACCTTGAAGATTAAATGAGATAATACATGTAAAACATTTCACATGGTACAGTGGATAGAGCTAAAATTAGCATCAGGAGTCCAAGTTCAGGAACCTATTGCCTCTGATATATTCTGGCTGCATAATTCTGTACATTATTCTCTCAGTGTCCCAAGTAACTCTCTAAGATTGGAAGTTACAAACAAATTCATCATTTACATTGGTAGAGGGAGTTTGCTTCCCGTGGGTTTATAAATGAGTATCTACCTCTATCTACCTCACGCACAAGAGCTATCTAGATATCAGCTATTCCAAATATTTGCATTCTCCCCCACACACCTGCACCAAACTTTGGATTGGATTTAGGGTTTCACTGGGGGAAGGGAGTTCCTAACAAGGAACTTACTCTAACAATGCAGATGCGTCTGTTCTACCTTTTATGTAGAGTCTTAGAGATTTACCTGGGTCAAAACTAGTCTGTTTCAGAGCCAAGACTTGAAACCAAGGTATTCATTCCTGTCTGTGAAGCCATCTCTTTATCTACTATGTCATGTGGCCCTTTTGTCAACTCTTGTTTTAGTAAATCTAATGCATTAAAAAAGTTTGTAATTTAAAATCCTATGGGAAGGTACTGGGATGATAAATGAGCATATTCATTAAGAAGGTAATTTCCACATTTAGGCAACACAATAGTATTTTTTTCAAAGGAGTTAATTCTAACCCAGAAATCAAGTTGGAGATAGACCTTGACTGAACTACCAAATGTTACAACTCACATTATAATAGAATCCTGTAGCCCATTGGCAGAATTGTGAATTTCATATCCATATGGTGCCAAAACAAAATCTACCATTAAAAGATTTAGAGGAACGGACCACAATGGTCATCTAATTCATCTAGTTCATCATTTAATATAGATGAAGAGACTGTCTGATTTTCAACCACGATGGCCATGGTTGATAATAATTATTTTAATAATTATAAATCTTACATTGATTTTAGAATGCTTCCAATTTTTATCATATCTATTCTGTCATTTCAGCTTCACAATAATTCTATCAAGTAATCAAGGAAATGTCATTAGCTCCATTTTACAGATGAAAAATAAAACAGTATGAGAGAGATTCAGTGATTCGTCCAAGGCCACTGGCAAGATGCTCTAAAATTAGAGCATCTATCTATCCATCCATCCATCCATCCATCCATTTATCTATCTAATCTATCTATCTATCTATCTAT
>NW_020954598.1:7196361-7263474 GCF_900497805.2 Vombatus ursinus
TATCTATCTATCTATCTATCTATCTATCTATCTATCTATCTATCTATGAATCTATCAATGCATACACATGCACACACGCACATGCACACGCACACACACACAAACATATATTGCCTCCTAGTATTGTTGTATTCACCACCAAAGCAGACTAAAAAACTACATTAGGAACATAAAGGCTACATTCTTAAGTAAACAATAGCCACAGACTTGTAGGATCTTGGAAAAGTTAGTAGGGTGTTTTTTTAAAGCCTGGCTCTGCCACTTACTACCTATATGACTGGACAAATCTCTAAATGTCCTGGGTCTCATTTTCCTTTGCTATACAATGAAAGGGCTGAACTTGAACTGTGATGTTAAACTCAAATACTAACAAGGTCACTGTACAATAGGATTCCTGTGGGCTGTGTATTGACTTAGAAAACCACATATTAACACTATGTTATTGTACTGTTACTAATATTTCCCAATTATATTTAATCTGGTTTGGATTGCACTCCACAGCATCATCACTCAAACTTCTACCCTGCTAATTTTCACTCTCATCACTTCTCACCTATATAAGTGTCATATATTCCTAATTGGACTTCTTGCAGACTCTCCCTTTTCCAAGTCATACTCCACAGAGCTGCAAAAAAAACCCCAATATTCTTAAGGCAAAGGTCTGACCATGTAACTCATTTCCACAAAACAAAAACAAAACAAAACAAACAAACAAAAACAACTTTGACTCCCCACTAACTACAGTATAGAATAAAATACAAATTTATTAGCCAGACACTTTCAGTCCATCAATATTTCCACCTACCATTCAGCCTTTCATACAATCTTTATCTGCATCTCTATATTCCAACCAAACTGAAATACTTGTTTTCAATACTTGTTTTCAACTTGTTCTCAATCTGCTTCAACAGATATTAGAATAAAATATGCTTGAAATACACTCTTTTCTCAATTCAGACTCTCTCTACCCTGGTTTTCTCTAAACTTCAGAACACTTGCCATCTCCTCTGTGAATCCTTCCCAGATGTACTCAATCCTTCGGGTCTCCCTTTCTCTGAATCTCCATTCTACTAAACTTTTTTGTGTAATATGTTGTATCACCTTTATAGAATATAGGGTTAGTCCTTGAATGCAGTGGCTACCCTCTTTATGTCTTTATATATCCAGTGGCTAGCCAGGAACTTGGTAGGTGCTTAATAAATGTTTCTTGTTGAACTGAATTCACTTTATTCTCTATCTAAAATCGAACATCATAAAGTAATAGTCTTTGCTAGGACCTTTGATGAGACTATACCACAGGATAGTCAAGACTGAAATTTCAAGTTTCTTCAAGTCATATATTTTAAAAAATGCCTAGTTCAAAGCTAGAATGAGATTTCTGGGACTTGGTTTAGAGTAGGAGTAGATTATCATATTTATGGAAAACTTGTACTTAGAATAGTACAAGACCCCTATAATTTGCACATTGTGTTTAAAGCTAGGATGGAAATTAGAGATTAACTGCTGCAAAACCCTTCTTTCACAGAGGAGGAATCTAAAGCCCAGAAATGGGGCAAAGAATTGTCCAAGATCGTAAACTAGTATGTGACTGAATTGAAATTAAAAACCTGGTCTTCTGACTTCAAACTTAGTACTCCCAATTATACTAGTTTAAAGATTATATGAACTGATTATTTCTTATAGCACATATTAAAATGTTTTCAAATATGAATTTTATTTTTTTATTTAAATACTCAGATGTATTTATTTAGTTTTATATGTTTAAGGTACTAATTATACTTCTATTAGGGTATTAATATAATATCTGACATCTATATGGCTATTTTAGTTTTGCAAAGAACATATATGTATATATATGCATATATGCATATATATATATATATGTATATTCCCATTTGATTATTAGAACAATCCTGTGAGGGAGGTGCCTTTGTTAGGTATATCCTTTTAACAAATGAGGGAACTGAGACCCAGAGAAAGATGATTAACATGACCAAAGTCAAACAAATGTTATGTATCTAAAATGACACTTGCACTCAGCTCTTTTTGAAGTCAATAGTAGTATGTTATCAGTTGTGTCACATTGCTGAATTGATTAAGAAATGAAATGTTAGCTTATTGATCCATAGGGGAAAAAAGAACTTTAAAGTTTGAAGTGACTTTAGACACTGGTTAATTGATCTCTCTCATGTTTCCTTTGGGAGCTAAGGACCCAACAGGTGCATTGATTTGCCAAAGGTTAAGAATATGTTAAGAGTAGAAGCAGAGTGGAAATGATTCCCTTGATTACTACCAATACAGTGCAGGTAGAGAGTCCATTTAACTAATTTAATTCACAAATAGAAGAATTTGGGTGATTATCTGGATAATTGAGAATAAAAAAGTTATATTTTCCACAATTCAAAATATAAATTCAGGTCTCCATTCTGAAATACTCTTGCAGTTTAGATAATGTTTTGTTGGTGGTGTTGGAGTTGTTTATGTTTCTTATTATTGTTGTCATTGTTGTTGTTTTGGTGGAATTCTCCCTTAGCTTGAATTACATGCTTTTTAAATAATAATAATGACAACAACAATATATTTATTTATATAACATTTTAATTTTATATATTATTTCACTTAAACTTTGCACCAATACTGTATTGAAGATAATACTATTTCTATTTTACTGATGAGGAAACTAAGACTCAGGTTAAATGAGATTCCCAGGGCCATAGCTAATAAATGTTAAAAGCAGAATGTGAACGCAGATATCCAGGTCTCAAAGTTCAAAACTTTGAGGACGAATAAGACCAATGCTTAGAGGACCACTGTTTTTTCTTTCTCTTCACATAGGTTTTCACAAGAAGTAGATTGGAAGATCTCTATAATTCAATCTATTTATCTATCTGCTTTTATCTTAATTTTAACTGGTAGCACTTTTCAATTCTTAAAATAGCCCTGGGTATATAGTAAAGAACAATCAACATGATACATAGAACAGTTTCCTACAGTTCTCTAAACCTGAAATTGAATCTCAATGACACAAGCTAACGGGTTTCTACACACTGAGTAGAAACTGTATGCCTTTCATGCACATGTGTTGATGTTATGAAGAATGAAGAGTCAGCATGAGGAAATGGTGAGGGATGAGAAGTCCATTTTCATGAACTAGCCCTTTAAATGAAATGTTCGTTTTAAGAAATGAAAGTAATTTGGAAGAAATAGGTCATCATGCTTTTATACAATTTTATTTGATTTTTATGTATTCTAATTGATTAATAAAGGAAGAAAGGAGATAGCATTTTTTCTCTCATAATTATCTAAATAGAATATAAATGCATATATTGAAATATGCTACATAGCATATGTATGTGTGTATATATGTGTATATATACATTATATTATATTGCAATACAGTTCTTATGTTCAATTACCAATTTCAATTTTCCCAGACAATCCATTTTAAAGGAATGACCTTCATTCTGACCAATTTTTTCCTTAAATGAATTTGGCAGTAGCCAACAAATGTCCTTTATGTTTTCCTTTGGTCAATAGGTCTACACCTTTATTCCAGGTAGAAGGTCTCTGAAGATAGGCACAAGGCAAAGTGCAGCAGACAAAGACATAAATGCTGAACAGTATGGAAGATACTGTCCTCACCTGAGAATAATACAAACACCCTCCTTTTTTCACAAACATAATCAACAGGACATTTGTTTGTTGTGGTTCCTTTTCTTTTCTTTTTTTTAATGTCAGTAGCAGTGAAAAATGTTAGTGGACTGATGGGGAAGAGGACACAGAAGACCCCTCTCCCAAATATTTGATAATGCCACATTGCATTTTAAAGCAACCCATTTATTTTTATGATTCTGTTGATATCAGCAAGATTTGATCTCTGCAGGAGTTGTGACACGTTCATTTAGTCCTTGTCTCTGGCTATAGCTTCTAAGTTAAATTGCCTCCTTCTACTTAAAATTATGAACAAAAATTATACTGATTTACATATTTGGATAGGAGGAAAAGAGGGAAGGCTCTGAATTAGACTGTTTTAAAAGAAATGCAGTTTTATTACTTCCAATATGTGAAGTAATGAGGCTAATGAATAAGCAAGAGTGATTTATAATTAGCACACCAATTGCTTGTATGTAAATAAATGGTGCTAAAAAGCTTTGAAACAGTTTGTTCTTTCAAATAATTTAAATATGTTTCCTGAAATTTTGTTTACATGATTAATTCTTTAACAAACCCTTTCTCCATTTCTATTAATAAATACTTGCAATGGAATTTTGCAAACAGGGTCATAGCCACAATACTAGGGCATTTGGAGGAGGGGATGGTATGTCCCCATTTGGGAATACCTAGGTTCCAGGTAGAACTAAAAGTCTTCTACTCCATGCTCCCACAATCCTGTCTAGTTTTTTGTTCTCTAGTCCAACATCATTAACTTCCTATTAGACATTTTAAACTGGATGTCTTATATTTATTTAAAATTTGACATAAACAAAACAAGACTCATCCTCCTCCCCTTCCTCCCCCCAAAAAATTCCAAATTCTCCTATGTCTTTTAAGAGCAACACAATCCTTCTAGTTACACAAGTTAGCAATGTTAAAAGTCATCCTCCCTTCCTCACTATCACCATACATTGTCAGCTCTCAAATGTTATTGATTCTATGTCCACAAAATCTCACCTATCTTTTCCATTGTTTCCACTCACATGACCATCTCCTAGTATAGTATCTGGCACTTTGTATGCATTAAAGGAGTTGTTGACTGATTGGCTGTTTGAGTTCTTGGAGTCAGGCAGATTCACATTTGAAACCTACTTCTTTCACTTACTGGTTAAATGAAAATGGACAATCAGTAATCTTTTCTGAGCTTCAGTTAACTCAACTAAAAGATGAGAATAATGATAGAAGCTATCCTTTAGGGAATAATGAGCATTAAATGAATTAATGTGTGAATGATATGTTGCAAAACTTAATGTGCTTTATAATTATTTAGTGTTATTGATAATTAGCTGACACCATTTCTTCCTCTAACATCACAACAATGCAATGAATTTATACTCCTTTCAGCAACGAGTTTAAACAAGAAAAAGATCCAAGACAGTGCAGGGAGAAGAAAATAAATAGCAAAAGTGAGAAAGGTTGACAAGTGTGCCTTCATTGTAGTGGCAATTTGTAGCAAAAGCAGCATGATAGAAATTCAGAGGTATTATGTGATAGCTCCTCCAAGGAGTACATATAATGAGACTCTAGACTTCACTGCTTTTAGGAAGTTAGCATGGTTTACTGAAAAGGCACTTCATATATAATCAAATGACATAGGTTTGAATTATAGCAAGCCACACATTCAGAGGTTCATAGGAGCCAGCTCAACAGGATTACAAAAGCTCTTTATTACATATTCATTGTGAGCATTTACACATTGAAAATTTGAAAAGATTTTAAAATATGGCTTGATTTATTGCTTTATTGAAAGTCAAGACTTAACAAAGTGATGGAGAATGTTAATGCAGATTGAACTGAAAAAAGTTCCATGGTACATATGTGTGCATGTATGTATATATATATACACATATAAATACAAACATACATACATAGATATGGATGCATATATATATGTGTATACATATACACACAGAGTTTATTAAATATTTACCCTGAATGAACCACCCATGTAACTTGGCAAATAAATAATTAATTCTCTGGGCCTCAGTTTACTCCCTATATAATGAATGATTACTTAAACTACTTCAATGAATATTTATTAAAATATCACACTGTGGAGCAATTTAACAATATGTTAAATAAACCGAATAGTGAAAAGTTTCTTATAATTCCTTAAAATTGGAGTAAAGGAAGTTGGAAAGAGAAATTCTTGGGCTGAAACTCATTCAATAGAATTAATGAATCTCTTCAAAGAGGTCCCACCTATCTTCTATCTCAATGTGTCCTCCTATATCTTACACTCTTTACCCAGTACCCCTTGCAACATAGATTATCATTTCAAACCCCTGATCTTTGAAAAGGCTGGAGTAGTTTTTTAGAGAAGAATGGTAAGTAGAAGTGAGTTAAAGTAAGCAAATAATTTACCATTCCAGCCAATGATCTGTAGAAATTTAAAAGTAAATATTTAGATAAGATTGAGTAATTTCTTTAAATAGTCTTTTCAACAAAAGAAAATGCTTTCCCCCTAAACTTTAGCTTAGCACAGTTCCTGATCCTTCTTACAATTTTTTTCATTGAGGACGTATACCCTTTTTCAGATTATTTTTATGTCTTATCTTCCTGTGTTAGAATGCAAGCTCCCTGAAGACAGACTCTTTTTGCTTGATTTGTATTGTCAGTGCTACACACAAAGTCTGACACAAGATAAGCACTTAATCATTTAATGTAATCTAATTCAACCTAAACTTTGAGCCATATTAACATTTGAGAGAAAAATAAAAGAAAGAAACTATTGAGGAAGAAATTTCACTAGCTTTAACAGAAACATAAGCAATAATACTTGAGATTACCCCTTCCTTTATAAATAGATAAAAATATGTGTGGCCATGTATACACACACATATATACATATACATACATATAGAGTGTATAAATATTTATCTACCTACACACTATATTAGTTTAATGTGCAGTCTATTGGTTTTACAGATCGATGACTATTGTTAGTTTAATATCCCTAACCTCACCTCTCCTAACCCTCAAACTATAAATATTTAATAGAATGCTTTCCAAATTTCATTTAAAAAGCAGCAAACATCAATTAATTTTTCTCTTTTCATATAAGTTAAATCATTCTTCCAAAATCTATACTTAAACTTAACCTAAGCATCTTCACAGCTCCTGAGTTGTGTAACCAACAGAGAGGAGTATTTGGAACAAGGAAGTTTCTAGCGAGTTCATGTCCACTTCATTCCTGGTCATAGACAGCAATTCAAAAGGTCATAACAAAGTATTTATATCCAGATTCCTAAATCAATATGCCATGTATTTACATATTATCTTTATAAATTGAGAGACAACATGGGATAATGGATATAGAGTGCATCTTTTAGTAAGGAAGACTTCGGGGCAAGTCTTACATCTGACACATACATACTTTGTGTCCATGGGCAAGATACTTAAGTTCCCAGCTTCCTAAGCAACTCTCTAAGGTTTTAAGTTATGGGAAAGTTGTCAATCTATATTTAGGGAGGAAGTTTCCATATCAAGAGTTCTACAATAAGACTAAATCATGAATCCAGACTTTCTTCTTCCTCACTCATCACCACCAAAATAGGACATTAGTATGACACTTACTTGGGACAAATAATACTTTTGAAATATTTAATTTTGTGACAGCACTGCTTATATGTATGAACTTCTACTAACAAACTGACTCAAAATATTACTAACTGGTCACTATCCAGATCAAATTAGATTGAAATGCTTTTCCCACTTTTAGTTATACCTCTGTCAGTTGAATCCTGAATTTCATGCCATATAAACTAATTCAGTCACTCCCTCTGCTGTTTTTAATACTGTGGTTTTTAAAATGGATATTACTCTGAGGAAATGTGAGAAACTTGAAACTTTTAGAGTACATTTTAATGAATGTTAGAGATGTTGCCATTACTGTTAGTTTGAGAAAGTCAAGTGTTTCAAGGTTTATTCAAGCCAAAAGTATAAAAGGATGTTTCTCTTAAGCACAATGAAATGTTTGGTCAAAAATGAAAAAAAAAAGCATCAAACAGTGTTATACAAGTGCTGCAAAACAGTTTGGTAAATCTTTATAAAGAAAGAAACAATTTTCAAAGGGACCTACCAATTGAAAAACATTGTTTGATTATTTTACAGTGGGCATTCTTATCCTGGGGTTCTATGGAACCCAAATGTAGAGAGTCCATGAATCTGAGTGGGAAAATATTTTATTGTCATTAACCTCTAACAAAGTTTACCATTTTTTAAATTATGATTTTGTTTTAAAAATGATTATGTCGTGAAGTGGTTCGCAGACTTAACAAAAGGTGTCCTTGCCACATACAAAGAGTAAGAACCCTTTCTCTAATATATCTTAAAATGGGAAGGACAATGAGAAAACTATTTTTTTTTAAACTGCTAACCATTGCTATGATGAAAAGCATTTGCCATGAGCATGACAGAAAAAAAGAAACAATGGAGCACAGAAGTTTGGTTATGGTAATTTTTACTCATTTTATCATTCAAAACTATTGCTGTCAAAAGAAACTCAGGTAAACATGTAAGATCTGGGCATTTTACTCAGACTATAAAATATGCATCCCAAATATATTTTGGAAATTTAATTTCAATTGGTCTAGAAATCTTGAGGGAATATTGAATTATGATAAATATATTGATACACAGAGAAGAAAATTGTTCTAGAATGAAGAAATTTCTCAAAAAGAGATAAAATATTGCAACATGGCCTTACATCATGTCACACATCAGGGATAGTTTAAAAATGCATTAAAAGATGCACATAAAAATGACAAAATTTGGGGGGGGAATGACTTCATAAAAAGTAGACAAAGTGTGAAATGATTGATGATTTTATGATGAATTATAGAATGTTTCAAAGTCCAATGAACTCAATGTCAAATCATATAAAAAAGTGATTTGAGTTAAAAGGAAGGGATGTTGTATGTTAAAAGATTTTTAAAGTTGTGAAAATTGTAAGGTTTATTCTATATGTCAACTTTTGCATTGCCCCCAAGTAATTTGCATACTGCTATTAATTAGAATTGCCACTGATATGGCAATGTGGCAAAAAAATTACCTATACAAGTGATATTTTTTGTTCATTTTTAGAGCATCATTAGACAGAGGTTATTTTTTGAGACTGAGAATATTGTATAAGTTAAAAATGCATTTGTTCATTATGCACATTTTAGTGTAGACATAAAATTAAACAAAGTTCTCAATATCAGAGGCTATTTTGAAATGGTGTGATACTTTCTCTCTAGCTCTCTACAAAATGTCCCAGTAAGGTTAACACTGGCTACTTTTGAAACATAATATAATTCTATCTTCCACTATTACCCCTCAGATTTAGCACTTTTAAATTTACTATTTATAATACTAGGATAGGACAGATGAGAATCCCTACATTTTGTATGGTATAAATCAGTTTCTAGTGTAAATTACAAACATAAAAAAGGCAACAGAGATACTATGCTTACTAAGCACATGACTCCATTATTTCAAAGATTCAGTTAAAATAAAACCAAATGTCATTCACACCTGCATACTTTGTGGAATTTCATTGTGTTATTTCACGTCAATTGGAATTTCTAAGCATATTGTGTTTTGCAGTCTTTGTAAAAATGGTTATTGTTGTGTAGATAGTCATATAATGAGAAACTTGATTATTAAGTATCATATAAGTTTAAAGAAAGTTTCTTCAACACTCAAGGAACAACTGATTTCATTGTATGAGAACTTTAAGCATAAGTGTAAAGCTTAAAAATGTTTATTTGACAATTAGGACAAATTTTCATATATGAAACAACATAAAATGTCATTGCAATTAATATTGGAAATGAAGAAAAGAATAAATAAGCAGAATGTGTATTATGTTGGTATTCACAAAATTTCAAAAGACCTAGAGGAAGACCCTTACATATTGCATAGACCCCTTTTGGAAGATTTATGATAATACACAGATAAAAGTCACATAGTATGAGAAAGTATGGTTTGCTTATGCTCTCAACATTTAAGAAGGTGTTTCATCAATGAAATATTGAAACCAATCACGTATTGAAACTTTTTGCACTGACACTTTAAATCAGCAATAGTTTATATATGATTATCGATTATCTGGGAAGGAGTTAGCTTATATATTATTTGTGTTTTTATGCATGAAAAAGTCTGAATTCTTGCAAAAAATTTCTCTATTAATAACAATAAGAGCTAGTGTATATATGTATCTATCTCTATCTATATTGCTTTAAGGTTTGCAAAATCTTTACACCATCTCACCTGATTCTTGTATGATGTAGATTTTATTATTGTCCCCATTTTCAGGAGAGGAAACTGAGACTTAGGTTGAGTGAATTTCCCAGGTTCATACAGCTCTGGGACATGACTTGAACTCATGTCTTACTGAGTAAAATTTTAGCACACTACCCCTTGTGCCACTTAGTCACTCTCTAAGACATTTCTTTGAAATATGTGTTTAAACAAGGGCAGCTAGTGGTGTAGTGGATAGAGCACCAGCCTTGAAGTCAGGAGGACCTGAGTTCAAATCTGACCTCAGACCAAACACTTGACACTTACTAGCTGTGTGACCCTGGGCAAGTCACTTAACCCCAATTGCTTCACCAAAAAAAAAATGTGTTAAATACATTTCTTATTTACAATATTTTCAAGAATATTCTCTTTTCTTGACTAAATGACAGCCATTTCTGCTGTTTTTCATCTATCCATGAATAGGTCACTATATTGCTCAAACTTATGCAGGAGAAAAATGATATAAACTGTGTACTAATTGCTTTGCAATTGCCTTGATTCATTGATGAGTTTACTTTTTAAGCTTCATTTGTTCATGGAGATTATATAACTGGACATTTTCTGATGATCATCTGTATAAATTTCCCTTTCCAATGAACTCATTGTCAACACATAAAACTGAATATTCTCTGCAAGTACTCATTTTTCTTTTCTGTTCTTAAAGGGATTACATAGGATTTGATTTTTCTAAGATCCAAGATTTTGAGCTGGATAGATCTAAGAGGCCACCAAGTTCAATTTTATTATTTTATAGAGAGGTAACTGAGATCCAAAGTGGGAAATAGAATTGTTCAACATCAAATGACAATAAGTGACCATGATAAGTTTTGAACCTAAGTATTGTGACTCCAAATCTAGTGTTAGTTCCTCTGTACCATTTTATATAAAAATAAATGAACAAATATATATACAGTGGTTATGAACACCAGGCATCCAAATTGAGTAAGTAAATACATTTATATTTCTTCTCATGACCAAGTAACTTAGTTCATTTGTTTTTTTTTTTTTAATTTGCACTAAATCCATTCAATATGATGAGCTTGAGGGGCCAGTGTTCTACTTTTTAAGAAAAGCTTAGTCAATAGATGCTTTACTATCCTGATGCAAATGCCAAACAGAAAAACAAAATTGACCTATATTTATATCCGGGGAATTCAGTTGGTATACTGGAGATGATGATGAACATTCATTTAAGTAAGTAAACTAAAAATATTTCATTTTTTCATGTTTACTTTTGTTTTCTTATGCATTACTCTACAAAATATATTAATATTTATTTTCTAGTTATTTTGAATACTAAAATATATTTGACAAATATAAATAAAGCTATCAAGCTATTTTTCAGTGTATTCAGTTAAATTTTCCTGGAAAATGATTGTTCATTATATTGGGAGAGGGAATAGATCATGTTAGATATTTTTGTTTAATATATTCTAAAAGATTAACTATTATTAAAAATATTTCTTATTATTGATTGCACAATAGTGCCATTTTGCTAACAGTGCTTATGAGATGTTAAAACATACTTCTCTGTTGTTGGTTTTCTTTCTTACAGAGAAAAATGTAGATGGTTTTTAAAAGCTCAAATTGCAAAACAGTTAAATAGCTCCATTGGGTAATTTTGAACTCTTTATCTGCTTTGGCTATTCAGACAAGAAAATACAATATCTCTCTTTTTCCCTCTCTCCTGCTCTCTCTCTCTTTCCCTCCTTCCCTCTCTCTCTTCCTCTCTCTTTCTGTCCTCCTCTCACAAGAAAAACAATAGCAACAATAATAATAACCTTAGGATTTTATCTCATCTTGCTAATATGATTCAATGCTTACTCTTCACAGTGAATTGACCATTACTGCAATATTATCATGCAGGAAAAATATTTGCTCATTGATCAAGGAAGAGAAAGTGATTAAAATATAAAGAAAAAAACAGAAGAAAGGAAAAATTATCCTTCATCCTTTAACTATTATATTCTTCCAAAAAGGCTTGTGATAAATTTGAGGCTCTCTGGATAGCTCTTTCCCATTCTTCCCCCCTCCACCTTTTATTGACTCACTTGCATCTAATTCAGTAGTGATGCATGATTAACAAATATTTCCTCTATTCCTTTCAGCCCCAACCACTATTGCTACTACGCAAACCTTACTAAATCTTAGTGATGGTATGGTTGTTAGTGGTAGTGTATGGTGGGGGACTCTCATCTTCATTTTAAACTTGTTCTAGATAACCTAGGAGGTTGGGCTAAGATTACATAAGAAGTCTCTCTACAGTGATTCAGTTGCTTTCTCTTTAGACCACCTCTCTACTTCAGGTTCCACAACAATATGAAAAAGTTTAATTAGGTGGCTTTTATGCTGCATTCCACTTTTGAATCTATAATCCTATGATTTGTTAACTTCCTATAGCAGTAAACATCCTATATGAAAAACTATATGAGGTTAAAGCTAGCCCTGCATGCCACACTCTCACGTAATTTCTGTATAGATATAAACATATAAACTCTATTCTGTAATTCATACATATCTAGATGCCAGTATTATTGCTTATATGCCAGAAAGTTGACTATACAAGAGTGGGATGATGTATAAATATCAGTGCTTATCTGACTGGTTATGGGATATGAAGATTCAGAAAACAAGTGACTTCATAAGTTAAGTGGGTCAAATTTTCTGGTCATTTTGATCATTATGAACATACACTTTGAATAATTCAGACCCAAGTCTTTCTTGGGCAGATTTTCTAGCCAAAATTATCCAAATAATTTCTTACAGCCAGTTCTTCATCATATTCATAGACACAGACTTGATTCTCAAAGTACTGTGATAAGAACTATATTTGTGGGGGCAGCTAGGTGGTGCAGTGGTTAGAGCACCGACCCTGAAGTCAGGAGGACCTGAGTTCAAATCCAGCCTCAGACCAAACACTTGACACTTACTAGCTGTGTGACGCTGGGCAAGTCACTTAACCCCAATTGCCTAAAAAAAAACTGTATTTGTAGTCATTCAGTAATCTTAGATTTCAATAGCAGACAAAATGAATCATTTGGACAAGGAAAAATTACTTTGGATTTGAAAGAGTCAGTATCTTGCCAACACACAAGGTAAACTTAAATTTTTAAGCATAATTTTCATTTCCTATTGTATGTAGATTGCTACACACTCTCATGTTGTTTGCATACGGTTTTTGAAGCACTAAATTTGTAGCTTTTTCTTCCCTTTTACCTTATACATTGACTCATTTTTTCTATATTGGAAATGTATATAATATATAGCATATGTGTATATATGTAGAGCAGCTGGATGGTATAGTAGATACAGTGATACAGTGATAGGCCTGGAGAAAAAAAAGACTCATCTTCATGTATTTGAATCTGGCCTTGGACACTGACTATCTGTATGAACCTGGGCAAGTCACTTAACCTTATTTGTCTCAGTTCCTCATCTGTAAAATGAACTGGAGTAGGAAATGGCAAACCACTCCAGCATCTTTGTCAAGAACCCCCAAATGGAGTCATAGACAGTCAGCCACAACTGAAAAATGACTGGATAATAACATACTGGTATACTTGTTCTTTTCCTTTCTAATTTGGCAAACAAATATTGGTACATTACTTCCTCCTATCTCTACCTCCCTCTCCAATCTAAATGTCACAAAACTGCCAGATTAATCATCAATATCCACAAATCTGACCATGTTACCCACCTGTTCAAAACTATTCACTATCTCTCCATATCCTACAAAATAATTTCTAAATATCTTGTAGGCAGTTAGATGGTACAACAGAGTGCTATGCTTAGAGTTTGGAAAACCTGTGTTCAAATCCTGCCTCAGGTGATTACCCAGATATGAATCCATGGACAAATCATTTGACTTCTCTTGGTTTCAGTTGACAAAAGGAGAGATTAGTCTTGATGGAGTTTCTAAGTTACTTTCCACCTCCAAATTTATGATTTTATGGCCACTGGATTCCTACCTCCCTTTTCATTCTTCTCTAATACCATTCCTACCTGTAGACTCTGTATTTCAGTCAAACCAGATTAATTATTGTCACAAAATCACCGACTTTTAGATTTCAAAGGATTCCAGTAGCCAATAGTACCTCCTCCCCATAGCTAAACAAGAATGCCCTCTCCAATATGAATAACAAATTATCATCTAGGTTTTATCTGAAGATTTTAAGGAGGAGAAATGGACTATTTCCTGAGGCAGTCCATTTCATATTTCTAAGGTTCTCATTTGTTTTGCCTTACATAAAAAAGAACTTGCACCTCTTTGCACTCTTTAGCTGCTGCCAAACATATCTTTCTTTCCTATCACTTCCTTGGCTATGAAGTCAAGCTTAAATATGGCTTTGAAGCCTTCCCTGATATTTCCCCTGTACACCAAAAATTAAATTACCTTCATCAGAATTCACGCAGCACCTTGAAAATTCTTCTTTTGTACTTATAATGCTTCATTCTTTATTAGTTATTTTAGAATCTGCTCCCCTTTATGTTTAACACAGTGCCATGAAAATGGTATTCAATAGATACGAAAAAAGTAAGTCCAAACCTACACATATACACACTTTTTTTTTATTCTGCTATAAAATAATTTCTGGAATCTATGACAGACACTGTAAAACTGCCAAAGCCCTTGGTAGCAGAGATAGAATGGTGAACTCCTGGCTGTTGGCCACAACATCATCAGCTGTCACCCATCCCCAGAGCCATATTGTTTGTGGTCACAAACATCACAGACTGAAAAATAACTATAGCCTTAGCCCCATTCAGCTGTCTCCCAGATGTTTATCACTCTTCACAAAGGTTACCAGGCCAGAGGGATGAGTGAATCAGCATAAATCACTCCTCATTATTAGTGTAAACAACTAACCACAGAATGACAGAACCACAAAACCTTAGAGTTAAAACAGACCTCCAAAACATTCTAATACAGTCAGCCCAAGAATCTCTTCTATAATTTCCTAGTGAACACTCATCCAATCTTTGCTTGAAGATCATCGAGGAACAACCCAATGCTTTCCCTTCCCTTCAACTTTTACATTTCTATTACCAAGTTGCTCCCCCTCCCTACACACACACACACACACACAAATGAAGTTTAAATCTGATTCACTGAAACTTCTGTCCATTTCTGCTAGTTCTGCTAACTGAGGGTAAGAAGAACAAGAATAATTTTGTTCACATAACCTTTTACATGTACAAAATCAGCTACCATATCCCCTTAAAATTTTCACTTCTCCTATATAATTTTACCAAATTCCTTAAAGTGATCTACATACGGTATGTTCAACTCCTTCAATCATCCTCTACTTTCCCACTTTTAATTGTCCTCTTAAAATGTAACATTCATAACTAAACACAGTACTCAAATGTAATCTGAAAGGTGATAGAATACAGTAAGATACTATCAAAATCAGAACTCTAGACTTTATATCTCTCTTAATACAGCTGATTTTTGCATTCCCTTTTTTTGAATACTATGCTGGAAACATACTCATCTTGTAGTCCACTAAAACCTCAGAATTTCTGTTTCCTCCACATAACCTATTTTCCTGCCATGCTACACCATCAAATTACTAAAATTAAGTTTGACCCAGATGCATGATTTTTCATTAACTTTCTTTAAATTCTACTTTATTAGATTTGGACAGTCATTCTATCCAGTTGAATTATTTTCATATTTAGATTCTGCCTTCCAATATGTTACCTAATTTTGAAAAGTTAATAAGCAAATCATTTTGAGTCAAAGAACATGAGTTCAAATGACATCTCTAATACTTGCAACCAATGCATATTCGAGAAAATCATCTAAATTCCCCAGTTTCAGTTTCATCTCAAGGTAGAGAATAGTGGATTACATGAATTCTGAGTTCATTTTTAATTGATAAATGACCTTAGTATTCTAAAGCCCAACTACATCATTGTCCAATTAATTGATAAATAAATTTAAGTAGCACTAGGATTAGGACAGATTGCCATTTCCCTGGAGACTTTCCTCCAAACTAGAACTGGACTATTTTGGGAGGTAGTAGTATCCTAGTCCCTAAAGATAATCAAGTCATGGTAGGACAGTCATGTTGGAAGGTTGTAGAGACATATTTCATTCAGGCACAGTAGAATTACACGGTCTTAGAGGTCTCTTCTAACTGTCATTTTGTGATATTACCTACTTTTATTGACAATTTGGTGAAACAGTTATGAATTAATCTGCAATAATATTCTGTGGCCATCATTTTTCATCTTTCCACAAACATTATATACAATATTTTCAAATGCTTTGCTGAAATCTTTGGAAAATTCATCTTCACCTTTTCATTGATCTACCATTCTAATAATCTTTTCTCTCCACCTTAGAAAAAGGAAATGAGGTTTGTTTTTAATTATTTTTTTCTTGATGAAGTCATGGTAATTGTGTAATCACTTCTTTTCGTAGCTGCTTCCTGACTGTTTCTTCAGAACATTTCAGAATTTGCCATGAATCTGTCAAACTCACTGGACTATAATTTGCAGATTCATCACTGTTCTCAATTTTTTGAAACTTAGAACAAAATGTATTCTTCAGTGGTCCTGTGGCACTGCTCCCACTTTGCACACAGTCCCAAAAACAAATAACATTGACTTAGCAATCACACTTGCCAAGTCTTTTAGTACCTTCAGAAACTGGCTGACCTTGGTGACTTGACTCATTGAGGGCATCTGAGTGCAATTTTAATATCTATCTATCTATCCATTCATTCATTTTTTTTAAATTTTGCCTCCCTATTCATCATTCTTCTTCTGCCCTTCTGTCCTTTCTGATCCAAAGATAGTTCTCCTTGTTAGAGAAGATAAAATCAAAATAAACTTTGAATTATTCTGTCCTGTCTCTCTTTTTTACTACTTATGTTCACATTCATCCTTAGTAGCCCCACAATGATTTTTTCCAAGATAACATAAAAAAAATGCTTGATTTTAAATGCACATGCCCTATTGACGAAGCATGGTCAAATCTTAATTCATACGCTCATATTTTTCCTTGCATGTTCATTTTATTCAAATCATTTGATTTTAAGCAAGTCACATATCCATGCTAAGCTTCAAGTTTTTCATCTGTAAAATGAACATAATAATACTTTCCTTGCCTACTTCCTAGGGGCTACTGTGAATATTTAATATAATAATGGATTTAGCATGTCATACTTGAAAGACCCCTTCTATCAAAGCTAGAAGATTTATCAATTTTTGCAATAGTACTTAAGATAAACATTTTTCCATATTGATATGTTTGAAATTGAGCAAATAGTAAAATCTTACATGGGCCTACTTATATATTTAGTCTATCAGTTTTTCCTTAGATTATTTAAAATCTCTACAGACAGTTATAATAAGATATTTCATTATTCAGGTTAATTCTTAAAAGACATATTTCAAATATTATTGTCTCAACTCTTTCCAGGTATTAAAAGGAGCAACTCTACTATGTCCTTGTTTTGTTAAAGAAGGGAAATCTTTCCATTCTCACAAACATTCAACCCTGTGGACTTTGACCTCTGACCTCTATGTAAAAATAGCATTGCTGTACATATTATCTAATATACTGTGTACTGAAAATGAAACATAGAAACGAGATTTAATTATATGCTCAATGTTAACAAATTAGAGTACTTAATTCTGAACTACCTAAGGTGGAGATAAATATTTGACTTATTATGCCAAGTAAATAATGAAGTAATATGAAGTCAAACAAAATACCAGCCTTTTCTCTTCCTTCCTTTCAGGAAGTTTCATATATTAAAGTGGGAGGTTATAATATTAGTTTTTTACTGGAATGCTAGAAAAGATTTGTTAGCATGGTCATTTTGAAAAGTAAATGATCTTTTTAAATGAAGTGAAATAATGCCTTATTTCTCTCTCAACTGTGATAACAAAAAACCTTGTTTTCACACCATTGTCATGGTAGAGCTTCCACTAAACTAAAAAAAAGGACAACAGCATTTTGTAAAACTGTTGTTGAAAAAGTTGTCCTTTTGTCTTTTTAAGGAATTCCTTCACTGAAGATATGCATATGTATATTCTTTCTGTTATTGTTAAATTTGTAATATATGGATGGTGTAATGTAGGTTTTTTAAGAAATTATATTTTATCATCTATCCTGAATATTTAATTTTAGACTCAAAATATGTAACAATTTCTTATTTTATTTCAAACAAAGAAAAAGAATAATACTTTAAAAATATGCATGAATGTAGAATTATATTTGGAAATAGTTTTCAACAAGACTAGCTAATCTGATCTGATTTTATTTCATGTATTTGATTTATAAAATGTTACTTTAATATCTAAGTATGTGCATGTATGTTTATATATGTATATATACAAATGTATATGTGTGTTGAGTATATTTGTTGTGTATATATAAGTGTGTATATTTGGTACTGCTAGATTTTTACATTTTTATATCAGTTTTCCCTCTCTCCCCAAAAAAACATACTATATTCTTAAATGAAGATTTGAGGATGTTAGTATATCTCCTTTGATGACAGAAGTGAAAAGCCCATTATCCCAAAAGATAAAGTGTGAGTTACATAATGTTGGCAAACAGCAGCTAGATATTCTGGCAATAATACTCCTATCATTTTTTCATGTAGCATAATAGAAAATGCATAGGCAAAGTTAGGCCATGTTGATATTCAGTGAGTGAACTGAGTCACCAAACATCTGCCATGTTCATTCCAGCTATATTCTTGACTAATTATGTTTGTCATGAGCAAAGCGATAATATATGATCTTCATTTAGGATGTAACAAAAAATTGGTAGGTCCTGATAAGCTAATCCATATTTCTATTTAAAGTTTATAATGATTACAGCAATTAAGAGGTGAGGTAATTGTGTCTTGGAGGTAATAGCTGTTAACCAATAAAAATGGGGAAATAAAAAGCAGGTGTTGTGTCATCATGGTATAAAGGCCTTCCTGTCGCCCTGAAGGCTATGCCAGTGGAATTTAAGCCTTGTTTGGTGTTATGAAACCGTGAAGTCTTTGAATATGGGCATGGGGTTAGTATATTTATTTTTTGTCATCTACACTGATCAAAAGGGTTCATTCAGTAGAAGACTAGCCACCAGTTGATTATTTGTTATCAGCCAAAGCTAATCACAAAAGCAGTCAACAGAAGTGTAGAGTGGTAATCAACTGCATCAATAGATGAAATCACGGATCCTCAACTTATTATTTTTATTTCAAAAGAAATTTTCAGAAAATGTTCAATCTGTAGGTGGAATAGCTGCAAAGGACTTTGAAATGTTTTCAAAATGTATTTCCATGCCAATACTGATGGGAATTATGGTTAGATAATTTTGCCTATCATAATGCATGAAGAATAAGGCCAATAACAAAGAATTCTATCATTTTATGTTCTCTAAAGAGGTTCCAAAGATGGCTTATGGATATTTTAACAATGAAGGAGATGTACTAAAGTGCTAATCATCATGGGGAGAAATTAATCACTGTCATCATGCCAAGGCTAACACCTCAAAGAGTTTTCATTGATTGAAGTGATAGAACAAAAGTATGCTACTCAGGGAAGCTTTAACTTGCACAATGGATTTAAAAAATATTTAACTATGGTTCCAAATTAATATTCAATACCCATTCTTGGCAACTTTTTTTTCTTTTCTTTTCTCTGTCTTTTTATACTTTCTTCCCTTTTGCACATCTTCATTTCCTTCCATTATTATATCCACCTCTTGCACATGCAGAGAAATGTTCACTTAACAATCAAAAGCTCCCAGAGGAAGAGCATTGTTTAGATGTAAATGACACTGAAAATAGACATGATATATACATATTATATATAATATATATATTTCTTTTTAATTGATGTTAATTTTTAAGTAAGAATAGGCTTTTAAAAATAGGGTATTTTCTTTTATAAAAAATGAACATGCATTTACAGTATCACCCAAACTCCATCATTTATAACTTTGAGAACATGTGGAAATACAGAAAAAGAGTCCATTTTTATTCACCCTTAAAATGAAACAATGTCAGTGACTACAGTGGCTAATTTATATCCCCTGTAAAGCCCCTCCTGATGCCTAGGACATGTATCTCATTAATTGTTGAAATTAAACTATTTTCCCCTAAAACATTGGACACCAATCTGTCCGTACTTTCCTCAGCTGAATAATTATGTCTGGTTTATCCTCAGGTTGAGAGTTTTTTCATTGGTAAAATGAAAGGCTCAAAATGCTTTTTATCATACCTGATTGTGGACTTTGTTTGGGGATTTTGGCTGCAGCTTGAGGGCTGGAAGTGGAGCGCATTCGCTGATTAGCAGAATTATGGATGCTACTGGGAACGGCTGCAGAGATATTCTTTCGGGGCTTCATGTCTTGTAACCACATGGGAGAGGCTTCAAAGGCCTGCATTCTCCGAGAGTGGCTGTTTGCATTGACTTTAAGGTAGGCTTGGGCCTTGTATTCTTGAAGATCTCCATAGTTGGCATCTGTCACTCGGCACTCATATAAGCCTTCATCCTTTTTCCTTACTTTGGAAATCTGAAGCTTGTGGGAGATGTCATTCCCTTGTACTTTTACTGTCTGTAAAATTTTCAGAGGAAAAGAAATGTATTGTTGTGTAAAATTCTGTTCAACGTTTTGTCACCTATACATGCTTATATATAAAATGGATAAATTTTAATAGACTTGGGGACATAGGATCAGAGAACTTTAATTTTCAAGTGCAATTAAAAATAATAAAAAAGTACATTATCTTTTTCATCTCAATTCAATAAATATTTGTCAAAAGCCTACATTTTGCAATGCACATTGGTAACTAGGAATAATATGACAGTATTGGATGTACATGATGGTCGTACATTTCGGATTCAAGCTACCCATCTCCAGGTTGTTAGCCAGGTGATCTCCATTTCCAAAATTAAAGTATCTGGTCCTATTATTATCTAATTGTGTGAGCAACTCTATGATGGTTAGTTCTGGAAAGTATATTAGGAGATCAAAGAAGGGTCAGTCTATGCTGAGTTCATAGATTATTCCAGTATACAATACAAATTAAAATGTGTTTTTTTTGGTCCAAAGGAGGAAGTGAGTGAGACATTACAGAAGGATGTAAATAACTATAATTCTGATAAATTGAAAGAAAAATAGTCGAAATGCAAGCACTACCAAAGTTCTTACGATATATACTACATTAAATAACTATCATTTAAATAGCACTTAAATGTTTGCAAAGTACTTTCCATATTTCTTTTGATCCTCACAAGAATTCTTTGAAGCAAGTACTATTACCATATACTTTTACCTATACAGAAACTGAGGCTGACAGAGCTTGTAAGTGACATGTCCAGGGTCACACAGCTAGTAAATGTTTGGAGTAAGATTCAAACCTGGGTCTTCCTATGTCCAAATCCATCATCTTATATATTATGCCACTTAGGTACCTCATACATATAAGTTATGTACTCAGTTCGCATAGGCTTTTCTATTGGAAAAGATATTTCTTTTTTTAGCTTAATCCAAGTCAAATATGATGCACATAATAGTATGCAATGATAAGGATAAGTGGTTTTATAAGCTTGACTGGAGTCAATGAAGTGACTCTAAGATTGGCTGCCACATATTTTCAAGTCCTACTTTTGACACAAATTGGCTATGTAACCCTGGACAAGTCATTTAATTGCTCATTGCCCCAGGCAAATTTCTGAAACTATAATGTACAGAGAAAGTACTAATCTGAATTAATAGAGAATATTTTCTCAATAAGAGTTTCTTTACATATCAATGAAATTACAGGTATAGGCTGTACATGTGTATGTATATTTTTATGATTATATCTATATGGACATGTGTATTAATACATCTTTCTATCACAGAATTTGAATAAACTAAAGTTCATTAAGTTTAAATATATGTGTGATACATATGTATGCATATATGACTATATATGTATATGCATATGCATATGTGTATGTGTGTATCTGGTGAATACAGATCCAGATTTGTATACAGGAAGATCTGGGTTCAAATCATGCTTCTGATATTTACTAGTTAGTTTTTCATGTTACAAAAAAAACCTATAAATTTTAATTTATGAATGGAATGTCCACACTGGATAGTTATTCAAAAAGTTGAAATTACAAGTCAAGACTTTTGTAACTGAATACCTCTGTTCCCTTATTTATAAATAATAACCATAATTCCTAATAATTATTCAGGGCTTTTGAGCCTTTAATGTTGCTTAACATATACCTCATTTGATCCCTACAACTAACCAATAAGATAGCCAAGTAACTATTATTATAGTAGTTTTGCAGTGAAGAAAACTAAAGTTCAAAATGTTTAATTGACTTTTCTGAAATCATACCATCAGTCAGTAGCAGAACTGGCCCTAGGACTCAAGTCTCCTGGTGTTGTCTAGTGATCTCTATTAAACTATGTGATTTTTTTTATAAGTTATTATCTGTGGATATAAGGTAGTAATATCTAGATAGTAAAAACCTTACAACAATTCTGCAAGGTGAGTACTATAAATTTTATATATCCCATTTGACAGAGGCTAAAATTGAGACTCATGAAAGGGAAGTGACTTGTCCATACTCATAAATTAGTGTCAGAGGATGCATTTGAACTCATTTTCCTGACACCAATTCCAAAATTTTGTCCATCATACTATAAACATCTGTGTGTGGAAGAATGACAAGGTTTATGTGACATTTTTATGAGTCAATGTGTTTGAAGTACAGATAATAAGATATAGAAACAAAGTCAGGATGGTTGCACACACTTGCTGCATATATAACTTAAATTATTATTCATATGTCGGTAATAATTGTTATATCTAATAGTACTGATGTGTCTGATGAATTTGGGAAGACAACGTGAGGCCTTTAGTTTCACATCATCATATTTTATATAGCAAGCTGTTTTTTATGCTTTGGATAGCTTATTCTGATCACAAAATTGTATTGACTTTTCCACTTTCCTCACCACACCCAGTTTTGCTTAAATGGTAGCTCATACCTCTGACCATTTCTTTCCACTAACATGGCCACAAGACTAGTTCAAGCCCTCAGTAAGGTTATCTCAAGGATTATTCTCCTGATTGGTCTTCATGCTTTCTATCTACTTTCTCCAATCCATCCTTTGCATAGCTTTCAAATTAACTTTCTTAAGATATTATCTCAACACAACATTTCCATGATGAAAAATGACAGTTGCTCACTATTGTCTTTATTATAAAAATATTTTTCCCTCTAGCCTTTAAAGTCTTTCACAATCTGGTTCCATTTTCCTTTTCAGAGTTACAAGGTTATCCAACTTCATTTGCCCTACTTTACATTCTCATCAAACTGGCCTAATTTCTAAGATAAGCATTATTTTATGTGCCTGGAATATATTTCCTCCTCATTTTTTTTTTTCTCTTAAAAGCCTTTACTTCTTCTAAGGCTTGGTTTAGGTGTCATATCCTACTAAAAGATTTTCCTGATTTTCTAGTTCTTAATGTTTCTCCTTTATTTTTTTGAAAATTTTCAAGGATTTACTTATCTTGGCAGGTTTTTTTTTTCTTTCTCTCAGGAAAATGTAAGCTTTTTGATGGCAAGTGTGTTTATGAGTGGGTAGGGTGCCTTAATAGCACCAGCAGCTAGGCATAGTGCCTTGCACAAAGTATTTAATAAAATGTATATTGAATATTTTTAAATTGAAGAAATTCAATGGGTTTATTTTATTTTTTACAATACAGATGTGTCTTGAATGTAATCTGAGTCACTTTACTATTATATTATACTTTTAATGAAATTTTAAGAGAAGCATCCTTCTTATATATAGCCTCCATTTTTGGATACCCTAACAAAGAACCTATCACATGTGTTTAATGACTATGCCCTTCCATATACTGGAAATATTCAATTCTTATTCTTGAAGAATAGGTAACTATATCTGGGTAAACTGCCTTTTCACTTAGATCAGGGGTGGGGGAGCTGCAGACTCAAGGTCATGTGTGGCCGTCTAGGTCCTCAGATATGGCCCTTTGGATTCAGTCAAAGGGCTGCATTTGAGACCTACAGGGACACATGTGGCCTCAAGGCTACAAGTTCCCCACACCTGATTTAGATTCTCATAGCAGGGTCATCAACATTTGATACAAAATACTATATCTACAACAGAAGATAATGCTTAGAGACATCACCTATTTCTGTGTAAAAAGTTATGTGGACTTTTGAAAAATAGTAACAAAAGTTTGAATTATTTAAATTTCAAATTAAACTAATGTTCTCCCTCCCAAATTACTACATGATCCTGCCCTTGGAAGACATATGCATCATTTTTGTTGTTGTTGTTGTTTTTCCAAAGCAATATGTTAACCAAAATTCAGGGAATGTAAAACATTAAGGGACCATATATCTTTAAAATGACAATCTTCATCAGTTTTAAAGACCTCAAATAAAGAGGTTCATATTTCAACATAAATTCATGAAACTTAAAAATTAATGTTGCTTTCAGTAAAATATATACTTCCTAAGGCACTGTTGGATATCTGTTTTTATATCCCCTAACTCAGAGAACATTGCTGTTCCTATACTAGGTGTTTAATAAATATTGACATCCTACAATTGGTATTAATTTTGTCAAAGCTTTATCTTATTATCAATGTCATTTAAGGTTAATTCTTGCCATCAAAAACATTAAAATCTCATTGATATATTTTCTACTACTCTAATAATTTTTTTCATCTTTATTTTTAACTTGCTAGGAAAGGAAGTTATTTATTTTCATTCATAGGTAAAAATGGCAAAACAGGTTGCTATTCAGACTGTTATCAGGAATACTAAAAAGCAAAATTGCTGTCCTGACTTTATTTTATTTTTGGATGGGTTTGTGAATGAAGCACTTTATAACCTATAAATAAAAATGTTATTATTTTATTATTTACGTATTCATTACTATTTGAATTGTTTCATGTAAGGATCAAACAAAATGGTTTCTGTAGTGAAAGCTGAAAGAAAAATAAACTGTTTACAGGTTGTTATTGGTGGTGGCTTTTTGTTTTTGTTTTTTGGGTTTTTTTTGCCTAATACATTGTCTAATTCCCATATATCCCCTACTTTCATTCAAAAACATTTTTTTAATTAAAAAAATAAAATAATTTAAAAGACTTCTTAATTAAAAATTAATAAATTGGCCACAGATTATTATTAGCTAGATGTTAATAAATGACAAAGCTAAAATAATATGATATATATGGGGTGGGGGTAGTTTTGTCTTTCATTTCTAACGTTTTTGAATATACTTACGCTGATTTTTGTTCCATCATTGTCTAGGTCTCTTTCTGGTAAGAGCTCCACCTGTTGGAGAAATATAACATTGCTTCAAAAAAGGCATGACTGAGCCTTGTGCTTTAGAATGTCCCTGGAAAAGCTGAAGACAACCAGAAACTCACTCGTATGCTAAGTCTGCCACCTATAGACAGAACATCGTTTTCCCCTTTCAGAAAATAAGGATTTTTGCTTTGCAGACAGCTATTTATTCATTTATTTTACGTTTACTTTTTTTTTTTTTCCTTTTTCCTTACAGGAAAACCAAGTGAGCCCACTTACAGGAGAGCCAGCTTTTAAAACACCAGTTTTTGTTTATTTGTTTGTTTGTTTTTCTTTTGGAGAAGTGATGAACTGCAAAGGTTCACAGTGGCATCAGGGAAGGAAGCCTGCTAGGTGGTTATTTATTTATTTATTTAGTCTCCAGGATAAAAAGCTTTAGTGCTGGAGAAGGCAAGGGACAACTAGGTCTTACAGAATTCTCCCTCTTAATCTTTTATTCCAGTTCTGGTCTGTTTGAATTCAGTTTATGGCTTTATGGTTTAATGGTTTATGGATAAGAAAAAAAAGAGAGAGAAAGGGTCTATGACAGGTAAGGTGCACATGAATATTCTTTTGTTAATACTGGATCTTCTGATCTGATATTAGGATATCAACTGATATTAGGGTAATTCCAGTAGATGATGATTGAAATAAACTCTCTCTCTCTCTCTCTCTCTCTCTCTCTCTCCTCCCCCCCCACCTCTCTCTCATTTATTTTATTCTATTTAAGTAAAACAATGGCAAAAGAGGAAAGAAAAGAAGAAGGTCGTTTTTCTTCCAGTCCATATAAGGGGTGACATGGCATATAAAAGAGAGCAATATAACATTGAAATCATCAAATTTAGTTGCAAGTCTCAATGCCACTGTTATTACAAACTGATGAACTGACATTATACTCCCTTTAATAGAAGACAGATTCTTAAATTTAAATGTGACCTAAGAAGGAATCTACTTGAACAATGGCCTTGCCATGCTAGGTATTCCTTAATGTGTATATTACTTGTGGCTTATGGTACAACCAAGCTCTAAAAGAAGCAAGCACAAAATTGCTTCAAGACACCCCTAGAGCTTCAGACTTTGCTTTCGGTGGCTGTTTACTTACAGGAGATGGGGGTGAGGATGAAGAGGGAAAGCCTATGGCTGGGTTGGAATATACCTGAGCACCTGTCACCTCTGCTCCAGTCTCCTGGTCCTCAGCTGCCCGCAAAAACCACCACTGAATCTCCAAGTAAACTGAGGCAGAACCACTCTGGAAAGCACATGACATTTCCACATTCTGCCCCTCAGTTGCTGTAACATTTCGAGGAAACTCGGTAAATTTTGCTGGAAAAAAAAAAAGATGTATGATTTGAATTTGTATTTCTTTTATTTTTCTTCCTTCCCTTCACATTTCTTCTCACTTGCTTTCTTTTTTTTTAAAATAAATGACCTTTATCATGTTTGCCTTTCCCTTGCTTTCTCTCTCAGTTCCCTTCTGACTTCTATCCCATTTTGTATAATATGCTTATATCACTTTCGTCTTCTTATGACCAAATAATGGGAAAGCTAACTAGCTTACCAATCACTCCCTTGAGCTGGCCAAGTTGCTTATAATTAAATTCAAGGATCCTTTCAGTGAAATGCAATATTTCACAAAACTCATGAGGGATTCAGTGTATAGCAATTTAGAAAATCAGCCCAGTTGATGCATTATAACATTTTGGAGGTGAAAGTGTAGCCTGTGAATCATTTAACACGATTCTGCTAACTTAAGTAGATACTATGAATCTTTAATGTTTTAATGAGGGGTTATCATTATGTATCATATCTCAAGATGCACATTTCAGTCACATCAAAAAAGGGTTTGCTATTTTCTCTTCCTTATATTGCATTGTATGCATCTGTTGTTCCTTTTAGCAAACCAAATTGCACTGGTTCTGACAAACTTGGTAGATATCTTCCTTTCCAAATTAACCTTCATCTTTGACTCCAGGTTTTTATTTGCCAATATTGCAGCATTTGAGACTAGCTCAGGACACAAATGCTGGTGTTTTTGAGTGTGGTGATTTTGTTACCATTTTTTTTAAACTAGTGACCAAGATGATTTTATATTTTCTTCTTGTCTCTATACTTGCCAGTACACTCTTGTAATGTGAACACCTGACATTTAGGAAAGTCACAAAGAACACTTCCTTTAGGCTAAAGGCACCCATTTAACAGTGAATGGTAGTACTAACTTAGTTGCAAATAGATTGCATCAGATAGTTGTTTATCCCAAACCCACGGGAGAATTTATGAAAGGCAGTTACTTCCTTCCAGTTCTTTTAAATCCTGCTCCCTAAAGGTCATCTTCATAAGATTTGTGTGTATGTGAAGCTGGGAGTAGAAGTGCAGGACAGATTGTATAGTTATAGAGGAAGGTTGCATGATCCTCCCTGGGCTCACTTTTTAAATGATGGCACCATTACAGGTTATTTTTAATCAATTCACTATTATCCTCCCCTGCAAAAAAAAAAAAAAAAAGACTTCGACTGATTTCTGACTATTTACATTTAAAATATGAAATAACATATCTAAATATCTTCTCATTAATGAATGAAAGAGTTTTCTCTCAAAGAGGCAGTCTTAGTGTAGTACTTGGATTTGCAGAGGCGATGCAGTAATCAACCCAAGCAGTGGCTTGTGATCTGTCCACGGTGCTGAAACGATCACTGCAGCCCTCAAAGTTCCAAACAACTGGCTTTTTTTTTTTCCTGCAGAGAAAGGGCTGCTTGTAATGCAAGTAGCACCTTTTATTGGATCTTCTGTTAGATACACATACAAATAGGAGAGGTAAAAGAACTACGCAAAATAATGGCAAAATTAAAGAAACAAGCCAAGCCCAAAGGATATCAAAATGCATTCTGGTTTAACTGTTCGCCTACAACTGGTGTTTTAGTGATCCCATTGCCATGCTGGGGCATGTTTGCAATGATTTTGTACGCATGAGTGATACTCAATGCATGTACACAGATAGCTCATCAGGACAGTTTTTTTATGCTTTCTGAGTAACACACATCCTGGCCAGAAAACCTGGTTTTCTTTAGAATCCAGTAGGTTTTCAATCAACTTAAAATAATAAAGCCTCCAAATAAAACTCTACCCACACTTTCCAAACCCATGGAATGCTTGTTTGGGAACTCTGACTACATTTGATCATTCAGTGATTTTCAGTCTCACTTTATATACAGGGAGCACTCGCGCGCACACAGCCAACATCGACTTACCTTGAGAAGAAAGTCCTTGCTGTATATATAAAACAGAAAAGAAAATGAATCCAACATAAGCCAAAAAGATCCCCATTATTCCAAAGCCGAAAAGAAAAGTCACATCAGGGTAATCGACACCAAAATGTCTTGGAAGAAATCCGTGCGAATCTATAAAAATGCTCTGCGTTGTTTCCCGAGATGCGACACTGAAAGCATTCTGCTCCTGCTCAGGGGGTGGATTGTCTTTGGGGAAAGGGTATTGAGATGCACAGAAGATAAAATGGGCTGGCTTGAACGTTGTGAAGCTGTAAGTCCAGATCCAGAATAGAAACGGTAAAAAGTGGATATCTGCTCCTTCGTTGCCTGTTTTCAGATACCTGGCAGCTCGTCTAACGTCAGCCTGCTACTGCTCAGGACTGCGTGATCACTGCTCTCCCTAAACACTGAACCAGTCTGAGAAGTGGGGAGTGGGCAAAAGGGGAGGGCTGGAAAACTCCACTGTGCTTGCATTGCTTCAACTTTTCCCTCTAATGGCTACGATGATGCCTTTAACTCTGTACCTGCCAGACAGATCCTCGTCCTGCTGTGAACTTGCACTGGGAAATTGACTAGGAAGGAGATTTTGGCGCATTGTAAACCCAATCCTTCTAAAAAGAGGGCAGGAGGTTTTCTTTCCCTTCTACACTTCCTTATGGTTTCCTCTCTTTTTTTCTTTCTTTTTCTTTTCTATTCTTCTTCTTTTTTGCCCTTTACACTGATATATTCTCTCCTGGCTTCGGATCTGTTTATTCAGTGACTGAAAGGGTAATGCAGATTTTCATTAAGGGTATGTTGGAGATGTCTGGGAGGGGGGAGGTCTTATGGGGTGGAAAAATGAAGTGATTTGAGAAGGGAAGTTTGGGGAATTGTTGAAAATGAGGAATATATATATATATATATATATATATGGAAGATTTGGGTTATATGTGCAAGGTAATGATTTGGAGTGATGTAAATAGTTAATATGAGAGAGTCAAGTTGCTTAGCTAGTTGTTACATGTTTTGGCTAAGAACATTCACAAGTTATGACTCTATGAATTTATTGCTGTGCATTGCCCAACCAAAGGGAAGCTGAATCCATAAGTATGATATAGTTGATAAATGAATACCAGGGGAAAAAAAGAGAATAAAGCAAAGTATGATGCCTCAGATTATTTCTAGAGTTAAAACAAAATCATTCCATTGAAATGTCTTGATTTTCCAAACACTACCCTCAACAAATACACAAGGGGGGAGACATAAGATTGAGGAAGGTAGAGGATCTTCAAGATATTTCTTAACTCTTCACAATAAAGTGCTTATATAATATTCCCTAGAGTCATAAAGACAAGTTATACTATTGTGGAAAACACACTAACCTTGAAGCTTATGGGTTGGAGGAATTAAAGAAAAAAAGATCGTCTGCACTAGGGGAGGCAGGTGATTAAATCTTAAATATATGCTGTTTCTTACTGAGGATTTAAACAATAGAACATATTATCTTAAGGAAAGATACTATGTGTTTTCACAAGGACAGACATTAAAGCCAATTAATTTACATATTTCCCCCAAATATGATTTTTCCATCCATACTGGTTGATAAATATTTTATATCCATTATTATATTGACAAAGTGATATAGCAAATCTGAACTGATATTTGCAACCATGAATTAATCCCCACAGTGCTCTTTCAAGAAGTAAATGCAGCATATGCGTTCTCATTTCACAGATAAATAAAATGGAACAGAGAAAGTAAGTTCATGCCTACACCAGCTGGACAAAATAATCATTAAAATATATACTGTACTTCTCAAGGCTATTTATGTGACTGTTGTTGTGTTTTCTTTCCACTGGAAGCTAAAAATAGTACAAGATTATAAAATTTGGGTAGGGTAAATTCCACAAAAATACTGTGCTCATTTTTTTTCTCTGTAAACTTAGAATATGTGACTTGCAGAAAATCATGATGGGAATTCATGTTAGGATGAGAGTTCAGGAGCTCCTCAGCATTCTTAATACTAGATCTTCTCTTTCTCTTTGATTCAGTCATCTCAGTTAAACCTTATGAAATTTAGATCATTCAAAAGAAAAGAGCTGTATTCTTGCCAAAAGTTACTTTGATGGAGAAAGTGCCATTAGAAGGATAATATGCTCATATTGGCAGAGGGATTTCAACCAATCCTATCAGTTTCCTGGTATCAAACTTGTAGGTTTGTCTATTGCAGTGGATGCTAAGATAGATTGGAGTTACAGTTTTATGAAAACATTATTTTTGTTCAAATTTGCTTTTCTTAAGACTTCATATTTATCTATCAAAATTTAAAAATGGGAACAAAAGTAACATTTTTAATCTCATGCAACTTAAACCTGTTTTAAAATTTGACAAGACCCTTGCAATCTTCGTATGAAAATTTAACAAAAAAGTTGACTGCTTAAATGAAAAAGTTAATGACTTGAACTGTTCTAAATATTGTTTGAAAAAATAATATAGAATCTTCAAAGTAAGTTATTTACTACTAGGTTATGTATATTCAATAGTTCTCATTCTTTATCTTAGTTATAAGAATAACACCAATATCTCATATTAATGATTAAATCTTAAAATTATTTCCCTTAGGAAGAGCAGTTTCCAATAAGAAAAATAAATAAAAGGCTCATATTTAGTAAAGTGACAAGATGGAGTAGTTTTTTTGAAATGTTCCAAAAGCTATATTATCTTTAAAGACATCATAGTATTACAAAAAAGAAGAAAAATGAGGGATATGAAAAGGGAGAAAAAGTTCACAAAAGTTTGTATATGTCAGATAAATCGTAAGATTATTTAAAAATGTCATTCATGAGATCTAACTAGGGATGATGAAGCAAAAACATGTTTCATTTTCCTCACAATGATATCTTGCTTGACATGGTGCCACACATGTCTAATCCTTGTTAGTGCCATAGTTGAAGCTGGTGGATCTCTTGAGCTCGAGTTCTATGTTACTATGGGACTAAATCAATCAGGTTTCTGCTTTACATCTACCACAAATATTGTGAGCAGGAGGCCACTAGGCTGCCAAGAGAAGGCCAAACCAGTCCAGGTCAGAAACAGAAAAAGTTGAAGCTCCTGTGCCAATCAGTAGTGGGATTGGGTCATTGAGTGAATGCTGCACTTTCCAGTCAGGGTGAATTAAAGAAATACAGTTACAAAAAAAATTACCAAATATAATTTAAGTTTTGGCATTTGCAAGCTAGGTAGATATTTTCTCTTAAAAATTTCCTATAATTATTTCAGCTTCTATAACTTTTGGTAATTCAGTACATTTACATTACCTTATGAATATTGCATTATCCCTTTTGAAAGCTAAGGTAATATTTTGTGTTCAAAAGTTGAAATGCTAAGAAAATACAAAAGTGAGTATATTCTACATTATTCTTGACTTAAAAATAATTAATAAAGTGATATGATTGACTAGTGAAAAGTGAACATCATAAGTCTTCTGATTGTCTTTGTAATACTTCAAGTTCATTAAAGACAGAGACTTTGTCTGTAGCCTTTGGAAATGGGAAATACAACTTGAAAATGGAAAGTGTTTAATTCTTCTTAGTTCATTTGAATTGCATTCTTATTTTATTGTTCCTTTCTATCTAGGGTCAATATTGATTAGAGGCAATGTGTTACAGTATACAAAGCACAGGACTGACAGTCAGGAGAGACCTGAGTTTGAATACTAATGGTCACTATCTGCTCACCACTAGAAAAGAAAAAAAAAAGCTTTTCATTATCCTATACCTGATTTTAGTTCTATAAAGTGGGAGTGATAATAACTGCAATTCTGAACTCATAGTTTTGTGGTAGGTGAAAATATTTTGTAAATACTTAAAATGCTATAGAGTTGGGTAATTTCTTTTTAGCTATCTCTCCACTTACAGCCCATATTTTTATCTCTTCTTGATATAATCCATTTTGTGGAAATACCATAGATTTTTTCTCCTAGAATTTGAATTAGACAGCTATGAGAAAAAAATAGTATGACCATTTAAATAGAATAGACAAAGAGAAAAATGAAACAAGTACAACTAGATAACCCCAAATGGAGGAAGAATGTTAAAAGAAAACCAACAGTAGTTCTAATCCCAACTTTCCAGGTATTTACAAATGCTTTCTAATGATAAATCATTTAGAAAGCTTTCAACTTAGATATTTGGTTATCCATACTTGTTGAATCTTCACTTCTAAGTGTAGAGTCTTGATTTAATGTCTACCATTCTTCATTGTAGAGAAGACAATCAACTACTGATGGATAATAATGATCGTATGAATAGTTATATCATTTGTTTTTCATTGTTGTTGTTTTGCTATTGTGTAAACCCAAAATCATGGTGATTATCTACTTATTTTCATTTTTTATTTATTTGATTTATCATCATATACATTGAAGGCCATAATTCTCTGATAATATAAATCCTAATGAGCACCATTCTTTTTGATTTTTCACACCATGCCAATCTAACCTGTTGAAGTAAAAATCTGAGAAGTATCTACAATTCTTCAAGCTCTTTCACCTTTGCATTGCTGTCCATATCTTCATTGTCTCCACTGTACTATTTTTGTTTTTAATTTTCATCTCTTATCTTTCATGGAATGGCCTCCTTGGTCATTATATTCAAATCTATTACTTCTATGCTTACTTCATTCTGTACCTCATGATTTTTGAGCATTTCTAACATCATCCACAGTACAATCAACCATTAGCTCTTCCAAATATGCCTTCCATAACACATTACCACTCTTAATCCATAAATATAATTTTAAATCGTGTTTTATATAATGTCCCTAAGAGATCTTTAAGCAAATTTTGAAAAAAAAATCAGTTTCATACTACCTATTTGAACCATGATCTCATTAACCTTTATTTTGGGGGAAATTAATACAGATCTTGAGAAGTTGCAAGATCCATAGGAAAACCTCTCTTCTGAACTATAATAACAGTCTTCTAGTTAGTCTCCCTGACTCCAATCTGCCTGTCCAATTCATCCTGCACAGATGTGCAGCATTTTGACAGATGTCAGTCATAGGAATTGCCATGTCACTATACTATTAAAACATATTAGCTCCTTATTGCTTCTGGGGAGAAGCACATACATTAGTTCCAGTATCTTAGACCCTCCACAATATGTCTACAACCTACTTTTCAATCTATATTCTACATTTTTTCCCTTTATACACTCTACATTCCAGCTAAATACTAATAAAAAAATTAATGAGAGATAGAGAAAGAAAGAGAAAGAGAAAGAAAGAAGAAAGAAAGATGTTTACCTATAGAAAATTAAAATTGAAAATATAGATAGATCTATAAATATTGATCTATCTGTATCTCCCATGAATTTTCCATTAGTATATTAATTGGAGATATAGATAGATAGCAATTTCTCTGCATCTCCTATTAGTTTTCCATTAGTATGTTCTATATAGCTATACTATACAATATTATTTATATATTGCTTGTATATGTGAATGTGTACATACACACCTATACACATACACACCATTATGTTTTCCCCAAAAATCTTCTGGGAAATATCCTGGAGTCATTATGTAAACTCTGATTTAAAAATAATATTTAAAACATGAAAAGTGAAAACGTGTTATACCAAATGTATTTGGAAGAACTGACTTCTATTTTACTAAGGATAAAGTTAGAAACGCTCAGAAATCAAAAGGGTATGGGATGAAATAAGACATTCCAGATTTAAACCTGGAAAGTTTATGGGTTAATTAAAGGTTAGTCAAGGGTTAATTTAAACTGCCTCATTTTACTGATCAGGAAATTGAGGTCCAGAGAATTAAAGTGATTTATCATGCAAGGTTACACAGATTTTAAGTGAATACTATTTTTTGGTAAATAGTAAGAGGAAACACACACACACGTATGTCTATATATATATATATATATATATATGTATATATATTTAGTTTTAAGCTTTGCAAAGCTCATTACATATAGTATCTCATTTGATCAGTTACCAGCTCTCCCTCAAAAATATTATACAATCTATTTTTGTGTATTTTAAAAGTCATCCCCCATGCTTTAAAAATACTTCTTCACACATGTTTATATTAATCCTCTTCTTCCTTCAAAGGTAAGTTCATGAGCCACCTCTTTCCCATATCTTTATGTAATACATAGAGAAACTAATGTTTTCTTCTTAAACCATCATATATCCTATATTTGCAGCACTACAAGATTCCAGGTTTAGAACTGGAAAGAAGCTGAATTGAATTCAATTTGAAGAAAATGTTGAGGACACCAATTTTCTAAGGTCTTCCTTTTTGACCCACCCAAACTTTGCAGACTATGGGAGAAGAACATAGACACTTTTAGGTCCTGAAACACATCAAAGCATTTAATCACAGGCCAAGCCATAAGCTCCATGTATGACATTTCAGAAGCAGCTTCAATAAGTTTAGAAATGTCCATATATGATCTATAATATGAAGCAATTGGATTAAATGATCATCTACAGGCATTTTTTTTTGCTAAGTCAATTCATGGTGAATAAAGCATGTATGGGTTAACAATTTTCTTTAATGTAGGGTATACATACATTTTTGGAATAATAGATTTTTAAAGTATTATAATAAATATTTGACTCTAAGTGGATTTTGTTTATATTTATGGAACTAAGGTAACTCTTTTTTCCTCTTCTAATACTTTTTAATTGGGTAAAAAGTAAACAAACATCGGACCATGTCCCCTTCAAGGACTTGAATGCACATTCTGTAAATAAATAAATAAATATATATATATATATATATATATATATATATATATATAATGTATACTCGTGATAATGTAGTTATCTGACATAATCTGCATTTCCAAGACAGTCAATTAATTCAGTTTATCCTAAGGTGAGCTGTCTAAGTGGAACTATGAAATGAAATATATAATGCTGAGATCCTCCACTTGCTATTGGTTTAAAAATATAGTCATCAGAGACACAAAACGAATGTGTTGCAGAAGATCATAGCAAGGATGTGTCAGTGTGTGCGAGTATGTATGTGTGTGATATTAGTTGCCTTCAATTATGTGCAGATTTGTCATGTGGAGGAGAAAATTAGACATATTCTTTTAGGCCTCAGAAGATAGAAGTACGAGTAAGAAATGGATATTGCAAAGAGGCCAAATGAGCTTTAACGTCAAGAAACACATGAAACAACAACAACCACAACAAACCACCAACAAGGACAAGAACAAGAACAATAACAGCAATTTCCTTAACAGAACCTTACAAAAGTGGCCTGGGCTGCCTCCAAAGATGGTGGTTCTCCTCTCCTTGGAATTTTCTTAATTGTAAAATGAAGATAATAATAACATATACTTTGAAGTTATTATGAGGATCAAATGAGAAAATATGTGTTTAAAGCAAAATGGCTAGTATAGTGCTTGGCACATAGCATGCACTCTTTAAATGTTTATTTCCTTATATGCTCTATATAGGTTTGACTGCATGACCAGAGAGTTCCCTAGAAGTCTCAAATTCAGTGATTCTGTGGCCAGTCTAATTCATGATAAAGGCTTTGTAGATACAGAAGTTATCCTGATATTTTAAATGCTTATATATATGGACATAGGGCATCTAGGTGGCATAATGAAGCCTGAAGTCAGGAAGTCTCATCTCCCTGAATTCAAATCTAGCTTCAGATACTTACTAGCTGTGTGATCCTGCGCAAGTCACTTAACCCTGTTTTCTTCAGTTTCTTATCTGTAAAGTGAGCTGGAGAAAGAAATTGAAAAAAACTCCCGTATCTTTGTCAGAAAAAACCCCAAAGGTGTTCAAGAAGAGTCAGACATGATTGAAATGACTCAAAAACAAATAAACAAAAAACATATGAACCTATGACTGCTAACTAAACTACTAAAAATTCTACCTTCACATCAAGACTAGAATAAAAGCTATAGACCTGATTCTCCCTACTCCCAGAATCTTCTGTGACATACTTCTTGAAAGAAATCAAGGCAAAGCTTAAGTTATTTACATTTAAAAGTTATTCTCTATAAAACTTAGCTTTTAAAATTAGTTATAAATATGAAATTTGATTTCAATAAATTCTGGGCAGATCATCAAGATCACAGTCTTCTCTGATGTTTTTACAGGATAAATATCTTCACAGACTGATCTTTTTCAAAATTTCTGAAATCTTAATGGTTTTATTCACATATCCTTCCATGCATTTACATAATCATGAATATTAGAAAGAAAAAAGTTCTCTTTGTGTAAAAGATAAGACTGTCTAGTTCTAGAACTCTATTTGATAGGGAGCAAGTAGGTTAAAGAAATATTATATGTCCAGAAATTCTGTGAGTCCCAAAATTGGAAGTGGATGGAAATGATAGCAAAGCCTGGAGTGTTTTAGATCTGCTTCAGGGTTTGTGACATTATTTACTAGTTTCAAGATATGTTTTCTTGTTTGGAAAAACATAGGTTTGATTAGACTTGAATAACTATCTTCTCTATTTTTATGCAATAGATAATTATTTTGTGAAAGAAAATAGAAATAGAAAATAAGCAGATATTCTTCAACAGTCTGTAATTTTCAAGCATATCCACAATTCCATGCCTACATTTACAATTTGAATAAAAGTAAACAGAAAATAAGTAATAATACTTTACTTTAATCCTATCTAATGCTTTTCCAAAGGATACAAAGAAATTTATAAACAAATGATTAATCCTGCCTATCTCCCAACATTTGAGTAATTACAAAAATGGAAAAGTCATTCTCTGAAACAGGCAATGGGTAGAAAGAACTACAGATTTAGAATTAGAAGACCTGGATTCAAATCCTCTCTATATATTGCTCCCTTTGTGACCTTAAGAAAGTTGTTTTTCCCTGAGCCTCAGTTTCTTCAGCTGTAAAATGAGGTCAGTGGACTAAATATTGCCATACATTCTTCCACTTCTGATATTCCACAACCATATGCTAGAATTGTTCCATATTCCTTAAGCCTAATATAAATTAGGTAAACAAATATAGCAAACTAAAAATGAAGAATTAATCATTTTGTTCGCTTTTGTGATTGCTCTAATTAAGATTTCAAGACGATGTATGGGAAAACCTTGAGGGTCTTTATAGAAAAGATGAAATGGTGATGAGTTATGGGATAAACTTTATTAATATTTTTTCATATATGCCTCAGGCCAACTTATTTCCTTAGTGCCCCTGTACTATGTTCTTTAAAAAATGGAGAGGGCTCTGTCTTAAGGTTCAGATTACCTAACTTTGTGGCTATCTGAGGAATGCATGTTAATCTCTAAAAGATATTAAAAGTCTAAAAACCACAAGACACATATAATTTTCACCCACACTTTGTTTATTTCTGTGTCTCCTTCCCACTCTCCATCACTCAATTACTCCAAACTTCTTACTGCTGAGAATTCCAAAGGCTTTACTACCAGAAGTGGGTGGGGCATGGAGTTGGAGGAAATAGGAGGGAGGAAAGAATTGATTGTAGTGACAATCCACAGACATTTAGGAGCTGTACAAAGCCTCTTATTTTGACAATCATTTACGAAGTCAAAACCAGTATTAAACCCAAGATTTCCTAACAGTGATGCAAATAATGAAAGTACTCAAACCCTACTTACTCTCTTTTAAGACATATACAGTACATGAAAGAAACACAATTATCAAAAATACCAGACACCTATATCCTACTGTAATGTGTCTTTCAGTCTTTCCATCTCATTTCTGCTTGTACTTCACTATACTCTTCCATCATAACCACTATCTAGGGTTGTCAATACATCCAAGAGGCTCCTAAGCACATATCAGGGTCTGGTGAAGCTTATCAGCAATAATTAGGACAGGATTCAAGAGGGAAATAAATATACTGACAAACTCTAACTCAGTGTTGACCATGGCCACCCAAAACATGACCATGGGGGAAAAATTAAGTCAAGTCTTTTGCCCATATTTTATGCCAAAAATTATGTTTATGAATCAAAACAATTTCTTGTTAATTAAAAACTCTTTACTTTTATAACATCTTATGGTAAGAAATCATTTTCTTATATACTGAAACATTCCATTCTCATAATTAGAATATGAATTAAATAGCAGAATTATTAGCATCAAAATTTTACAGATGAGGAAAACAAAGCTTGTTAGGCTCAGTGACTTGCCTAATGTAACATTGTTAGTAAAATTCAAGGACTGAAATTTAAGTATTCTGCCTCATACTTAGAAGCAAACACTGAACTTTTATTTTCCCTGCTGTTACAATATTCAATGGCATGCATCCAAATTAATCATGACCTAGAATAGAACTATGGATAAATTCCAGTCAAATGCTATCATATGCATTATTAGATTAACATGCCCAGTTCAGGAGGAACTACTTGCAATATAGTTAAACAAAAATATCTGCTTTATAAAATCCACTGTAGAAAACAAAACCAAGAAAAGTAATACAAGCAATTATCAAAAAATTGTGATGATATTGAAAGTTGATAAAGTCTGTTAGAGATTGATAGTGAGTTTGGGGCCGAGTCATCTGTTAACATAAAAGATAATCCCATTACACAGCAAGCTTAAATATATTGAAGATGAAGATGATGAAGAAGATATTGATGATGATGATGATATTAGAGCAAGAATGAGTAAAAGAAGAAATCCTAAAGAAGATGCACAAATTAAAGGAGGAAGAAAGAAGATCATCTTCATAATGGATAGAGGAGGAATAGTTGGCATTATGGTAGATGGACCAAAGGAGAGAAAATGCACATTTTAATTAGATAAAATTAAAAAATTGTACCTGAATTCAATGAATAAGGTAAACAGTTAACTCAGAAAAAAAAATTGCTGCAAACTTATATATAAACATCTGATATTCATGAGGTATAAAGAACTGATGTAAGTATTCAGAAACAAAAGTCATATCCCAATATGTAAGTGGTCAAATTTTAGTAAGATTTTTTTTTGTTTTTTAAACAAGAAATGGAAATTATTGAAAACCGTTTAAAAAATGTCCAAATCACTGATTATAAAAGGAATTCAAATTAAAATACCACTAATATCCCATTTCAAACAGTCTTTAAAGTTGTTACCCAGGCATAGATAACAAAAAAAGAAAAAAATGGCAACTGCTAGAAGTGCCATGGGAGGAGAAAAAATATGTAAATATATGTATGTGTCCATGTAATATACAATTATAAATATAGACATATATTTGACATTTATCTAAGTGAAAGACTGGAAACAAAGTGTGAATTTATCAATTAGGGAATTGCTAAAGAAATCATTCTTTATAAATGTATCAGAATATTATTATGACAAAAGAAATAATAACTATGATAGATTCATGATTATCTAGGATAACATTTAAATTGATTTATATTCACAAGTGAATTTGAGCAAACATTTAAAGAACAATTAATTCCAACACTACATAGATTATTTGAAAAAAATTGGCAAATAAGGAGCCTTGCCAAATTCCTTTCACAATATAAATATGGTGCTGATATCTAAACCAGCAACAGCAAAAACAGTGAAAAAACTATAAACCAGTTTCCCTATTGAATATTGATGTAAAAATGTAAATAAAGGTGGGATTTATGGCAGGAATGCAGACTTGGTTCAATATTAGGATAACTATTAGAATAATTGACCAAATCAATCACTATATATATATATGTATGTATATATATATGTGTGTGTGTGTGTATACATATATATGTATATATACATATATATATATATATATAATTTTCTCCATAGATACAGAGAAAAAAGCTAATAGAATACTTATTCCTATTAAAAAATACTAAAGAGCATAGGAATCAATGGAGCTTTCCCATCATCAAGCATTATCCATAATGAGGTTAAACTAGAAGCCTTCCCAATAAGATCAGAGGAGAAGCAATGATGCCCATTATCACCATTATTAATCAATATTGAACCAGAAATGCTAGCTATAGAAATAAGATAAGAAAAGGAAATTGAAGGAATTAGAATAGGCAATGAGGAAACAAAACTATTACTCTTGGTTGATGTTACAATAATTTATTTAGAGAATCCTAGAGAATCAATGGAAAACAAGTTGAAAGAACATGAAAATTTATCAAAATAAATATTAGAACTGAAAGTCATTCCAAAGGCATTTGTAATTCTTCTATTTCATGAGAAACCTAGGATGTAGCACTTAGTTCAACATAAATTTACCTTCATCATCTTGGTCATGTCTTTCTAGATTAGAGGTTCAGGTTTTCAGTAGGATTGGCTTCCTTTATAATCCTGTTTATTTTATTTTATTCACTTAAAATATTTTTCAGAGAAGAGGCTCATAAGTTTGCCTCATGAGATTTCCCAAGTGGTCCATGACACCCACTCAAAGATTAAAATTTGCTCTAGAGAAACTCTTTATTCCTTTCAGTTCTAAATCTATGATCTTGTGGTGATATAACAATCCCTGAAATACATTTCTTATATAAATGAAGAGATAGAATTGAATGATTTCTAAGGTCCCTTCCAGCTGTAACATTTCAACTATACTATTTCACTTTCTTGCCTGTGAATCACTCTGGAAAAGGAATTCAAAGAAGAAGGAGCAAAGTCATTCAAAGGTTGATCCTTTCCACCAGTGTCTTTGCTAAAAAAAAATAAAATCCCAAATGGGGTCACAAAGAGTCAGATATGAGTGGAATGACAGAACAACAGATCCAGTGGTCTTTGTGCTCTAAAATCCCTGGAATCTGTGCTTTCAATCAGCAACTTCTACTTTCAATCCATCTAATTTACTCTTACCTTCAAATAACATGGCTTCTTACCTCCTAACTGATTTTGTTTTAGAAGATTATGAATAATGATTTGGAGAACTTGGTGGCCTACTTTTGAGCATTCTATTCTATTGTAATTGACCTTGTTGCTTCCTTCCTACTTCACAAAAATTTCTTCTAAGGCTTTAGGTGACATTCCAGTTTCCTGTTTTGACTTCAATATCTTCAACATATTTTGCCTGATATTTCTTCTTCCTTCCATGTGTGCTGATTGTAAGCATTTTCTCCCTCCCTCTATCCCTTCCCTTTCCCCCCCCCCTTTCCCTTCACACCCTTAGTTATCATCATATTACTGATGACATAAATAATCTGTATATACCTAAGTATACAAGTCTGGATGTGATGTCCAATATGTTGTAGTAAAAAGTAAAATGGATTTGGAGTAAGAGTGTTTGGCCTCAAATTCTGTTCATGCCAGACAAAGGAAGGTTGTTTCTTTTTTTGATCACTATATCAATTAGTAAACTATGGTTAAAGGCAAATCCATATCCATAAAAAATTAGAAAATATTACAAAATTGAGAATTCTGGTTATCTAAAATTGAAAAGCTCTTGCCCTAACAATAACACATTATTAAAATCAGAAGATGATTTTTCTGGAGATTAATATTTTTTAATTTACCAGTTCAATTGTGATAAGTCTAACATTCAATATCTATTGACACAAATGTATGATTTAGTCATTTTCCCAAAAGATAAATGTTCAAAAGATAAAATCAAAGCATATTCTAAAGAACTGAAAATTAACAATGACAGTATATGGGGAAAATTGTTCCAAAGTACTACTAATAGAGAATTACAAATTAAAGCAGTTGGAAATAAAAATTATAATGGCATCACATCAAATTTACAGTGATGACAAAAGATGGAAACAATCAAAGTTGCAGAGATTTGGTAAAGAAAGGAACATAAATAAATTAGTGAATATGTAAACTGCTCCAATCATTCTGTAAAATAATTTGGATTGCATGTGAAAATTCACTAAATTATGAATTCCATTTGACCTACTGGGCTTATGCCCCAAATAAGTCAGTGATAGAAAGACCTACTCTATGAAAATATTCAAATCAAAGACTTGGAAACATAGGTATTGTCTGATAATTGGGGAATGCTTAAACAAATTGTGACATATGAATATAATGAAATATTATTGGTTCCTATCAAATAATGAAAAAAGAAAAATTAAAAAAGCATAAGAAGGCTTCTATGTGCTAATGAATAAAATAGAAGCAGAACTACATTATACCCAGTAAGAACAATAATTTAAACCAAGACAATAGGAAAAGGCAACATCAGTTTCAATACGATCCCCAAAGTTGGTTCCAAAGGTCTCATATTGCAACAAAACTCCTTCCACTTAGTAGTTTGGTAGTGGCTTATGGATATATACTGTTTTATATTCTTTCAGTCTACCAGTTTTTCCGGAGGAAATATGAGGGAGCATACTATAGGAGATATACATTGTGAAGAAACTATGGTATTAAGTATGACACCATTAAAACATAATAAATAATAAGATCAAAATTAGTTGTCTCTGTCAGTTACTCCCTTTATGACCTTCTTAAAGTCCCTTGACATCTCTATGACTCAATTTTCTTATTCATAAAATGAGGACTGTTGGTCAAAGGTTATCTTTTTATTTTAAATAGTGTGGTTATACACCCTCTTGCAAGTTCTACTTCCATATTACAGTTAGTTATTAAAATGTTTATTTGGATACCCTAATATGTGTGTGTGTCTGTATGTACTTGTGTGTGTGTATATATATATACACATGTATGTGTGTATAATCTCTAAATTTTAGTCCCTCCTCTCTCCATCATAAAAAAGTCCCTTATTCAACTTTTCTCTTAATGGTAGGAGAAGCATAATTCTAATCTTTTAGATGACGAAGCTTGGAATAATTTTTCCTTCCCTCCATTATATATTATATTTCATAATTCATTGTTCTCTAGATTCTCCCTTGGAAATATGTCATAAACTGATCATTTACATTATAATACTACTGCTTCAACTAGAATTTAGGCCTTCACTCTTATCTCACGGCTGAATTTCTATAACACTAAACTAACTTATCTGTCTGACATTGCCTTTCTCCCTCTGCACTCCATCCTATATATCACTAGCATTGCTGTTGTTTTGTCACTCTTTTGTTTAAGAACCTTAAAAGCTTTTTAATTACATGATTCAATCTCAGAGTTACACATTTATAAGGATTAGAATTCACTTCTGGGATGACCCTAAATTTAGAATCTTCTCTTCCTTAAGTTCTTACATTGCAAACTCTCCCCCAAGGGCTCCTGATTTGTGTAACCACGTGCTAGTCATTTCTGCTCTTTAAGCTTCCATGTCATTATCTATAAACTAAAAGGTTTGGACAAGATAACCTCTACTGTTATGACCCCTTCCATAGGGTCATATATTTAGAACTGGAAGGTATCTTAAAGGTCATCAAGGCTAACCCTCTTATTTTATAGATAATGAAACTGTGACTCAGATAAATTAAATTATTTGCTGACAGTCACACAGTTATTACATGATTAGGGCAGGATTCAAATCCAGATCTTTATATTACTCATGCAATATATTTTCTACAGTACCACACTGCCTCTAGCAGTTGGGAATTCTGAACCTTGGATGTCAATGTACTTATATTCAAATCTAAGCACTATCTTGCAAAGAAAGGAATGGAGGGAAGGAAGAAGGAAGGAAACAAACATTTATTAAGTATCTATTATGTGCCAATCTCTGTGCTAAGCATTTTACAAATGTTTCATTTGATCCTCATAATGAACCTGGGAAGTAAGTACTATAAATTAGCTCCAGTTTACAGTTGAAAAAAAGTCAAGTAGACAGAATTTAATGATTTGATGAAGGTGACACAGTTAATAAGTATTTGAGGCTGAATTTTAACTCAGTTCTTTGAGGTGACAGGCTCAGAACTCTATCCTTTGCAACGCCTAGCTGCTTCAGCATGTTTTAGAGAAGTAGCCTATATGTATATCTGAATGTATGTATGTATGTTTGTGTGAATGTGTTGGTACATGGGAAAGAATTCATTTAATCCAAATGCTTCTCTAGACCTACTTATCTGACAGAGATGAGAGAATTCAAAATGTAGGGAAGAATACAAATATGTAAATTTAAAAGAAAAAAGTATTGCTAAAGTACTGGGAACATATTCAGCCATTGAGTTCCCATTATTTATCAGTGTCTCTTAGGATGTCCTTTGGCCTGCTGAGAAAATCTCATATTGTTTTCATCACAGACACTTTAAAAAAAAGACTAATTTAAATGAAAATAATGTTTTATTATTTTATTATAATGCACACTTACTCTCTACTTTTGATTACGCTTGTCAAAACTCAGATAAAATGGAATATTTTATCATGACAGCAAAGGAGGGGCAAAGAATCTATGAATATTTGACATTTCTAAAATAATGTATCTTTCATGAGCAGTAACTGCAGGGACTCTGTTTGAGAGGATATCCTCAGACCATTATCTGCCATTGTATTGGTTTCCTACAAAAGATCACAAGTCATAAATCGGGATAAAACCTACTTATGAAGTAAGAAAAAAAGCAAAATATATCATCCTTCCTTGGACACCAGCTAAGAAAATAGGCATAGGATCAAAGAAATGGAGGGGAGAAGAAAAAATATTTTCTGATATTGTTTTCAATAATTAAATAATACCTAAATTATTTACATTGTAACATTAATAAACCAGGGCAATGTAAAAAACAATCCCAAATAGTATTTCTTTACGCACTGATGATTCAGAATGACTATTTAATATTGTCATATTTGTTTTTATTCCAAACTATTAACTTTAAAAATGATACATCCTCAAATTGTTTCAACAATTCATGGCTTCCATAACTCACTGATAAATTCAGATAAATTTTTGACATTTTTCTCTTGTAGTTCCCAAATCTATCTTTTTCCCTATCCCCTTACTATTATACTATTACACATACACACACACACACACACACAGACACACGCACAGTTTCGAGATAAAATCTAGCAGATTCAAGACCTTCTTTGATACATCCCCATTTCTTATACATTTAAATTTTCATCGGTCAAATCTAAAATTGATAGGATTAGTATTCATTATTTACAATAGAGTTTTCTAAAGGACTAATAAGGTACTTGGGAATTGCAAAGCCTTTTCCAGATTTGAAATTATTTCAGGGCCATTTTGGAGAAGTCTGAGGCCTGCTATCACTAACTAATGTTACTAGAGCTGAACTATTAGAGGTGCAGTGACAAGCTGCTCTCCTGGGAAAATTATAGATCCTGACTGTATAATCAAGCCTCCCAGACAGAATAGACTATTTTATTCTTAAATTTTTTGTATTATAACAACAACAATAATAACGTGAAGAATAGCTAGTATTGATATAACATTGTAAGGTTGGCAAAGAGCTGTCCATCAAATGAAATACTATTTGTAATGCACTTAGCACAATCCCTGGTACATAGTAGGCACTTAATAAATGCTTATTTCCTTTCCTTCTCCTCATTTGATTCTCCCAACCACCTTCTAAGGGAGATGCTATTATTACCCCCATTTTGCAAATGAGGAAACTGATCCTGAGAAAGCTTAGGTGACTTACTTAGGGTTACACAGTTTTGAAGTATCTGAGGAATCTGAGCTCATGTCTTCCTAACTCCAAGTTCAAGGCTCTATCCACTGGTCTACCTACTTACCTTAATGTGTGCTCCTCAATATCTAGATTTCTTCCCAAATTATTTTGATTTTTCCAGGGCTGCTTTGTAGAAGAGAACTTGGAAAAAATAAATGGTTTATCTCAAATCCAGAAGCCAGGAGAAACAAAATAACATGAAAATAACAACAGCAACAGCAACACCTTAGAGATCAGCCTGGTCACACCAAGAAGTTCAGTGACTTGTTCATAGTCAGAGCCAGTTGTCAGTGGAGAACAAATCCCTAAACTTAAAGGGTTTTAGAAAGAATTTTATTGTTTGTTAAACCATAAAAAGATGTGGCTCCTTCCTAGACCCTTTGTGAAATTTACATTATGTAGAGTTCAAATGAGTCACAGCACATGAACTGTTGCACTTACTTTGCTTGAGGTATATAGGTTATGTTCAATATAATTTGGACAACGCCAGAATACAAACCAGTGTGGAACTCATAATGCAAACCCAAAATAAGACCTGGTTTATCAGACACAAAACACAAATATTTTGGGTAGACTCAAGAATTATGAGATCTCTGGCTAACCTGTAGCATCACTGAAGTTAGCCTGACCTCTACTGTAAGCTTTGGGTTAGATAATTTCTAGTCACATAAAGCTACATTCGAATAATAATAATAAATAACAAAATATTTTCTCTACATATCATGTGTCAAATGTGACCTCAGGTCTTCCTGAATCCAAGGAAGATCACTCCATCCACTGTGTCATGTTTCCTCTCTTTATTGCCCATGGTAGGTAATGTTTGTTGAACTGAATGGAATTGAACTGAATCCTTGGCCACTTAGTAGGTTGCAAACATACACACACACACACACACACACACACACACACACACATATACACATTATATATATATACATATATATATACACGCATACTATATATACACATATACATACATAATGTGTGTATGTATTTTTTTTGTCCAGTACTGAAAAGAAATATCCAGGGATAGAATTGTTATATTTTGTGTCTCTTTTCCCTCCTTAAGATGAGGGAATCTGAGAGTCAGAGTTGTCTTAGGACATTAATTTAAGTGGGTTCCAAGAAATTTCTTTGGAGTCATTTCTTCTTTCTGAGTCTCAGAATGCTGATATGTAAAAAGGAGTTTGAACAAGATGATCTCCAAGATCACATCCAGTTTTAACATTCTAGAGCTGTATATCTTATATCAAATTATCTACTACCATTAGTTACCATGTACTTTCCCCTCCCTGTTTTTCCTTCATTATTCCACTCTTGATCTCAAATTCCCTACCCTTCTCTCTAAATGCCAATAACCACTTTCTTCTTACTTAGAATGACATGTATAGAAAGTCTATATACTTCAAGAATGTATCTACCAACAGTAGCCTGTAAAAAAGCCTCTAGAAACATAATCATATAAAGTCAGAGAAATGATTTGTCAAATATCTAATGGTAATATCTGGGAATCAAATCCTAATCATCTGACCTCCAGCATTCTCAATTGTAGTGCATTGTACAAAGGCAAAGTATTATTATTAGCATTTGTACAAATCTCACTATCCAAGACATATTCTCAAACTTTGTGTTCATGTCCAATTCCTTGTGACCTTGTAAGGGTTTTCTTGGAAATCATATAGGAGAAGAAATCAGCTAAGTTCCTTGGTTAGGGTCACACAAGTAGTATCTATGTCTGGATTTGAACCCAGGTCTTCCTGATACAGGCCTAGCAAGTTATCCAATGAGTCACCTAACTACCTCTACCAGTTACCAAAATAAAGAAGATAATGCTGCTGAACCTTACAAGGGCAATGAAGTAAGGACAGCAATCTTTGTTCCCTGAAAGTGACTACCTTTTGCTCTATTACCCCCAGAGCTGCATGCTACCAGAAAGCTTAAGCACAGAAAAGCACCTTAATCCTGAGTAGTATTTGTTGGAGAATAGCTCATTATAATTCACTGGATACAACATGATTTAGTGCAATCTGTCAATCAACAAGAACCTGCTAAGTACTTACTAAGTACTATACTAAGCCCAAAGGGTACAGAGTTAAAAAAAAATAAATTCTTGCCCTTAAGGAATAAGGGAACTTACATCCTAATTTGTTCATATATGAAAATAACTGGAGTGGGAATAATAAAAAATTGATATATTAGGATGATACTGAAAGGTAAGATTGCATAGTGAATAAAATGTTTGAGTATTAGCCATGTGACCCTGTATATGCATGCAAGTATGTATGTGTGTATATACATATATATGTATGGGAAGAAGCAAACATTTATTCAGCACTTTCTATGTGTCAGTCACTGTGTTTAGTGTTACATCCAATTTGAGGCCCACAACAATCCTGAGAAATAGATATTATTACTATTTTTTTATATATAAGGGAAGTGAAACAGACACTCAGTGATTTGCTTAAGGTTACCACCTAGTAATTAACTGAAGCCAGATTTTAACTCAGATTGCGTTACCTCCAAATCATACATGTCTATCTCTCTCTCTGTTATATGTGTGTATGCATGCATATATGTATGTACATGTGTATGTATATGTATATATGTATCCATGCATGTAGTTATGTATATTTACATGTATTATATAAAATAATATGTTTTGATATATAAATGCAGGCAATATTATGTGTGCATACATAAATGAATGGTGTGTATATACATGCATGTGCATATATATTACAACACACATATTATATATATGCATACATACCAGTGTACTTATAAGTGTTGAACAACTAGCTCTCTCTATATGTATGTATGTATGTTTAAATGTATATACATATATGCATATAGATAAATAGATGTACAGATTAATGTATTGCTGTATAGATTGAAAGATATGAAAGTGTATTTCAACATTAGTTTCCCCTATAATCTTTTGTATTATATATATGTATACCTATGTATATATGTATATATTATAAACATTATTTTGAGAAGGGTTCAATTGGTTTCAATAGATTGCTAAAGGGGTTTATTTTATGAAAAAAATGTTAAGAATTTCTGTTGTATTGGAAATCCTAGCAATAGGAATGAGAGAAGAAAAAGAAGTAGATGGAATCAGAATATGGAATGAAATAATAAAACTGTCTTTTTTTGCAGATGATATGATAATATATGTGGAAAATCTCAAAGAAAAATGAAAAGTTAGTTGAAACAATTATTAAATTTAGTAAAGTATCGGGATAGAAAGTAAATCCACATAAATCATCAGCATTCCTATATGTCACAAACAAAACTTTGCAAGAAGAGATAGAAACAAATATCCCATTTATAATAATCTAGACAGTATAAAATACCTGGGAGTAAACTTACCAAAATAAGCCTAGGAAATATAAAAACAAAATTACAAATAAAACTTTTTGTACAAATAAAATTGATTTAAATGACTGGAGAAATATTATTTGCTCATGAGTACACAGAGCCAATGTAATAAAATGACAATTTTACCCAAACTAATTTATATATTCAATGTCATCCCAATTAAATTACCAATTTTTTTACTGAATTCAAAAAAATAATAACAAAATTCATTTTAAAAAAGTCAAGAATATAAAAGGAAATAATAAAAGAAAATGTAAAGGAAGGAGGTTTAGCAGTACCAGATCTTAATACTATAAGGCAGTAGTCACCACAAATATCTGGTACTGGCTAAGAAATAGAAAGGTAGATCAACGGAATAGAGTAGGCATATAGTTTATATCAGAAAATAAACATTATGCTAGACAAGTGCAGAGATTGAATATTTTGGGATAAGAATTCAGTATTTGGTAAAAAAAAAAAATTAGGTAAAACTGGAAAGCAATATGGCAGAAACTGGATATAGACCAATATCTTACAGCATTCACCAAGGTAAGGTCAAAATGGATACCTGACCTACATATAAAGAGAGATTTTACAAGAAAATTAGAAGAACATGGAACATATTACTTATCAGACTTATAGATCACAAATAATTTATGAATAAACAAGAGATAAAGAGCAAAGTTAGGCAGAAAATGGATTTTTCAATTACATTAAATTTTAACATTTTTGCATAAATAAAACAAATTTGTAACCAAGATCAGAAGGAAAGCAGAAAATTGAGGGGAAACTTTATAAACAGTTTCTTAGATAAAATTTCATATCTAAAATATCTAAAGAACTTTATCAAATCTGTAAGAATATGAGTCCTTATCGAATTGATAAATGGTCAATGGATATGAATGGGCAGTTTTCAGAGAAAGAAATCAAAACAAATTATAATCATAAGAAATGTTCTAAATCATTACTGATTAGAGAAATGCAAATTAAAATAATCTTGAGATACCATTTTACACCTACCATGTTGACAAAAGTGGTTGAAAGGGAAAATGACAAATGTTGGGTAGGGATGTGGAAAAATTTAGACACTAACTGACTGACTAACTAACTGTTGGTGGAATTGTGAACTGATCCAACTATTTTAGAAAGCAATCTGGCATTTTGCCCAAAAAGTCATTAAACTATCTATGTTCCTTGGCCTAGCAATATGAGTACTTGGTCTATTTTCAAAGATAATTTGGTAAAAAAAATGAAAAGAACCAGTATGTTGTAAAATGTTTAAAGCAGCTCTCTTCACGGAGGCAAAGAACTGGAAATTGCAGGGATGCTCATCAATTGGGGAATGGATGAACAAGTTGTCATATTTGATTGTGATGGAATATTACTGTGCTAAAAAGTGATGAGCTCAATGATTTAAAAAATACATATGTATTTCTTTTTAGTTTTCAACATTCACTTCTATAAGATTTTGACTTCTAAATGTTCTATCCTCCCTCGATTCCCCACTCCTCCAGACAGCATACAATCTGACATAGGCTACATGTAAAATCATATTAAACATTTCCACCTTAGTCGTGTTATAAAGAAGAATTAGAACCAGAGGGAAAAAAACACAAGAAAGGTCATGCAAACAAGAGACAGAGAAAATAGTATGCTTCAATCTGTATTCAGACTCCAGAGTTCTTTTTTCTGCATATGGATAGCGTTTTCCATTGTGAGTCTTTAGAAATTGTCTTAGCTCCTCGTATTACTGACAAGAGTTAAGTTGATAAAGCTGGTCATCACACACTTTTGCTGTTACTGTGTACAATGTTCTTCTGTTCTGCTCACTTCACTCAGCATCAGTTCATATAAGTATTTCCAGGTTTTTCTGAAATCCACCTGCTCATCATTCCTTATGGAAAAAATAGTATTCCATTATATTGATATACCACAACTTGTTCAGCCATTCCCCAATTGATAGGTATCCCATCAATTTTTAATTCTTGGCCACCACAAAAAGAGCTGCTATAAATACTTTTGTACATGCAGTTCTTTTCCCCATTTTTTAATGATGTCTTTGGGATACAGACCTAGAAGTGGTATGGTTGGGTCAAAGAGTATGTAAAATTTTATAGTTCTTTGGGCATAGTTCCAAATTGCCCTCCAGGATGGTTGGATCAGTTCACAACTCATCAACAATGATTTAGTATTCCAAATTTCACAATCTTCTCCAACATTTATTATTTTCAAGTATTATCATGTTATCTATCTGATAGATGTGATGTGGTACCTCAGAGTTGTTTTAAGTTGCATTTCTCTAATTAATCGTGATTTAGATCATTTTTATATGACTGTAGATGGCTTTAATTTCTTCATCTGAAAATTGCCTGTTCCTATCCTTTTACCATTTATCATTTGGGGAATGACTTGTATTCTTATAGCTTTCACTCAATTCTCTATGTATTTTAGAAATGAGGCTTTTATTAGAGACATTGGCTGTAAAAATTTTTTTCTCAGCTTTCTGCTTCCCTTCTAATCTTGGTTGCATTGGCTTTATTTGTGAAAAACCTGTTTAATTTAATGTAATCAAAATTACACATTTTGTATTTCATAATGTTCTCTATCTCTTGTTTGGTCATAAATTCTTCCCTTTTCCATAGATCTGACAGGTAAACTATTCCTTCCTCTCTTAATTTACTTTTAGTTTCAACCTTTATGTCTAAATAATATACTCATTTTGAATTTATCTTGGTATACAGTATAAGATGATGGTCTATGCTTAGTTTCTGCCATACTATTTTCCAGTTTTCCTAACAGTTTTTGTTAAATAATGAGTTCTTATTCCAGAGGCGTGAGTCCTTGGGTTTATCAAACAGTAGATTAGTACAGTTATTCACTATGCTTAACCTATTTCATTGATCCACCACTTGTTTTCTTAGTCAGCACCAAGTAGTTTTGATGATTGCTGTTTTCAAATATAGTTTTAGATCTGGTACAGCTAGGCCATGTTCTTTTGCATTTCTTTTCATTATTTCCTTTGATATTCTGAACCTTTTGTTCTTCCAGATGGATTTTGTTATTAATTTTTCTAGCTCTATAAATTTTTTGGTAGTTTGATTGTCATGGCACTAAATAAGTAAATAAGTTTAGGTAGAATTGTCATTTTTATTATATTAGCTTGGCCTACCCATAAGCAACTGATACTTTCTTATTTATTTAGATCTGACTCTATTTGTGAGAAGTGTTTTGTAATTGTATTCATTTAGTTCCTGGGTTTGCTTTTTACCTTAGTGAAATGGATTTTTCTTGCTGATCCTCCAAATTTCCTGGGCTGAGACTGCTCCATCTCACCTTTGTGCTGGCTCCACTGTTTCAGGATTATTCCTGGTTGGGGGGTGGGGGATGCTATTTTCTGTTTTAAGAGGTCAGAAAGGTACAGTGAAAGCCACTTACTGCTTACTCCTCCATCTTGGCTCCTGGAAGTCCCTAAAGTCATTCGTAAACCAGTATTGCTGTTACTGTATACAATGTTCTCTTAGTTCTGCTCATTTCATTCTTCATTATTTCAAGCAAATGTTTCCAAGTGGTTTTTTTCTAAAATCATTGAGCCCTTCCTGCAGTCAGGATGAAGGAGTAAGCACTATCATTCTCTCTTTTTGACCTCTCAAAAAAGCCAGAGACTAGCTCATAATGATGTCATTGTGGTCCTTTTTGAGAATAAAGGATAACAACCAACCAACCAAAAATATTGATAATAATTGTTTTTAAATGTTTGATGGAATTCATTTGAAAATCCATCTGGCCCTGCAGATTATTTTAGGGATTTCATTGATAGCTTGCTCAATTTGTTTTTCTAAGATTCTATTATTTAAGTATTCTATTTGCTCTTTTGTTAATCTGTGCAATTTATATTTTTGTAAATATTCATTCATATCAATTTGATTGTCAGATTTATTGGCATATAATTAAATGAAATAGCTCCTAATAATTGCTTTAGTTTTCTCATCATTGTTGATGAATTCATCCTTTTCATTTTTGATACTGGTAATTTGGTTTTCTTCTTTCTTTTTTTTAAATCAAATTAACAATGGTTTATCTATTATGTTGTTTTTTTAAATAAAAACCATTTCCTAGTATTATTCATTAGTTCATTTTTTAAACGTTCAATTTTATTGATTTCTCTTTTGATTTTTAAGTTTTCCAGTTTGATTCTTAATTGAGAATATTTAGTTTGTTTTTTCTAGTTTTCTTTTTAGTTCCATGCCCAATTCATTGATCTACAATTTCTCTATTTTATTGATATAAACATTTAGAGATATATGTTTTTCCTCTAATAATTGCTTTGGCTGCATCCCATAAATTTTGGTATATTGACTCATTGTTATAATTTTCTGTACTAAAATTATTGATTTTTCTATGATATATTCTTTGAACCACTTATTCTTTATTGTAAGATTATTTAGTTTCCAATTAATTTTCATGTATCTTTCTACTGCCCTATATTGAATGTAACTTTATTGCATTATGATCTGAAAAGGATGTATTTAAGATTTCGACTTTTCTGCATTTGTTTGTGAGATTTTTATGCCAATTCATGGCCAAATTTTGCAAGTTCTGTGTACCTCTGAGTAAAAAAATAATGTTTTTTTCTACTCCCATTCAATTTTTCTCCAGAGGTCTACCATTTCAAAGTTTTCTAGAGTTCTATTCACCTCTTTACATTGTTTCTCCATTTTTTTATTTAGATTTATGTAGTGCTGAGAGGAAAAAGTTGAGGGCCTCCATTAGTAGAGTATTACTATTTCCTCCTGTACCTCATTTATTGTTGTTTAGTCATTTTTCAATCATGTCTGAATTTTTATGATTCCATCTGGGGTTTTCTTGGCAAAGATACTGCAATGGTTTGCCATGTCCTTCTCTAGCTCATTTTACAGATGAGGAAACTTAGGAAAACAATGTTAAGCAACTTGTCCAACATCATGTAGTATTAAGTATCTGAGGCTGCATTTTACCTTTTCTCTGTGTACGTCTCTCTGCTTAAAATTTGTTTCTTGTAAACAGCATATTTTATGATTCTGGTTTTTAATACATTCTGTCATCTGCTTCTCTTTTATAGATGAGTTTATTCCATTCACATTTACAGTTAAGATAATGAAATGTGTATTTTATTCCACCTTATTTTCCCTCAGTTTATCTTTCTCTCTCTCACTTTTCACCCTGTCCCTCTTCACAGGTGTTTTACTTCTGACCATTGCCCCCTCTAATCTACCTGCTCTTCTCATTAGTGCCTTCACTCTTATCCCCTTCTCCTACTTCCCTATAAGGTAAGATAGATTTTTATATCTAATTGAATATGTATATTATTTTCTCCTTGAGCTAATTGTGATGAAAGTATGTTCAAACACTGCCCAGCACACACTCCCTTTCTCTCCACAGTAATAGCTCTTTTGTGCCTCTTTTACATTAGATAACTCACCCAATTCTTTCTCTCCCTTCCCTTTTTTTCCAGTGCATTTCTCTTTTATATTTATTTTTGTTGTTGTTGTCTGAATATCATCCAATCATAGTCAACTCATAGCCACACCCTCTGTCTATGATAATCATTCTAATTGCCCCAATAATGATAAATTTCTTAGGAGTTACAAGTACCATCTTCCTGTGTAGGAATACAAACAGTTTAACCCTTTAGAATCCCTTATGTTTTCTCCTTCCTCTTTCCCTTTTGATGCTTCTCTTGACTCTTGTATTTTTGGATCAAATTTTCTGTTCAGTTCTGGTCTTTTCATTAGGAATGCTTCAAAGGCCTCTATTTCATCAAACATACATTTTCCCCTGAAGGATTATACTCAGTTTTGCTAGTTGATTCTTGATTGTAATCTGAACCTTTAATATAGAAGCTACTAAAGCCTGTGCAATCCTGACTGTGATTTCATGACATTTGAATTATTTTTGACTGCTTGCAGTATTTTCTCATCAGCCTAGGAGCTCTGGAATTTGACTATAATATTCCTGAGAATTTTCATCTTGCTATGTCTTTTAGGAGGTGATCTTTGGATTTTTTCAATTTCTATTTCACCTTCTGGTTCTAGGATATCACAGAACTTTTCCTTCAAAATTTCTTGAAAGGTGCTATCGAGGCTCTTTTTATCAATTGTAGCTTTCCATGGTCTAATAATTCTTAAATCATCTCCACTCAATCATTTCTATCAATATGAAACTATATTTTCTTCTATTTTTTTCATTCTTTTGATTTTTATTGTTTCTTGATGTCTCATGGAGTCATTAGATGCTACTTGTCCAATTCTAATTTATAAAGAATTGTTTTCTTCAGTGACCTTTTATACTTCCCTTTCTATTTGGCCAGTTCTGCTTTTTAAGGAGTTGTTTTCTTCACTGAATTTTTATACCTCCTTTCCCATTTGGTCAATTCCGCTTTTTAAAAAGTTGTTTTCTTCTGTGAATTTTTGTATATCTTTTCCCACTTTTTGTATTTTCTTTACCAAGTTGTTGACTCTTTTTTCATGATTCTCTTGCGTTATTCTCATCTCTTTTCCTGTTTGTCTCCTTCCTCTATCATTTGATTTTAAAAATTCTTTTTGAGTTCTTCCAGGAGTTCTTTTTTTGGGTTCACACCAATTTACATTTTTCTTTGAGGCATTACTTGTAGCTCTCTTGACATTGTCCTCACATAAATGTGTTCCTTTATCCATCCTGTTACTATTATAATTTTCTATGTTCAGGTCCCTTTTTTTGTTGTTTACTCATTTTTCCATCCTATTTCATTACTTTTCACTTTATGTCAAAGTTGGACTTTGCTCCTACATTGGAGAGGGTACTATCCCAAGCTTCTTGTTCCAGAGTTCAGCACTTTCTGACTGGCTTATACCAGGCACTGGAGACTAGTTGTTGGCTTGCACTGTGAGTGAAACCACATACTGGCAGGCACCTGAAGCACAGCCTTACTGCTGGTTTGTACCAGATACAGGGTCTCTCTCAGTGCTGGCTTGCTCTAGCTGCTGGCTTGCACCTGGTCAGGGCCTCACTGCTGACTTGCCCTGTGACTTGCCCTAAAGGCTCTTGCTGCTGCCTTTCTGGGATATAGCCTGCTGCTGACTTGCTTGGGTACCACCTACACTTGACTAAAACCTCCTCCTACCCTAATGAGACAGACCTTTTCTGCTGACCTTTCAAGCTGTCCTAGGACAGAAAATTGCTTTGGTGATCCAAATTGGTTTTGAGGCATTGTTCAGAGTTTTTGAAGGGGTATTTGGGAGAGCTCATGTGAGTTCCTGACTCACTCCCCCATTTTGCCTCCAGAAGTCCCCATCTCAATCACTAAATGGATTTTTTTGGTTTTTTTAAGCATTCTCTTTACTAAAGAAATCATAAATTTGGTCTAAACAAACAAATAAACAGATAAGTAAATATGTGAAGAAATGGAGAAATTAATACAGGAATAAGTAAGCAAATAAATGATGAATAAATTAATTTAATGAATGAATGAATAAATAAATAATGGAGGTGGGTTGAGGTAGAACCTTATGGATATGATATACAGTAGCAGCAGGAGTTGAGGTTTTTGGATTTGATGGCCCAGCAACTACTTTTCTCTAAGTGTTGTTACGTAATCTGGTAGGCTACTCATATCCAAAGGATGATGAGTAAGGCAAGCCTGGCAAGTCTATAGATCTTTTATGACCTTATCTGGAATCGTTCATAACACTTTGAAACTTAGTCATGCACCAGGGTTATTAAATGATTTATTCTTTATAGTACCAACTCCATTAGATGGTACTCAGCAGGAGTCAAGAATCTGATATACTCAACCCTAAGTCTCATGAGAGGAAACACTTTGAGGAAGTATGGTATAATAAATAGATCAGATTCAGGATAACATGGGTTCAAATACATCTCATACACTTATTAGCTGTGTCACTGTAGATAAGTAATTTGACCTCATTTTGCCTTAGTTTGCTCACCTGAAAAATGAGGAGGGTTGTACTCAGTGGCTTCAAAAGCCACTCCCATCTCTAAATCTATCATCTCATAACCAAACAATGAAAGGAAAAAGTTCAAAGTGAGATTCAATGATTTATATTTATTGAAGGAGTAAGACATTATTTTCCTAGCATCCATTTTCTTTTCCACCCACTCATTCAACAATAAGAAATAAGAAATTAAAAACACCATCATAACAAATACATATATATAACATATGTATATTATATATATAAATATATAATATATATATATATATTTCTGTAAAAGAAATTGACACACTGACCATGTCTAATGATGTAAGTTTCACTCTCTCTGTTTGATCCATCACCTTGAGGGATGCATAGGTTGTTTCAGTCCTCTGGAATCATGGTTAGTCACTGCATTGCTAAGAGATTTAAAGTATTTCAAAACTACTTTAAAATAATTTTGGCATTGTATAATGGCAGTTAAATTATGTTACTTCACTCTTTCATCAGTTCATAAAGTCCTTCCAGTTACCTATGAAAGTGTCCATTTTTGTCAATTCTTATTGCAAAATAATATTTGTCATAATTTTTATCCTTTCCCCAATAATGCAGTACATCATTTAGTTTCCAATTTTTACTACTATAAAAAGAGTTATAAATATTTTAGAACATATTATTATTTTCTGTCTTACTTTTATATGTTTGTGGTAAATTTTAGTAGCAATATTACTTGGTTAATGGATTTGCATAGTTATAAGACATTCAGATTGTAGTTCTAAATTGCTTACCAGAATGGCTTGACCAATTCACAGGAACCATAGTGCATTAGTATGCCTATTTTTCTACAGCTCTGGTAACATTTGTCATTTTTCTCTTTTGTCACCTTTGCAAAGACCGCTGTATTTTCTGCAGGAATAAAAACTTCTCAAGTTTCCAGATTCATGTTGCCATTATGCAATGCCAAAATGACTTTACAAGTCATTCCACAATCCATCTATCATCTGAAATATCGAAATAAATGAAGAAAGCAAGGCTCATCGAATTTTTGTCTAGATTGACAGGATGTTGGCTTAAAAATATTTTTCTGCTTCTGTCAGTGATAAAATTTCTGAAATCCTCACCTTCTAGAAATGTGCTATCATGAAATTATTATCTGTTGCAAGGGAACAAAGGAACAACAAAAATAAATTTAATTAATATTATTATCATAATTTCACTATTAACTTATGAGGTGAGCAATATAAGTATTCTTATACCTATTTCACAAAGGAGGAAATCCATGCTTGCAGATTTAAGTGACTTATTCAAAGTAAGATATGTATGTGTTGAAATCTGGATTTAACCAAATCTTAGCAGACTTAAGACGAGGACTATTTCTTCTCTGTCATGTTGTCTTCGTTGCCAATAAGTTTTTTTCTGTGATAGAAAAGTGTCACTTCTTCTCACTAGCAGAATTTATTCCACTATCAAAAAAGGAAGTTAGAAAGTCAATAGTACATTTCAAGAATCTAGTGGTCCTTTAGAAAGAAGCCTGTTAAGTTTTCAATATGTTGCTTGAATAAGTCAAAATGTGGAAATACATTACTGAACCTCCCAGTAACTTAAAAAAAAATTTTTATAGTTTCCTGAATTAAATCAACTTCTTTCAACTAAATCCACAACTAAAAGCTATTTTCTTCATGTGAAATAGGTCAATGATTTGCAAAAGTCATCAGGGAATTGGTAATAATTTCTAGCTGCAAATAGCCAGGAAACACGAGAAACATTTCTAATCAGAAGTTACCAAAGTACCCAAGAGCTAAATATGGTATGTCCAAGGCTTTGTATTACAAATACACCTGTGCATGAATGAATTAGCATTTACATTTGCTTTAGTTTTCAGAAATTTTTTTTTTGCAAATGATACTGATATATTACTCACAGAAGAGAAAGCAATGGTCAAAGGGATTTTCCAAAAATTACACATATACAATTCCTACTGAAATCCAAATGTCATTTCCACTAAAAGAAAAAGACATTAAAATGTAATGTTTGAGAAACTGATAATATGACAATTTAATCCCATGTGAATGTGCCCAAAATATTACTAAATATTATTTTGAGTTAGTGTTATATTAACATAGTAACATGTCAGAGGCTTGTATGCATGTAACAAGTAAAAAAATGACAGCAAAGGAATAATGCAAATTTGGTCTTCATTTGCATGGTGGTGCTGTAATAAACTTTAGATGGCTTGGGCTCTAGTTGGTAAATCACTCACAAAATCATTTTTTTTTTTTTTTTACAGAGAGGCTGTTGAAAACCTTTTGCCATTCTGGCACCATGAGACAGTCATGTATTTTGTACATGAAATCAATACTTTTAGTTGCAAACCTATTTATATTTTCTTGTTTTTCTGGTTTGCCTCCAGAAAACTCAGATGAGTTATAGATATTCTGAATGATAGCCATTCTCACAGTCTTGCAGTTATGACTTAGGTACTAATAGTATTAATAATGCAACTTAATGAAGAGCAAAAATTGCAAATCTAGATTTCTAAGACAAAGCCTATAAAGCCAAATGCAAACTTTCAATGTGAGCTTAAAAATGTAACACTCCTCCACATTTGATAGAGGAATTCCATTGAATCTTGGCCAAAAATCATAATCCTGGTAGCTCATAGACTAGTTCCTGATCATATTTAGAACACTGATGAGTATTAATTACTCAATTAAAAATTGGTAATTATTATCTGTTGTAATCTATTATCTTATATTAAGTTTAATAATAATGGCTCACATTTATATAGTATATTAAAGTTTTCAAAATGCTTTTCACACATTATCATATTAGTTCTTCATAATTATCTTATTAGTTAGTTGTTCTTATTATCATCGTTTTGTCAGAAAAAGAAACAAAAAAGTTTAGGTGACTTAGAGACAATACACACAGCTAGCACATGCCTGTTGTGGGTTATAAATCTAGGCAAAACTGATCCAAAGTCAGGCATTTTACCAACTAGGTCTCATTCCTATGTACAGTAACTTTAAATTTGATGTCAAAAATGTTTTTTGTTTTCTAAATTATTATAGCTAACATCAGGTGACAAATTAAAATAAGTCTTTAAAATCACTAATAATTCTTCAATTACAAATAAAAATAACCCTGTAATATTGCCTCATGTGCATCAAGCTAGTGAATATAATAAAATGTGACCAAGTGCATTGTTAGAGCAATTTTTAAAAAACAGTATAAATTCACAACTGCTAAGGTACCATTTTGTTTCAACCATTTTAGAAAAGAATTTGCAATTATTCAAGAAAATATCCTATAGTGTCCACACTCTTCAACCAAAATTTCCATTACTGGGACAATACTTGTCCCTACCACCTCCTTGTAGCTAAGACTCATCCTTTCTCTACAGGCCAAGGAAACTATCTTCTACACTTGTTTGACCCAAGTAGCTCAGGCTCAAGCTGTGTATCTACTGGCCCAGTTTGCGGGGGTCCTCTGGCATTACTGACAAGATTTCTTGTTTGCTTAAGTGGATAAAAAGGATTACTTTACTTATATTTCAAACTCTTCAGACTTAGAACACATACGAGGTTTTGAGAGTCACCACACCCTGCTGCATGGAGCAGAAGCTTTGACATATGAAAAGAAGTGTCTGTTCAAGCTAAGTGATACTGTCCTTGTTGGATTACTTTGCTATGCTATATCTAACTATATCTCCTTAAAAGGAACTGTAGAATACCCTATGCATTTTTCATTTTGTTCCAATGCGAAACCTAAACTAACATGGGACTACCTTGAGATAGACCAATGCATTACACCAAGGAAGTTACTTACAGAAATAACAATACCTTCATCTCCTCTTTTAAAAATCTGTGGATTCTTCCATTTCTCCCTTCTCTAGTTAGAAAATTAGTATGTCTGTTTATACTGTATCCTTTAACTCACTGAGATGTCTACTAAGGCATAAAAGGTATTATAGTTTGTTTTGGATGAAGAAATAGTTACACCCAATAGAATCACAGATCTTTTGAAGTATCCAAGTAAGTAATCCTTCTCCTCTATGGATCATTTCATTTTTTCTACTCATTAACTGTCTGACAAGACTTTGGCATCATCCATGTGTGGCTGGAACATCTGCTGAAGCACAGTGGGGATGATCATTCTTAAACTGTTTTAAATCAGCTATGCTTCAATCAGTCAAAAAAAATGCAGCAACCTGTAATGATTGCTAGAGAGCAGAAAATGCTTCCTTTTCATATTTGGATCCTATGATTGGACCTCTCTCTTACTGACACACTAAGAAATAATCATTAAATTAGAATAACCAAATTAGCCCTACTATAGCTCATAGAAAGAGTCATATATAGAAATACATTTCATATCAACATATATTCTTCTATTTTCTTACAAAAATGTAAAAATGTTGTTTATATATAAGTATGCATAGAGAATATTATTATTTCTAATTGACAAGCGGGAAAACTATGCAATAAAAAAATTGTTAGTGCCATAAGGAGTTTACACAAAAATCTATAAAATAATCATGTATATGTGTGTATGTATTACCATTTTCCCATTAAATGAGGAGAATTGTACAGTAGCTAGAACTCTAACCTGAGAGTCATAAGACCTGAATTCTAACTCTTACTTTGCCACTTTCTACTTGAGTGACTGTGAACAAATCACTTAACCTTTGGGCCTTACTTACCTTGCTTATAGGTAAACTGTCTCATCTATGTCATTTATTTTCTTTTGTTTTCTTTTCTTTCTCCTCTTTCCTTTCCTCTCCTTCCCTTCCAATACTTTTTTCTTTCCTTCTTTTTCCTTTCCTTTCTTTCCCTTCTATTCCCTTCCCTTCCCTTTTCTTTTGCTTTAAAAAAAAATGAACCAACTGATGAGTCTTAGGCAGCCCCTATGTAAAGCTGGGACATCTACTGAAGGACATCTTTCTCTTGACTAATTGACTTTTAAGGTTAATGAACTAAGATGAATGAGTTTAAAAGAATTGGTCCCAACCCCACTATAGCAGAATTGAAGGGGCAGCCAAGTTTGGAGGCATAGGTCCAAGCCCCAATATTCGGGGATCACTGAGTTGTTCTTGTATCCTTGACTTGTTTTCCCCTGAGTTAATCCAGTTTAACCACATGTTCTGGCCATTACACACACTTAAAAAAATAAAGAGGCTAATTGCTTTTAGTCATTACTGGGTCCTCTATATCTATGAAATGATTTTAGCAGTAATGATAGACCCTGACACATCTATTCCTTTATATGTGTGTATAAATGCACAAAAAAAAAGATTGATTTTCTGAGTGGCTCTGGCAAGATACTTAAAATTCCTTTAGCCCAGTTTTCTTAGTCATAAAATAGTAATAATATCATTCTTAATTCTTCACTTTAATAATAGTTTTTCTGTCAGGATCAAATGGGATAAAACTCATTGAGGTATCTTGATTTTTTTTTATAATTTACAAATGTCATTTATTGTCATTTTTGTTCATTAAAATTTAGAAACTTTATGTGCAGATACAGCTTGCTAAAAATTAAGGTAAAAATTAAAAATGCTCAAATTCACATTAAATAGAAAATATACTTTAAATAAATGGTTGTCATTGTTGAGTTAAATGACTAGGTTTATTTAGCTTGGGGATTCTCAACTTTTAGATGGATATGAAATGTATAGAATCTGATTTTTTTATTCTTGTTGTTTATTTCAACGTCTAAACTAAATGAAGACATAAATGGAATTTATTTTAAATAAAAGAATGGTGTATAAAAATATCAGGCTTTATTTTGACAGATAGAGTTGTGTAGTAGAAAGGGCTCAAAATTTGCAGTCAAAAGACATTTTTCCATCTCAAGTGTAATGGTCCCAGGCATTTAAGAAAAATCATGAATTTACTGTTGTAAAACTAGAGATAGTAATACAGTTTCAACCTCAATATAAATATAATGCAGAGCCAAAAGGGCTCACTGAAATCATCTAAGCTAAACTTGCAATTTTATACCAAAGCAAAGGAGGTATATCAAAGTTCAATAACCCCAACAAGAAGCAATCACAGAGACCTCTAGTAAGTTCTTTAAAATATGTTAGTTGAGAACTATATCTTTAGACTCTAAATGCCATCTTTTCCAAAATACCTCACATGTGCTTGTGTTTATTATTCTTCTAGCCCAATGTCAACTCTATAACTTTACCAACTTGGACCATCGTGATTCTCTGAAACAGGTGATAAGCATTTTTAGAAAACAAAAGTCTTACACAATTGGAAACAAGATATCAAAGGACAAATATATGGCCAAAGCCATTTTTATAAGAGTTATTGAGGGGAGAAGAAATCACTGAATAACATATTTCTGAATTACTTGATATCATAATATAAAACAAAGAATCATTTATTAAGCATATACAAAGGGATACAAAAATGAAATTAAAAGCAGACCCTGACCTCAAGGATCTCTCATTCTACTGAGAGAGAGGAGAGGGATTTCACTATTTAACTAGATAAACCAGTTAAGTAAATATAAGGTAAGTTGAGAAGGAAGAAAACTCTAACAACAAAGGATAACAGAAAGATTTATTATAAGAGGTGGCAGATGAATCAATCCTTGCGTGATTCTAGGGATGGATGGTAAGAGTCAAAAGTGAGAAGGGCATAGACTTTATGATTGTGTTTCATAAGGTTTGTTTGTTTGTTTCATCATCCACACATTTAAAGGAAGATATGACCATACATAGAGTGACTAGTGAATCAAATCCTTTCCTGATAAATTTGTTTTTTTTTAATGAAATAAGCTATCAGCAAACAATTCTTGTTGCTAACTATATTTGATCCAATTTGGCTATTAAGATAGTCAATATAATCAGAATTAATTTCCTACATGTAAGCAAGCAGTCATTTGTGAGCAGCAAAATGTTTAAGTGCTTATGTGATATGTTTAGAAAAAAAATAAATGAATAAGTATAGATGTGTGTTGACTCATTTCATTAATGTAGAAATGCTTTGTGTTTTCTTTATAGGCAGGGAGACATTCAACAGCTAGGAAGGTGAGAAGCTTTCAGGAAATACAGCTCTGGACAAGGATGTTGGAATATGGAAACTTTTGGAAATGGAGAGGGACAAGTGGAGATGGATTCCAAAGAAAATATAGGGTAAAGAAACGTTAGGAGGGAAGGGTAGCAGGCAGGAGAAGAAGACATGTTTCCCCAAGATTTGTTGGTAGGATAAAGAAAAACCATCCAGGAAACTTCAGTTTCACACACACACACACACACACAGAGACACACACACACATACATACACACATGTACATATATCTATACATGCATACATACATACATAGCCAGGGTATGGTGTGAATAACCACTCTTACTCTCTGGGCTGACTTGCTCATCTAGCTTGTACTCATAATGGTAAATCAATAGTTCCCAAAAGTGTGTGTGGTGGACAGGTACATCATGATTCTACAGCTCAAAATTCTCTCTTAAGGTACTAGGAGCAAGCTTGGTGTAGAATATATATACTTGTAGTACTTGCTATTGTAACTCCTCAACCTCTAACTTTGTGTTTCCCATTTACACAAAGACAGTCAGTCATATTGACACCACTGACCCCTAAACATATGTTTACCTAATGATAAGGAAAAACAAGAATAATCATAACATTTACTCATAAAAAGTGAAAAGGAGGGATTGTTGTAATGTATACTCAATAAAAGATAAAAGCAGGAATAATCAAAGTAGAACATTCGACAGATAGACCTAGGTCACACAATCCCATCAATTCACCCATGTTTATGGGGGAGAATGGGCATTCACTTTTGGAAATCTAACACGAAGGTATAGGGTAACTATGCACCCGAAGCAATTCACAACTCTGGATTTCAGGACTTCTTGCTGTTTCTCCTTTCAGGAATAACGTGCACCTTATGAAACTACTTCTCTACTTGTACACCAAGTTTTAGCTTCTCTGATCTGAGGCAAAGCTACTCTTCTTGTGGTCTTATGCTATCCCATTATTTCTTTTATCTTTATCTTTCTTTAGTTTCTTCTGAAAAAAATTTCTTTGGCTTCTAGTATTTTTTTATTCCTCAAATCAGAGCTTCCAACTGGTCAGGGATTCATCTAAGAATTCTGAGGTAAAACTTTAAGAAATCTACCTTTTTGTGAGGTATGAAACCAATAGTCCCTGTATTATCTCTTATTTGCCAAAAATTACAGTGTGTGTGTGTGTGTGCGTGTGTGGTGTGTATATACACAATACAGATATATATGAGTGTGTGATTTATATATTATATAAACACATGTGAGTATACTTATAATTAAGATTAACTTTTAAAACTCTGACTCCCATGCAATGAGTTAATGGACTGATATGCCTTTCTTACCTTAGTCATAGCTATTCTTTCAAAAAAATCTTCTCGATACATTCTTCTGAAGGACAGTTCTAGGTGGCATAGTGGATAGAGCACTGGGCTCAGGGTCAAGAAGACCTGAGTTCAACTTTATCCTGAAACTTACTATCTATATGACCCTAGACAAGCAACTTAATCTCCCTCTGCCTCAATTTCTTTTTTTTTTAATGAAATACTGCATTTTATTGAAAATTGTATGCATTTGTCACAATTGTAACATCTGTTATCACTTAAATTTCACACATGATGGCAAGCTCCAAAACATCAAGAATTCACACTGGCACTAAAAATAAAGTCAGTGTTAATCATCTTGTTGATGGGTTGAGTGAAAAGGATAGAAAGTACAACATCTTTTGGCCTTGGGCATTTTGTACTTGCAGTTGAAGCACATAGAATCCCTTTTTGCATCCTCCATTCTTTTTTTTTTTAATTTTTTAATATGTATTTTTTTATTTTTAATTTTCAACATTTACTTCCACAAGATTTTGAGTTCCAAATTTTCACCCCATCTTGCCCCTCTCCCCACCCCAAGATGGCATGCATTCTGAATACCCCTACCCCTAGTCTGCTTTCCCTGCTATCTCACCCCCCCTTTCCATTCTATTTTCCTGTAGGGCCAGATAGATTTCTGTACCCCATTACCTGTATTTCTTATTTCCCAGTTGCATGTGAAAACATTTTTTTTAAACATGTGTTTTTTAAACTTTGCGTTCCAAATTTTCTCCCTTCCTCTCTCCCCACCCACCCTCATTGAAAAGGCAAGCAACTCAATATAGGCTATACATGTGCAGTTATGCAAAATACTTCCATAGTAGACATGCTGTGAAAAACTAATTCTATTTCCCTTAATCCTATCCCACCCCCCCATTTATTCTATCCTTTCTTTTGACCCTGTCCCTCCTCAGAAGCATTTGCTTCTGATTACCCCCTTTCCCAAACTGCCCACCTCTCTATCATCCCCCTACTCTCTTGTCCCCTTCCCCTCCTATTTTCCTGTAGGGTAAGACAGATTTCCATACCCAATTGAGTGTGTATGTTATTCCCTCTTTAAGCCAAATCCTACGAGAATAAGATTCACTCATTTCCTCTCACCTTCCCCCGGTTCCCCTCCACTGTAAGAGCCTTTTCTTTTCTGTTTTTTTTGTGAGATAATTTACCCTGTTTTACCTTTCCTTTTCTCCTTCTCCTAGTATAATCCTCTCTCACCCCTTAATTTTATTCTCCAGATATGACCCCTTCATCTTCAACTCACCCTGTGCCCTCTATCTAACTATCTATCTATCTATCTATCTATCTATCTATCTATCTATCTATCTA
>NW_020954598.1:7263484-7326103 GCF_900497805.2 Vombatus ursinus
CTATCTATCTATCTATCTATCTATCTATCTATCTATCTATCTATCTATCTATCTATTTATATACATACATATAATTTTTTCCCTCCAACTACCCTAATACTGACAAAAGTCTCATGAGGTACAAATATCATCTTTCCATGAAGGAATGTAAACAGTTCAACCTTTAAAAGTCTCTTATGATTTCTCTTTCCTGTTTACCTCTTCATGTTCCACTTGAGTCTTGTATTTGAAAGTCAAATTTTCTACTCAGCTCTGGTCTTTCCATAAAATGCTTGAAAATTCTCGATTTCACTGAATGACCATTTTTTTCCCCTGTAGAATTATACTCAGTTTTGCTGGGCAGGTGATTCTTGGTTGTAATCCTACCTCCTTTGCCCTCTGGAATATTATATTCCATGCCCTGCGGTCAGTTAAGATAGAAGCAGCTAAATCTTTTCCACAATACTTGAATTGTTTCTTTCTGGCTGCTTGTAATATTTTCTCCTTGACCTGGGAACTCTGGAATTTGGCTACAATATTGGGGATCTCTTTCAGCAGGAAATCAGTGGATTCTTTCAATTTCTATTTTACCCTCTGGTTCTAAAATATCAGGGCAGTTTTCCTTGATAATTTCTTGAAAGATGATGTCTAGGCTCTTTTTTTGATCATGGCTTTCAGATAGTCCAATAATTTTTAAATTCTCTCTCCCGGATCTATTTTCCAGGTCAGTTGTTTTTCCAATGAGATATTTCACACTGTTTTCTAATTTTTCATTCTTTTGGATTTGTTTTACAGTGTCTTGATTTCTCATAAAGTCACTAGCTTCCAATTGCTCTATTCTAATTTTTAAGGAAGTATTTTCTTCAGTAATCTTTTGGACTCCCTTTTCCATTTGGCCAATTTTGCTTGTTAGGGCATTCTTTTCTTCATTGGCTTTTTGGACCTCTTTTGCCATTTGGGTTAGACTATTTTTTAAGGTGTTATTTTCTTCAGTATTTTTTGGGGTCTCCTTTAGCAAGCTGTTAACTTGCTTTTCATGATTTTCTTGTATCACTCTCATTTTTCTTCTCAGTTTTTCCTCTGCTTCTCTTACTTGCTTCTCAAAATCCCTTTTGAGCTCTTCCAAGGCCTGGGACTGATTCATATTTTTCTTGTAAGTTTTGGATGTAGGAGCTTTGACTTTGTTTTCTTCTTCTGGTTGTATGTTTTGATCTTCTTTGTCACCAAAGTAAGATAATATAGTCTGACTCTTTTTGCGCTGCTTGCTCATGATCCTAACCAATTACCTGAGTTTTAAACTCTTTGTTAAGGTAAGAGTCTGTTTCCAATGTGGAGAATGTACTGTCCCAAGCTTTGGGGGTTTGTACAACTGTTTTCAGAGATGCTTCTAGGGACCCGAAAAGTGTCAGTTCTTCCAAGGTGCTATGATAAGGGGCAAGGTGTTTCCTCTCCACGACCCCAACAAGCTCCACCCCAGCAGTGCTCCTCCTCGCCCCAGGACCACCCCTCAGAATTGTGACCCAGATCCAAGCACGGGCAAAGCAAGAGATTCCTGCCTCAGCTCTGGCAAAGAGATCCTTGCAATCCCCCTCTGATCAGCCACTCAATTCCCCCTCGGTCTATGGGCCAGAAGCTCAGAAGGCAGCCACTGCCCTTGGGGCAGCTGAGATCTAGTTTCTTCTCTCACTGCAGTAACAGACTTTTCCCACTGACCTTCTAAGTTGTCTTTGGCTTTCATGGGTTGAGAAGTCTGGAAACAGCCACAGTTGCCCGTGATTCAGTCCTCTGAGGCCTCTTCAGGGTAGCTGCAGCCTGCATGTCCATGCCACATTGCGCTCCTCTCCCATTCCAGCTTGATATACCTTTCTGATCAGCCATCCAGGTTGTATTGGGCTGGAAATTTGTTTTACTCTGGTTTTTTGTGGGTTCTGCTGCTTTAGAATTTGTTTAGAGACATTTTTTGTAGGTATTTGGAGAGGTTTAGGGGAGAGCTCTAGCAAGTCACTGCCTTCCCCTCTGTCTCAATTTCTTGAACCACTCCAGGGTTGTCATGAGAATAAAATGAAATAGTATTTGTTCTTAGCACAAGTCCTAACTAATAGTAGGTACTTGATAAACACTTGTTTGCTTACTTCATAGTTAGTCTTTACAACAGACTAGATCTCCATATTTTATCTGAAAGACTGTGTTTATTATCAAGTATTCTTTAATAATTTATGTTATACAAGTATTCTTTTGCCTATTTATGAAGCCAAACAAATTATATACACAAGCAAAAATACCATAATTTTTGTGTTTATATATTCATTTGAGTGTATGTATATATATATATATACACATATATATGTATACACACACACGTGTATGTACACATATATCTGTCTAAACCTGCATACATACGGACACATAAGTGAATTCATGGAAATATTATTAAACACTTACTTTGTTCTAGATACTATATTAAAACAAAACAAAACAGAATGAGGCTGTTCTTGCTCTCAAGGGACTCACATCCTCAAAGAAGACAACAACATCTATAGCAAAGTAGTGTCCAGGAAAGAATTTTTCAGTCTGGGAATTCACAGGGATTCACAAAGAATCATAGTACAATATATTGATAATCATTTCCAGGTTTTGTAGTATTGATTTAAATTATGCTTCTATATAACAATGGATCTCTGAGCTCATTAACCTCAATTCTCCTTCTGCCAATATAAATAACATTCCACAATATCTGATCTTTCATGATTCTTTGCTCTTGTCTTTTCAGTAAACCCAGCAAAGAAGATTAACCCAAAGTAATGGAACCCCTCCACTCACCTTTTTGATAATTTTAGATAGAAACATTTCAACACTATGATGGCCTATCTTTTATTGCTCATTCCCACTAGATGCCAAACCTGATGGTATCTTTTAAATAGCCCATAATGCTCTTCAGATGATCTGGCTTGCTAGGACTTACAACAAGTTCTATGCAGTGGTATTTTCTCTTCAATGCTTGTTTGATGTTTTATGAAACCATATAGGACTTAGTCATCAGTGCTCCTACATTGTAATGTTTTGGAAATGTATGATCATGAACTTATACTCTAAACTGATGTTGCCCTTGGATGTCTTGTCTATAAGCTTGATAAAGAGTTTGTTTGTTAAGGTTTGTTGGGTTTGTTAAGGCTGAAATTCTTTCTGGTCTTTCTAAGGTCCTTGTTATGATAAATAGTTCACATTTGTTAAATTTAATATTACCTTTTTAAGTTAAACCTCAGAGTACTCATGTATAAAATGGTTTCTAATAATACATGTACAACCTATGTTAAAAAACTCTTGTGAAGAAACCATTTTATAAGCCTTAAGGCACCACATAAATGTGTTGTTGTTGTTATACAATGAAAGCAATGATGAGATTGCCTCTGGATATTTTTCCCCTTTGGAAAATTATTCCATTTTCCCATTTTCTGAGATTCTGTAGACCATTTGAAATTGTATATTTAATTCACTTTCCAAATTTATTTTATCATTTATTTAGATTATGCATCTACTTTGAATCCACATATTCCCCTAAGTGGAGAGCATGCTATCTTATATTATATTTTACTTTGCATCTTGGTTGTGAAAATTTTATTACACAAGGAAATTATTTAAGCTATAAATTCCCAATAAATTAAAAAGGAATTTCTGACCCTTAACAAATAAAGACTAGAGGACAAGTAGATTGGTCAGCAAAATAGTTGTTTAATGATAGAGATGAGGAGTTTCTCATATATGTACTTTTGAAAATATATAAAAATAATAATGAGATGAATGCTATTACATTAGAAAAGACATATAGGGGTGGCAGAGCCAAGATGGTGCAGTAAAAGCAGTGACTTGCTTGAACTCTTCCCCAAACACCTGTAAAAAAAATGGCTCTAAACAAATTCTAGAGCAGTAGAACCTACAAAAAGATAGAGTGAAACAAATTTCCAGCCCAACAACCTGGAAGGTCAGCAGGAAAAGTTTGTTGCACCAGGCTGGGAGAGGAGAACAGCAGTTTGACATGGGCCACACAGGAAAAGTCCAGGCCTCAGTGAACCTAGAGCAAGCCTCAGGGGACTGAATCATAGGCAGCTGTGGTGGTTTCCAGACTTCTCAACCCACAAACACCAAAGACAACTTAGAAGGTCAGTAGGAAAAGTCTGTTGAACTGCAATGAAAGAGAAGTTTGGTTCAGCCCCAGGCCCTGCATAGTACCAGAGTGGTGGCTGCTTCTGTAGCTCTCAGCCCACAGAGGGGGGAGTTGAGTGGGTAATCAGAGAGGGATTGCAGGGATCTCTTTTCTGGCACTAAGACAGGATTATTTTGCTTTGCCCATGCTTGGATCTGGGTCACAGTTCTGGGTGGCTATCCTGGGGTAAGGAGAAGCACTGGACTGGTGGAGCTTATGGGGGGGGGTGGAGAAGGAATTATCCTCAAAGTTTGAAGGCATAAAAGAGTGCTTGTGGTCACTCATAGACCAGAGCACAGGCCAGGAATGGAGTAAACACCTTGTCTTTGGTCATACCTCCTTGGAAGAACTGAAAATTTACAGGTCCCCAGAAGCATCTCTGAAAACAGCTGCACAAAACCTCCAAAGCTTGGGACAGTACATTCTCCACATTGGAAGCAGACCCCTACCTTGACAAAGAGTTTAAAACTCAAGTAATTGGCTGAGAACCTGAGGAAACAGCACAAAAAAGTCAGACCATAGAATCTTACTTTGATGATAAAGAAGACCAAAACATACAACCAGAAGAAGACAACAAAGTCAAAACTCCTACAACCAAAGCCTCCAAGAAAAATATGAATCAGTCCCAGGCCTTGGAAGAATTCAAAAAGAATTGTGAAAAGTAAGTAAGAGAAAAAGAGGAAAAACTGAGAAGAGAAATGAGAGTGATGCAAGAAAATCATGACAAACAAGTTAACAGTTTGCTAAAAGAGACTCAAAAAATTCTGAAGAAAATAACACCTTAAAAAATAGACTAACCCAAATGGCAAAAGAGATCCGAAAAGTCAATAAGGAGAAGAATACCTTCAAAAGCAGAATTGGCCAAATGAAAAAGAAAGTCCAAAAGCTCACTGAAGAAAATACTTCTTTAAAAATGAGAATGGAGCAAATGGAAGCTAGTGACTTTATGAGAAATCAAGGCATTATAAAACAAAACCAAAAGAATGAAAAACTAGAAGACAATGTGAAATATCTCATTGAAAAAAAACAATTGACCTGGAGAATAGATCCAGGAGAGAGAACTTAAAAATTAGTGGAGCACCTTAAAACCATAATAAAAAAAAAAGAGCTTAGACATCATCTTTCAAGAAATCATCAAGGAAAACTGCCCTGATATTCTAGAACCAGCGGGTAAAGTAGAAATGGAAAGAATTCACTGATCATCTCCTGAAAGAGATCCCCAAAGGAAAACTCCTAGGAATATTACAGCAAAATTCCAGAATTCCAAGGTCAAGGAGTAAATATTGCAAGCAGCTAGAAAAAAACACTTCAAGTATTGTGAAAACACAATCAGGATAACACAGGATTTAGCAGCTTCTACATTAAGGGACAGGAGGGCTTGGAATATGATATTCCAGAGGACAAAGGAGATAGGATTACAGCTAAAAATCATCTACCCAGCAAAACTGAATATAATCTTTCAGGGTAAAAATGGACATTCAGCTAAATAGAGGACTTTCAAGCATTGTTCTCTGTAACCTAGCAGATTTCACTCCTAAAGAACTATTAAACTGCATTTCATTTATTGAATCCTGCTAGTATTTGTCTTGCTCATAGCTATACATTTTATATCTGCTTAAATACTTTCCTAATTTTTATAACTATATTTTATTTTTAATGGAAATCTGCAAACATTTTTGAAATTATGTAAACATTTCTTGGTAGGTTAACTTAGGATAAGAGGATGATGAGAAAAAAATTGGTTAGTTGGCTTACTATAATTAACAATGTGATAAATGTTAACATGAAAAAAGGTAAATGTCAAATGTAAAAAAAAAAAAAAAAAGGATCCTCACATTCCTGCATGTAAACTCACAGAGATAAAATGAAGAATTTTTCATGCAAGGAATGAACACCAAAGCACTCTGTAGGTCAAATTGTTTTCTATTTTTTTTGTTGTTTCTGCATGTGTGTGTGTGCGTGTGTGTGTGTGTGTGTGTGTGTAAGAGAGGGAGAGGGAAAGGGAGAAGGAGAGATAAAGAGAATGTGTGTAGGCAGATATACACCTTCATTTACAACTTTGTATAAATGTAGGTTTTAAGAATGACATTTCCCTGACTCTATAGTCCTTTGGCTGTGAAGACTTAACCTCTTACAGAATACTTAACTCAAAACATTTTGGCAAAATTTGGTTTGGTTTCTTGCCTCTTTGACTTATTCCTCGTGGGCAGAGGCATTTGGAAGCCTTGGTATCACTGTTAGAATTGCAGATAGAACTGATTTTGCCTTTCCTCCTGCTTAGACTTGTTCTGCCTGGTTGCAAATGTCTGCTTTCTTGGCAGCTGGGCCAGTTTTGTCAGGATCTGTTGTCTTATGCATGCTGTGTTAGCTCCATTCCAATTTGATTCAATAAAACTATCACCTTGACCTTGTTAAATCTCACTTTTTTTCTCCCATGAAAATATTTTCATATTTGATTACTCTATATATTTCACCAAAGTATAAATGAAACAGAGAGGCTTCTTTACAATTTTTGTGAATTCATTTGATAGCTAAGGTGATAATGGCCCTCCAAGTAGCAACCCTCTTCAGGGTTTTGTTTACTTATTAGTTGAGATTCTTTCCTAAGATTATCACCATGAAGCCCACAGAAAGCATTGACCTAAGGCATTGTAGACCAAATTAGCTATCTTCAGAATTCATGGGAACATATTCCAATGGGTTATAAAATGAGCCTGTGGTATTTTTGTTGTTGTTGTCCTTATTTTTCACCTGTTTGCTTTTTTGTTGATTTTTTTGTTGTTTTGTTTTCTTATCACATCCATTTCTAGATAAATTTTTCTCCCCCTTGCCTACTTGGTGAGCTATTCCATATAATGGACAAAGAGAGGGGGAAAAAACAATTCCACAAAATCCACATATCACCATTAGCTAATGATTTATGTGATGCATGCAACAGCATATACTCATAGTCTTGCAAATTTGCAAAAAAAAAAAAGAGTGAAATGTAGTTTTCCAAAGCCAACATTAGTCTTTATAGTGACACAGCATTTTATTTTGTTTCATTTTTCTCTTTACATTATTGTAATCACTCCAAACATGCTTTTCCTGGTTCTGCTGACTTCACTTTACATCAGTTTATGTGTTCCATCAACAAGGACTGCTGCATGTACATGGTTACTTACAGAACAACAAATACATTCATGTACTAAGGCTTGTTTAGCTGTTTCCAAATACAAATGACTATCTGTTTTGTTTTTAGTTCTTTGGTCAACAACAAAAACCAAATGCTGCTATGAATATTTTATTATATAACCAGTCTTTCTTTCTATCATTAACATCCTTGGGGTATTTACCTAGAACTAGGATTCCTAGGTCAAATAATATGGATATACGAATTTTTTTTTAATACAATGCAACTGGCTACAGAAAACTCCATTTACAGTTTATTAGTGTGTTTCTTTCTGAAGCCAAGTATTGACAATTCCTGTCTTTTGTCATCTTTCCCAAATTTCTGAATGTGAGGTAAAATTTTATCTTTTCTTTTTTTTTAATGTGCATTTCTCTTATTTCTAGTCATTTGGAGCAAACCTTCATATGGTTGCTTTTTAATTCTCATTTTATTAAAAGAATTAAAATTAAGCATTTTTAATCTTTCATACTTCCCCCCATATACCAGGGTGAAGAAAGGAAGGAATAAGTGTGGAACTATTGTATCACATAATCATTGTCAAACAAAAGAAATTCCCTCATTGGTCATGTTTTATTCTTCATATTAATTATTCCATCATTTCTCTATCATGATGTAGACGGTATTCTTCATCAGACATCTAGAATCATGGTTGATCACTGTGTTTTTTAGAGTTCTTAAGTCTTCCAGGATTGTTAGGGTTTTGTTGTTGTTGTTGTTGTTATTGTTGTTTTTTTTTTTTTGCAATAATGATACAGAATAAATAGAGGTGAATAAGTATTTATTAAAAACCTACCATATGCCACACACTGCACTAAATGTCTTTATAAATATTACCTCATTTGATTTTTACAGCAACTCTGTGAGATAGCTATTATTACTACCATTTTACAATTAGATAACTGAGGCAAATAGTGGTTTACTGATGTCCTTAAGGTCACACTGCTAATAAGTGTATATGGAAAGATTTAAATTCAGGTCCTCCTGATTTCAGGTCCAGAACTCAGCTGCCTCTATGAAATAATTTACCTGTTTCTATTCACTCCTGCATCAGTTTCATATGAGTTGTTCTAGGTCTCTCTGAAATTTCTACCTTAATCATTTCTTGCAGCACAAAAAAATTCTATTACATTCATTTTCATTAATTGGTTCAGGCATCTCCCAGTTGATAGATATGCCTTTGGATTCAAGTTATTTTCTATTTTTTTTTAAAGAGAATATATAATATAATATATAATACATTTTCCAATTTCTTTGATTTCTTTTGGACAGATAGATAGTAATGTTATGCTTGGGTTAAATGGCATGATTATGTACACGATTTTAAATTGTTTTCTTAAATAGCTGTTTTAATTTACAGCTCCACCAACAGTGCATCAACGTATGCAAATTTTTGCAGCACATATAACATTTGTCAATTTTTTTGGTCAGCTTTGCTAATCTGATGGGAGTGCCATGAAAATTTAGAGTTGCTTTATTTGACATTTCTCTTGTTATAATTTCTTTAATGATTTTGAGCTTTAAAAATAGCTATAAATTTCCCTTGTGTACTTCTTATTCATATCCTTTGACCATTCATGAATTGGGGGATGGCTCTTATTTTTATAAATTTGAATCAATTCCATGGATATAGCTTGGAAATAGGAATTTCATCAGAGAAACTTCCTGCAATTCCCCACCCCCACTTAATCTTAACTTTGTTAGATTTGTTTGTTCAAACCTTTTATAATTTATATAATCAAAACATATTTTCTGTGACACTTTTTGTGTCTCATGTGGTTATGAACTTTCCCCTTATTCCTGGAATGGAAAAGCCATTTCTTCCTTGTTCCCTTAATTTGTTTTTGGTATGATGTTTTCTATCTTAGTCTGCTACTGATTTGGTGTTTATTTTGGCAGAATCATACTTTCAGATTGTGGTCCTGGAGAAAACATTTAAGAATCTCTTAACAAATGAGTCAATAGTTAAAGAAATTAATTCAAGTTATTCATTGTAAGGTCAAATGTTGAAGCTAAAGCTTAAATACTGTGGTCACATAATGAGAAGATAAGACTTATTGGCAAAGGCCTAGATGTTAGGAAAGATTGAAAACAAAAGGAAAAGTAAATAGGAGAGAGTGAGATGTGCAGACAGTATCATGGAAACAATGGAAATGAACTTGGATAGATTTTGAGAGATAGTGAAGGATAGAAGGGCCTGGAGTACTATGGTCCATGAGGTCACAAAGTGTCAGTTATGACTGAATCTGCCATATTGCTGTCCAATTTCCCCAGAATTTTTGTCAAATATTGAGTCATTACACAAATGGAGTATACTTATATTTCAGCAGTACAAGGTAATTTTACAAAAATTAAAACCTCACAAACTAATGCAGAAAAGTAGAAATATTAAACCCATCATTTAATAAACAAAATTGAACAAAATTTTGTTTAAAAAATGTCCATTTAAGAAAATAAGAAAAATTAACTTCAAATTAAATAACTCAATCCTAAAGAATTTGTAATGTGAAGAACAAATCATGAGAATAGATTCCATTAAAGATAATCAAAACAATTATGCAACATAACAACATTTTTGGTATGTACCCAAAGCAGTCCTTAGGGGAAAATGTTTATCTCTAAACACTTTCATCAAAAATACAAAAAAAAAATGTTATAGAGATCAACAAATTGGAAAGTCAACTCAAAGCAAGAATACAAATAAATTTAGAAATAAACAATTAAATACCAAAATAGAAATAACAAAAATCAAGTAATAAAATAATAAAATAATAAAGTAATAAATTTCCCACCTGGGGAAAAGGAGGGGGGAGGGGCAGCAGCTACAGCCTCCTCCCCAGGCCCTTTAACCTGAGGCAAGGACTAACCAGGTCCCAGTCTCAGTGGTATCCCCTCCCCTGACCCCTCCTCTGGTGCCAGCTGAGTTTACCCCTTGCCAGACAGATCCCCTCACTTTGCAGTCCAGTCCAGTTCAGCTAGCACTCCCCAGTTCCTCACTCACAAGAAGTGGGACTTCCTATCTCCCTTCATCCCTAGCCCCAGTTCCCACAGTGCCTTCAGGGCTTTTTCCCCTAAGGGAAGTTCCTGCCTCCCCTAATGGCACAATTAGGGTATGTGTTCCATTCTCCATTTCAGATCTCATTCAGGTCAAAGAGAAACTGGGGTGATACTCAGGAGATCCCACTAAGTTTACTGAGGGCTTTAGGGACGTTCCTTTGAAAAGGGATGTTGTCCACCTGTCTATTCCTGAGTCCCGCTATGAGGTAGATTTGATACAGCATGGTTGGAAAACAGAATTATCTGAATCCAAACAGAGCTAAAGATGATTTATTATGTCATGTCTGGGCCCCTGCAGTCTTTTTTGTCAGATTTGTATTTTCCAGACTACAGGTCATTCACCTATAGTTGGTAGCAAACAGCAGGTACCAGCCATTGTCCCACCAATGTTATCTGGATGCAGCCTGTGCTCGATTCCAATCAACCTCCTCTTTGGGACCCCCTCGAGGCAGGGGCAACTCTATGCCCCTTGCCAGCAGGAAGCAGTTTCAGAAGCCAAGACCTTCACCCCTTATCCCAAAAGAATTTGGGTCCCATTTGTTTGAGGGGGAATGATGAGGATGGGAGCTAGACCCCAAAAAGGAAAACCTTGGACTTTCCTACATGTCCAAATCTCTGGTGTTCACCTGAGGCTATAATCCCATCAGCTGACACACCCAATCTCTGTTATCTTAACCTAACCTGACCCTCCATTGTCTTACATCCCTATGGCCCCAAGTCACTTCCCACCCTTAATCCTAGCTAGGTTCCATTCTCCCTTGGCCCTGTGGTCCAGGTCCCTGGCATTCTATTACCTCCCAGTCCCTCCTTGCCTCCCTAGACTACTTGGCCACTCCCAGATTTCTCCCACAGTCTTTCTGTATATAAGGTCCATCTTGTCTCCATTAAGTGCTCAGATCCTTGTAATCTAGCCACTAGCTCACTAATGTTCAGACTCCTTAAGAGTCTGCCCAATATGACCAATGTGCTAATAAACCTTGTCTTTGGCTGAAAAAAAAATCGAGTAAGAAATTAATAAAATCAAAATTTTTAAAATGATTAAAAAACAAAATAGATAATCCATTAGCTAACATTATTAAAAAGAAGAAGCATCAAAAATGAAATAGGAGAATTCATAAAGAATTAAGAAGAAATAAAACGCATGATGGTTAATACATTGCCATTCTTTTGAATAATATCTGTTTATTCTCTTTTACCATATATTAATTGTGAAATGTTTTTGGTTTCATGTATTTGTTCAAATTGCATACATTTCTAGCTGCAATGCTTTTATTTATGAAAAAAATATTTTTCAATTTCATTTAACTTATATTTTCTTTTTATCTTTGATTATCTATACTACCCACCCCATTTTTAAAATTAATTTCTCCCTAGAGATAATGGTGAAATGTAATTCCTATCTGTTTCTATTTAAAAAGACTATGCCCCTTTATGTTCGTATAATAAGCATTTGGAACTTAATTTAGTATAGGCTGTAACATGCTAAGCTAAACTCTTTGCATGTGTATACACATTTGTGTGTGTGTGTGTGTGTGTGTGTGTTTGAGTGACAAATGGCTTTTGACTATTCCTGGTAGTTACTGATAAAAAAAAAATTAGTTCTTCCCCAAGTATTTTTGTTTTCTTCCATTTATCAAATTCAGATTTCAGATAATTTTTCATTTATAAAACTTTCCAGAGTTTACAATAAAAAGAATATCTACATGTGGGGCTCCATCACACCATTTGGCCTCAAAATATTTTTCATGTGCTTTTCTTTGTTTACACACTTGCACAAACATTTAGTGAATTATTAAAGTTTATCATGAAAAGGACAAAAAAGATCATCTAATCAAATACTCATGGTACAGGTAAGGGAATGAGGGGAAAGGGAGGGCCTGATAGCCTAGAGCTCTGAGTAAAATGAAAAAAAAGGGGAAATATAGTAGGGGGTCTTGAACTTAGTATCAATAAGAGCAACTGTATAACTATAGGATTTAAGAATCTAATAAGGGTAGTTCATTTGGGAAAAAAATAACTAAAATAAAATAAAATAATTAAATTAAAGTAAAGGCTCTATTTTCAGTAAACTCTATTTATCAACAGTATGATGTGATTGTCCTATAATCTCTGTCTGCATTATAAGAAGAATTAGGGAAAATAAGATAAATCACTTAGATTATTCTGTTACCATTGGAATTAAGAATTTTGTGTTTAGTTCTATGCATCACTTTTGAAGAAAAGTCCTGACAAACTAGAATGTATCCACAGGATGATGATCAGAATTGTGAGGAGATTTGGGGGGGAAATGCCACATGAGGGATATAGTAACTTGTGAGGTTTAGAATGGAAAAGAGAATACTCTTTTTCAGTTTGTAGATAGCTCAACCTATTTATCTGGAATGTTTGGAAATGTTCTATTTCATTAAAGATCCATTTTAGGGGGTTAACCAACATAATTATCTTAAGTGTTTAAAAGACTTGTAAGAAAAGTTAAATAGTCTTTGTAGTTTTAGAAAGCAAAATAATAAAAGGGAAAAGATGGTGGAGTAAAAGCAGGGACTCACTTGAGCTCTCCCCCAAACACCTCCAAATACCTATAAAAAGTTCTCTAAACAAATTCTAGAGTAGTAGAACCCACAAAAAGACAGAATGAAATAAATTTCCAGCCCAAGGCAACCTGGATGGCCAAAGGGAAAGGTCTGTTGAGCTGGACTGGGAGAGGAGCACAATCCAGTGTAGGCTGCACTGGCACAGACTGAGCCCAAGAAAACCCAGAGCAGGCCTAAGGGGACTGAATCATGGGCAGCTTTGGCAATTTGCAGACTTTTCAATGTACAAACACCAAAGACAACTTAAAAGGTAAGTGGGAAAGGAATGTAGGATGTGGATGAGAGAGGAACTGTCCTGGGGCAGCAGTGGCAGTGGCTGCTTCCAGAGCTCTCAGTCCACAGACATTAAGGAGATCAAACAACAGATCAGAAGGAGATTACAGGGATTTCTTTGCTGGCACTGGGGCAGGATTCTCTTACTTTGCCCATATTTGGATGTGGGGCATAGTCCTGGGTGGCAGAACTGGGGCAAGGAGCAGCATTGGCATAGCAGAGCTTGTAACAGCAATGGATAGGGAACCCTCCTCACAGTTACAGGGCAAAAAAAGAGTGCTTGTGGTCATTTACAGACCAGAGCACAGACCAGGAGAGGAGTAAACACCTCTCCTTAGATGATACCACCTTGAAAGAACTGAAAACTTACAGGTCCCTAAAAGTATCCCTGAAAACAGCTGTACAAAACCCCTGAAACTTGGGGCAGTGTACCCTCCATCTTCAAAACTAAGCCCTACTTTAACAAAGAGTTGAAGAACTCAAGTAATTGTCTGAGAGAATGAGCAAACAGTGGGGAAAAATTCAGAATGTAGAATCTTATTTTGGTGACAAAGATCAAATCACACAACCAAAAGAAGACAACAAAGTCAAAGGTCCTACATCCAAAGGCTCCAAGAAAAATATGAATTGGTCTCAGGCCATGGAAGAGCTCAAAAAATATTTGAAAAGCAAGTAAGAGAAGTAGAGGAAAATTTGGGAACAGAAATGAGACTAATGCAAGAAAATCATGAAAAAAGGAGTCAATTGCTAAATTACTAAAGGAGACCCAAAAAATATTGAAGAAAATAAACCTTAAAAAATAGACTAACCCTGGGCAGCTAGGTGGCACAGTGGATAGAACACCAACCCTGAAGTCAGGATAATGTGAGTTCAGATCTGACCTCAGACACTTGACACTTACTAGCTGTGTGACCTTGGGCAAGTCACTTAACCCCATTGCCTACAAAAAGAAAAAGAAAGAATTAAAAAAAAATAGACTAATCCAAATGGCAAAAAAGGTCCAAAAAGTCAATGAGGAGAAAAATAACTTAAAAAGCATAATTGGCCATATAGAAAAGGAGGTCCAAAAGTTCACTGAAGGAAAAATTCTTTAAAAATTAGAATGGAGCAAATGGAAGCTAATGACTCTAAGAAATCAAAAAATTATAAAACAAAACCAAAAGAATGAAAAAAATAGAAGACAATGTAAAATATCTCATTGGAAAAACAACTGACCAGGAAAATAGATCCAGGAGAGATAATTTTAAAATAACTAGACTACCTGAAAGACATGATCCAAAAAAAAGCCTAGACATCACCTTTCAAGAAATCATCAAGCAAAACTGCCCTGATATTCTAGAACCAGAGGGTAAAATAAAAATTAAAAGAATCCACTGATCACATCCTAGGATTAAAACCAAGAATCACCTATCCAGGAAAACTGACTATAACTGTTCAGGGGAAAAAATGAATATTCAAAGAAATAGAGGACTTTCAAGCATCAATGATGAAAAACTACAGCTGAATAGAAAATTTGACTTTCAAATACAAACTCAAGAGAAGCATGAAAAGGTAAACAGGAAAGAGAACTCATAAGAGACTTATTAAGGTTGAATTGTTTGCATTCCTCCATGGAAAAGTAATATGTGTAATTCATGTGATCTTTCTCATTATTAAGATAGTTGGAGGGAATATATATATATATATATGTGTGTGTGTGTGTGTGTGTGTGTGTGTGTATGTGTATATATATATATATATATACATATATGGCACACAGTGAGTTGAATATGAAGTGATGACATCTAAGAAATAAAATTAAGGGATGAGAGAGGATTGTACTGGGAGAAAGAGAAATGGAAAAGTAGACACATTAGTCAATGACTATAGTAACCTACTAATTGATAAACCTAAAGACCCCAGCTTCTGGGATAAGAACTCACTATTTGATAAAAACTTCTGGGAAAACTGGAAAAGAGTATGGTAGAAACTAGGCATAGACTCAAAATCTCACACCATATACCAAAATAAAGTCAAACCCAGTAATAGCACTTCTAGGGCTATATCTGAAAGAGATCATAAAAATGGGAAAAGGACCCACATCGACCAAAAATATGTTTGTGGTGGCAAAGAATTGGAAATTGAGGGGATATCCATCAACTGGGGAATGACTGGTATATGAATATAATGGAATATTCTTGTGCTATAAGAAATGAGGAGCAGGTGGACTTCAGAAAAACCTGGAAAGACTTATATGGACTGATGCTGAGTGAAGTGAGCAGAACCAGGATAACGTTGTACACGGTAACAGTCACGTTGTGTGATGACTAAGTATGATAGTCTTAGCCCTTCTCAGCAATGCAAGAATCTAAGACATCTCTAAAAGTCTCATGATAGAAAATGCTTTCCACATCCAAAGAAAGAACTATGGAGTTTGAGTGCAGATCAAAGTATACTATTTGCCTTTTTTTTTTCCTTCTGTTTTGTTTTGTTTCTTCTTTCTTGTGGTTCCTTTTATAGGTTCCAATTCCTCCTTACAACATGACTAATGTGAAAATATGTTTAATAGGAATGTGTATGTATAGCCTATATCAGATTGCGAGCTATCTTGGGGAGGGATGTAAGAAGGGAGGGGGAGAAAAATTTAAAACTCAAAAGCTTATGGAAATGATTGCTGATAAATCAAAATAAATTAATTAAAAAAAAGAAAAGCTCCTCCATGTTTGAATAGACTTCTACTTGCATACCCTGATTATTTGAGATAAATTTCCCCAATTTTTTTCTGCCTTCCTTGCCCAGTTCATTTTTTTTCCTTCTCTTTACAATCTTTTAAGACTATCAACATTCAACATAATCATTCTCAAGTCCTTTGTCTAATTAGAGTCCCTCTATGAACTCTGGTGATAATATGGTTCTGAGGGGACTCATGTATGATCTTTCTCTTTTAGAATATTTTAAAAAATCATCCTTGTTTACTCTATCATGTTTGTTCATTCATACACACTCACACACAACTATATATATTCTTCTGTTACCTCTATGTGAACTTCAAAGCTTCTGTATATCTCTGGTCTTTTAATTAAGAATTCTCAGAAATTGTCAATTTTTTAATTTTTTTTTAATTTTTAGGTAATTGGGATTAAGTGACTTGCCCAGGGTCACACAGCTAGTAAGTGTCAAGTGTTTGGTCTGAGGCCAAATTTAAACTCAGGTCCTCCTGACTTCAGGACCAGTGCTCTATCCACTGTGCCACCTAGCTGCCCCCAAACATCTATTTTTTTAAAGGTCCATTGCCACCACCCCCCTCCCTGTAGGAGTATACTCAGTTTTTATAGGTAAATTACTCTTCATTGGAAAAAAAATAATTTTCCCTCTGCAGAATACTATTCAAAGTTCTCCACTTTTTCATAGTATTTGTTGTTTTATCATGAGTGAAAGTGACTATGGCTCTTCAATATTTCATATTCCTTCTTCTTGGTCGCATGCAATATTTTCTCTTTCATATTGAAATAGTATTTTAGTTATAATGTTCCTGGGAGTTTTCATTGTGAGATTTCTTTAGGAAGGTGACTAATGATTCTATTTCCACTTTGCTCTTTGTTTCTAAGTAATTTGGGCAGTTTTCCTATAATATTTCTTAAGATATGATGTCTATGAAGGTATTCACTCTTTGATCTTATGTGAGATAGAGCTCTCTGTGCTGGATCTTCGATCTTTTCTTTCCCTGGTATATAGCCCTTTCTCTGAGTACAATATTCTGATTCATCATTCCTGGAATGACCCATTCCCTAGTGTTCATAAACTTTTTTGCCTTTCTCCCTAGTGTGACAAAGTGACTCACTGTGATCTTTATTTGATCTACTGATCAAGAATTGTGCATTGGTTATAAAGGATTTTTTCTGTTAAAGGGAGGGGAAGGAAATAGTAGAAAACCCATACTATATAAAAAAGGAAATATATCAATACAACATACTTAATAAAGTCCAAACCATGTGAAACTGATTTTATGTCCCATATGTTAATTTTTATGTAGCATACATTCTGCAACTCATAGTCTTTAAAGAGTTGTCTGGGGCACCAAGAGGTTAAGTGACAATGTGGGTTATACAACCGATACGTGCTAATGGAGGGATTTGAACCCAGGTACCTAAATCAGTGACTTTTTTTTTTCCTATTAGGCACTACTTGGGATATGACGGCAAAACAAGAAATAGTGTCTAATCTAAAGATTCTTCCATTCTGTTTGAGGGTGGGATATAACATGTGAAAAATGTATATATGCAATTAGTTGATGAATAAGACATCATTAACAACTAAAATGATAAGGAAAGGCTTCCAGCAGAGGGGTCATGATCTGATCCTTGAAGGAAACCATAGGAATTCTAAATAATTTCAAAGTAAACACTTCCACTGTGTACACTTATCAAATTTCTAGCCATATTCTGTTTAGATGTAGGCCTTCCTCAAATGTTTTGAGGTCATATGCTTCCTTAACTAAAATTCCAAGTCCCCTCTTTTTCCAGGTTGTGTTATGTTACAAATTACTGATATTTTTATTATTATCAAAGCACCATCAATTGATTTAATACCCAATCATGACAGAAATTTTAAGTCCTCTGTAATCTCACTTTGCTTCTGTTTGATTGAATCTTTGTTCAGTCTTTTTTGAGTAGGGCTAATGATTTTCAGGAGAATATTCACAAGAGTACTCTGGATGGCAGTTTTACTTACAAGCAGTAAAAATTGGATGGACTATTCAATACTGTGAATATGAAAAACAGATATCTTTTTACATTTGAATGACAAATAATTTAGGCTAAAAAAAATCAAGCATTTATGAAACAATCTTGTCCCATATTGCTCAATGCCTTTAAGTCAAGCATAACAAACTTCCATTTCTCAATAGAAGAAATAACACTTTTAACTATTAAAAGCTAGTTGACGGCACATATATCTGAATGATTAAAATAAGAAACAAGAAAAAGAAGCTTCAAATTAGTTTGGATTGTAATGCTTGTTATTTATGAATATTTTGTGGCTTAATGTACTGTTTTTCATCCTCTATTTTTTTATTCTTTATCATGTTTACAAAAAATAAACACACAACAAAAAGACTTTTTAAAAAAGGCAAACAAACTACAGATCCCTTAAATACTGGTTTGGAATGCTGCTCTAACCCTCCTTTTCTCATTTTATTTTCTCTTTCTGATGTTTTTTTTCCAAATTAAAACAAGAAATTAAAGAATAAAAACATGTAGATGCCTAGGCAGATTTTATAGAGCTCATGCTAACAAATGAAAAACAGCAATGATCTTCTGGGCATAAAGCTTTTTATTTTGGCATCTCAGTTAACATCCACTCTTGGTGAAAGTTTGATTTTCTACTTGCCTTATTGTTACCAACTGTGACACTAATAAGGCTTAATTTTTCATCACAATCCTTATAGACATATTTCTGGGCCAACTGCAGAAATCTTGTGAGACTGGAGGAGGTAATTAGGGTTGGCAAACTTTTCACTGAAGCACTACAAATTAGTTATCTCAGCTGCTTTGTATTTTAAAGAGTCTAATTTTAATACAGATCGAAACTAGAGGAGGAATTTCAACATTCTTTGAAGAGCAAAGACCAAGTAGGGGATGCCTCAGGGGCAACTGCATTTCAATCCATTGCACAGAGCCAAGTATGAGTGGGTAAGAGGGAATAGCAAGTAGGGGAATACCTTCTGACTCACTGCAATTTCAATCACTTAAAAATCATGAAAATGGGGGAAAAATGAGTTTCGGCAAATGATCCTGTTCTGAGATTGAAATGCACACACAGTTCTTTTTTCAGCTCTTTGAAGAGAGGTACCAGAGTAATCAAAAACTTAATTTCCCCAAGAATGTAGATCCTCATGACCTTACACTTAGAAAATTACAATACTAAGGAAGAGACCAGTGTTATTCAGATCTCCTTTGGTGTGCTACCATTTTTAGAAGATACTCCTCCAGATTATGATATAAGGGGCCACAGAACATTACATTTCTGTCTCTTCATACTTTTCTTGCTACTTGACCCAACCTGACCAGTCAACCTATATAATTTTATGCTCTGCTTGACTGTGTGTGTGTGTGCACATGTGTGTGTGTGCGTGAGAGAGAGAGAGAGACAGACAGACAGACAGAGACAAGAGACAGAGATTTCTATTCTTTTCAAGAAGTACATTGGGGATTGTAATATTAGGTTCTGCATATTCTGGCTTCTTGTCATTACTTAAAAAAACTTGTTTTCAGAAATTTTTATACATCTTTTCCATTTTCTCTAATTTTTCTTCTAAATTTTAATAATCATTTTAGGTAAGTCCTGGAATTCCAGAAAATGGTAGGGGGAAAGAGGGGCACAGGTTTGGTACATAAGATGAGCCTCAAACCCATCCTTGTTGTTCTCTTTACAACCTTTGTGCTTCTAGGAAATTAAATAAAATCTGTAATGAAGAAACACAGGTCCTAGTGCTAGCTCTGCCAGTACAGGTGAATCATATAAACTCTTTCGACTTCTCTTTCCTCATTTGAAAATTGAGAGTTGTATGACATCTTAGCACTGTGTACTGAGCATCATAGCAAGATCTCTTATAATTCAAGCCCTTCATTTGACAGATGAGAGAATAGTTGCTCAGGGCAATTAAATGATGTGCCTAGCATCATGAGAATAATCAGAAGATTTGAAATATGAACTCATATCCTTCAACTCCTTCCCCTAGATGATCTTTAACGTCCTACCTACATGTAAAATTGTCTTAGTCTATAAAACTCAAATATTGATTTCATGTCTTTGGTTATTCATTAGTCAGTCAGTCCATAAGCATTATATTTATATTTTCATGTTGCTCCCTTTATTTAGAATATTGGCCTCCCATCTCTGCCTATTAGAATCTTATCCTTCAAGACCCAGATCAAATATTTACTCTTTCATTAAGTCTTTCTCAATCTCTACCTCCACTCAGGAATTTTCTTTTGTCCTGTAAAGCCTGATATTTTGTGATATATTTGAGTACATGTCTTATCTCCTCTAGTATATTACAAGCTGCTTATTGACAGGAACAAAATTTTATTCAAATTCATAGAGCCTTTAACCTGAACTTTAGTATTTAAGTATTGATATTTGTTATATGCCTGCTTTTTTCCAGTGGATTTCAATTCCACAATCATGAACTACTTAACTATATTCTAGCAAAATCCATTTGCATCAAATAGAAAACAATTCCAGCTTTCCACTAACTTAGCACGTGATCTTGGATAAATCCTTTACCCTATCTGGATTGCATTATTTGCCAAATTAAGCCTTTAAATTGAATGGCCTCTAAGTTCCTTTCTGATTCTAAATCTATGATCCAATTTACCATTTTTAATCTCAATTAGTTCACAATCATATACAGGGTTATGATTTGTAAAAATAAGCATGATCTAAGTTAGAATATAATATTAATAAAAGAGGCTTTCATAGAAAAATACTTTAGGAAAATCTCAAGAAGAAAAAATGAGTTTCAGATGGAGCAAGGAGGGCATGTTTCATGGAGGAGATAAATTATGATGAGATTGAAGATATATATCAACAGGTGGTGATAAGAAAATACTGCATGACCGACTTGGGGGACAGATTGAAGAAGTGAATGGAGGCAGGAAATAGTGACAACTTCAAGGAACTCTAAGTATTTCAATTTGATTGGAGCAGAGAATATCAAAGTCATGTTCTAAAATGAGCTTGGAAAGTTATTTTTTCTCATTTTAAGTTGAATTGGATATATAGAGTATCTAAAAGACATTGAGCATCATCTAGTCTGTCACAGGTTTCACAATCCAGCCCACTATTTGAGTAATAAATTTTGCCCCCATTAAATGAGCTCCATTGTTGTAAAGTCATTCCTAAGCAGTAATTGCTATGTTAAGCACGTTCACCATCAAAATTAGATAGTTTTATCTAATAGTAGTTATTTTTCTATTAACAACTATTAAATATTTAATTTTTTCTTTGATTTAGCACATCTGTGAAATTAAATAGCAAAGGACAGAAATTTTATAAATTTTATAATTAATGAATAAAGTGCTTGAACTTTTGACCTAATCTTCAGAAATTATTGATTTTAACCCATTCAGAGTCATGTAATTCATGGCAATTAGTCTTCTAATTTAGAAAGAACTCTTCCCCCAAAAAAGATACCAATAATTTCTTTGTTTGTTGATATCACATATTTCCATAAAATAGCAACTATCTACTCATTTCTCTTTTTTTCACTATTTTGTAACTTGTATGTTTTCTTGAAAATTTAATTGCTAAAATTTTAAAATATTTTCATTTTCAAATATTAATTGTCCTGATTATAGAATGATAAACATTTAAACATTAAAAGATTTAAAATGCTGAAGTTCTATCTCTTACAATTATATAAATTCTGTTTTAATTCATTATTGGCCTTATTTGCAGAAAAGCATGATTTTTTTCTTGAAAAAAATGGTCATCCTCAGGGAATATCACAGTCATAACTTTCATTTTGGAAAATAAGTAATTGAATACATTGTATGAAAAAAAACCTCTTTTCCATTACTGCTTAAAGTTTTATAGCTTCACCATATAACTCACTAGCACTGGTAAGTAGCTGATATTCATGTAAATTGGGTTAATGATAGACAGTGGAACTCTAATGATAGATATTGGAACTATAATTTCATTTATATGGGCAGTTCCCAAGTGTGGAAGCAAACTCTTACCAAATGCACCAAAGTGCAGATCAGGATTTTATCTGTTATTTGTAGTTTTAGAGAGTTGACTAGAACACTGAGAGGTTAATTAACTTGCCAGATGTCACAAAGGCAATAACAATCAGTGGTGTAATTTGAACCCAAATCTTCCTGGCTACAAGGCTAGCTCTCTATCCCCTATACTAAGTTGACTTTCATGTAGTATTTATATTTTCAAGCTAAAATTTTCATTTATATAGATAAATTAATTTAAATGTGAAATATATGCTTTATCTCACAATAATATTTCTGTGTTTAATATGTTACTGTTAGAAGAGACTTTTCCCTTCAACCATATGAGAAATGGTACTGCTCGAGTCAACATTGATGACCTATTCACTCAATCTAGGAAATTTGGAGGACCAGTCAAAAGGTTGGAAACTGGGACCTAGAATAGGTGTTAGAAACTACCTAGACATTATTCACTTTCCCAGAACTTATTGAGGAAAAATATCAGAAACTATGGAAAACATGTGTACCCCAGTCCCAAAGCCCATTGATATAGGACTCTCACCTTATTGATGGAGATAAAGACCTTGCCCTACATGAAGAGTGGGGTGGAGTTGGTGAAAGATGCAGTCTTTGGCCAATTCCTTTTGGAGCTCTCCAAGAGATAGCTCCCTTTGAGTGCCCTTTTGGGGGAACTTATCAAGCTTAGAAACTTGTTCATCCTTTGAGTTGCTTCAGGTGATCCTGGCTTCCAATTTTGAGAGGGAAGATGGAAGGAGTCAACCCTACATCAGTTTGCTGAAGGAACAGACTCTGGGAAGACATGAGAGAAACAGGAAGTTTCTGTCATATCCCTATTTCCAATTTACTACTCTAGAGGCTTCTGGGAGTTCCCCCTTGTATGAGATCTACAACATTCTCATTTGGTTGAGTTGGGTTATTTCAGAAAAGGGGACTCTCGCTTGGAGAGTAAGTCCCCCCAAAGGGACTGGATAAGGCCACAATTTTAGCCTCTTACCAACTCTGCCCTATCCCTTACATAGGGCAGGGTCTTCATCTTCAACCCTAAGGAAAGAGTTCCAAACTAATAGTCTTGGGATGGAATTACACCACAAGAAAAGAAAAAGAAAAGAACGAAAAATGGAAGCATAAACAGAAAAGAAAATTCAAGAGCAGGAGGTTGAAATAATTAGGGATGTTTATCCTAGATCAAAGATTGATAATTGGAAATATGAATGGTATTTTTGAATTTCTTTATGGCTTCCAGGAAGTATACTTGCTCTTTGTGATACCAGAAGACAGACTCAGGACTAGTAGGTGGAAATTACAATTTTCCACAGATTTAAGCCTATGAAAAAAATCATTTTCATTTCAATTGTGTGGATAATTCAGATGAATTCATTAAAAAAATACCTGAATGGCCTGAATTATCTTCCTAATTTCTTATTTTTTCCAATTTTCCTTTCTACTGTAGATACAGTTTTATTCACATATAAATACAGATTTTCTAGTTGTGACCTTCCTATAACTTTCTACTTCACATATCAAAGATATCAAATGCACAACTATACACATATAATGAGATCACATATTTTGGATTTCTGCAAAAGACCAGAAAATTTTGTCAATCAGTTGAATGGACAATCCACTGAGTTGGTCCATCAGCGTGTAAATCTAGGAATATACTATAGATACACAAGTGCTTGTCATATAATTGAATAAAAGAAGCATATAAGCTAGTTAGCATTTGTAAATTTTATGTAGTGGTTTTAATAATACACACTCATCCTAACACACACACACAAAAACATACTTGGAATACCAGTGTACACTCAGTAATGCTTTAGTCCTGAGAATCACGGAAACAATCATCTCCACTAAGTCAAAATATTGTGTGGATCAAAACAAGAAATATATGGTGGCAATAACTCAGTAGATTGAACCAAATAAGCAATAATGACATGTACATGAAAGAGTCTGAAAAATATTAATGAGTTATATGATTGGGAAAGGATACGGACCATTCACGGAGTAAGTCAAAGAGACGAAAAGCTAAAGACTGCCCTTATACCTATAGGATGACAGAAGTCCTGAAAGAAGATCTTTGACATATTGGATAGACCCTCCTTGGAGAATGTTTTCAAGGTCATGTAAATGCATAGAAATGTATGGATGAATTTTGATCTGCAGCAGTTGAAGTAGAATTCATGTCAACAAAGTGACAACCAATAAAAGAAACATTTCAATTAAGATTTTTTTGGGAGTGCCTATGTATATAGACTAAGAATCTTAGAATGAAAAGGAACATTATAGCTCATTAGTACAACCTTCCTTAAAATCAATGTAATCCTTACTACAATATCTTTGACAAATGCTTGCCTAGACTCTTCCTTAATACTTGATGTGACAGGAAACTCAAACCCTTGTAATCTTAGAAAGTTGACTAGAGCACTGAAAGGTTAATTGACTTGTCACATGTCACAAAGGCAGTAAGAGTCAGAAGTGGAATTTGAGCCCAAATCTCTAGCTCTTTACCCACTCTACTAGGCTGTCTTTCTTGTAGTATTTATATTTGCAAGCTAAAATTATCATTTATAAAGATAAATTAGTTTAAATGTCAAATACACACTTTAACTTGCATTAATATTGTTGTGTTTAATATGTTTATATTTTATGAGATATCCCCTCCAACTGGGCTAGAAGTTGCACTGATCTACTCAAAAAAAAAATCAGAAAATTTAGGGGGGCAATTAGAAAGTTTGAATTATGAGAAAAGTTTTTTTAAATTATTATTTTAAAATGAAATCTACTTCTAGGTTAAAAGAAATGTGGAGCCAATTCCTGATTTCATTTGTCTATCATGTAACACACTATAACTTTTTGATTTAGTATACTTGACTTCCTAGAGTTTCAGTACAGTATCAGACCTGTTAGGATACTATAAGAATTTTAAACTCAGTAGTTTAGTTTGATCTTTGGTACTGTTTTACATGTCCTTCAATTCTCTGGTTCATATTGTATTTGCCCTTACTTTATCCTTCCTCCTAAAATAGTCTAGGACCCAGGATCTGGGTAGCAAGCAGAAGGGAGGTAAGAGGAAGCTGAATAATATTAAGATACTTGGTATCTTAATATTACTGATAAACATAAATGTGTAGATAGATAGATAGACAGATAGATAGATGGACAGATGCATACACATGAGTGTATGTGAGTATATATATAATACATATATAGTATGTATATATGTATTATATATATGCACATATAATATATATATATATTACATATATACATACAATGGAGTTAGTGAATTTAATATTCAGGGACATCTTAATAATCATGAAATCATCAATGCCACTTTTGCTTTCACTGTTGAATAGTTTTCAGGCTGTTGTGTATGACCTACCGACATTCCTATGTCTCTGTATAGAGATTTTGCTATCAGAATTCATCTACCTGAGGGAAATATGCCATTTATAATACTCTCTTAAGGAACTTGGAAGGAATCTTTCCACTTATTTAGCACTTTTATTGGGAAGCTCTATCTATATTTAGATAAATATACTCATAATACACTGAATACAAAGGGAGTAATTAGCATTTTATGTGAACCAGTAAATGAACAGTGTATATGAAATGATATAAATACTTGGATATGCATATATTGAACAATAAATACATTACTTCATTTTTCTATTTGATATTTTCCTTTTAATATCTGAATTGTCACCATAACCACTAGTGTCATTGTATTATGTACTACACATATTCCAGACTCTCCATTTTATTAAATATTCATGTTCATCTGTAGTTATTGTTTTACATAAAAAAGCTCCCTCATTTTATAGTCCCATTAGAGCTTTAAACTTAGAAAAGTCCAGGGAGCAGTGTGATGAGGTAATTTCCATACAGGCAGAGTAAGCCATAGAGCACACAAGGGAACATGGAAGTAGCTGGACATTGGTAGGAATTTAGTGATAGAGGATATTATATCTTAATATTCTGCCGATAGTCAAGTGCAGAGCATATTTCCTAAATAATTCTCTAGGTACCAAGGAGTCTAAGGAGGAAGATGAACTCAACAAAGAATAGCATTTGCTTGCAGCTACAGTAGAGCTACCCAGCAATGGAACAGGATGACTCATGTGGAAGTAAACAAATTGTCTATTGTACAAATCCAAGCAATGACTGGACACCCAGTTTTCAGGGACATTTTAGAGGGAAGTCCTGTACTTTGTAGTATATGGGATTAAATAACCACTAAGATCCCACGCAAGTATAAGATTGTATGACTCTATGATATGAAAGAAATATGGAAATGGAAATGTGAAGGACACTGAGAAAAGAAAATGGGAGACAAGAAAATAAATTTCAGGATGTGGGTTTTGTAACTATGCCCTTGCATTACTGCTGCCTCAAATATATATTTCTATATTTTAATGAAAAAACCTGGCATAATATCTTTTACCATCTCAGAAAACAAATGTGGCATTTTTCTTTTCTGTAGCTGCCTCCATGGTATTTTTTTTTTCTTTTGCTAGATATAGAAACAGATGTTCTTCTGTAATTTACAAGATAAGAAGCAAATGATGAATCACTGATGAATGGTTATTAAGACTGAATCCTCTTCCCTTTTAAAAATCATCCCTTTCATTTACTGTTACAAGCTCTCTATGTCCATTTCTATTAGTTTATTGATCAATGGAAAGCAAAAAGACCACAATTTGTTGTATCTTCTCTTGGGTAAATACTGAACAGCAAAAAGACTGTGTACTTTGCCAATCTGAATGAAAGGGAAATAATATGTATTCTTTGCTCTGTGGAGCTTTCTGAAAATAGAGGAAAACTCTAATTTTGAATTATTTTTATGTATTATGTCATATCTTCCCAATCAATGTCTATGTTTAAGCAGCCAGCAGAATCAGATCTGATTTAAAGATCTGATTCATTATAACTCATTTTTGTCATTCTCTAAGCAGGAAAATCAGCATTTATCAGTTTTCTCATGTCGACTTATACATAGTCACCCACAAGTTGAGCTTGCTAAATCTTTCATTCACATCCCATCCAGTAGTAATTATATATACAGACTTCGTTTTTCACCAGTTTAGTGATTATAATAGGCAAAGATGAACATAGATATAGAGATAAAATATAGAGTAAGTTTACATTATGAAAGTGAAGCATAGATTTGTTTTTTTTTTCTACCTGTTTGGAAAAGGAAGAATCACTAACCTGGGCCTCAGAATAAAACAACAAGAATATAAGTCTTTAAGAATTCAGTACTAATGGAGTAGCTTACACTACATTGGAAAAAACTGATTAAAATGGCATGGTTGTTTGGAAGCAGGATTAAAATCAGCAATGTAAACTGCTAAGTTTATTCCTACACAGCTTGAGAGATTCATGGAAGGATACTGAACAGGTTTCAGCACATTTCTCACAATGATGCACGTCAAAATAAAGGCTATTGTCCAGGAAATATATTATTGAAAAAGGAAGTAGGATGTTCTGTTAGTGAAAGTGAAAGATAAAATATGAAGGGCCTGAGTACTATACATAAGTAAATGGGAAATGAAAAGTAATCTAGAAAAAGGCCTTCAGAACCTTGAGCACATTCTTTCTGGAGGAGAAGGGATGGATGAGTTGGGAACCTCACTGATAAAGGTAGTTCACCAAATCAATGCATTCCTGTCCTAAGTATCCTGTCCTTCTATCTTCTTTCTTTCTTTTTTCACTCCCTTACCAATCTTCTCCACAATAACCCTGACTCTAAGAACTTCAAATAAACAGTGTGAACTATTGTGGGGAGGGGGAGAGAGAAAGAATTCTGGCCATATTTTTCAATCCATGTACGCCAATTATTAGATCTTTGACCTTAAAAAAATCAACTTGTATCATTTCCTGTTGTTATCTCTAAAATGGAAGAATTGTGTAGATGTATTCTTCGGTACTTTTGTGCTCTTAGGTCTTTGTTGACCAATTGATAACTTTATTGTCTTGCTTAAAATGAATTCCACCCCCATTTTCAGCTTCATTCCCAGGATTCAGACTTACACTTCTAATTGTCTGGACTGTAGTTTTTATTATTACCTAAAGTTCATCATCATGAAAGCAGCACTTAGAATCTTCTCAAAACTAACTTTTCCTTCAGACTTCCCTAATTCTGTTAATGACATCACCATTTATCCATTCACACATTCTCAGTTTCTTCTTTGAATGTTATTTCTGGCTTTTCCTCTGTGCAGATCAATAACTAAATTGCACTGCTTCTCCCTCTTGAATATTTCTTGTGTCCACCCTCCTCTTTCCTCTCTGACTATTCTAATAGATATGGATACACATATGCATATATGTATGTATGTGTATACATATATGTATTCATGCATGTATAGCCATTTACTGAAAGCTCAATATTTCTTACCTTCTTATCTCACATCCCTCTGAATTCATATGCTCCCACTATCTTTCCTTCACTTCAGTTTTTCCATTTCAAAAAGCAACCATTTTAATTGCATCCTTATTAGCATCTCCTAGGATCTTTTCCAGCACATTGTCACTATTATCATTCTTTTTTTCTCTAATCTTCAATCTCTTCCTCTCTATTGGTTCATTGTCTGCTGCCTACAAACACAAATTCTTGCTCATCCTCAAAAATTCCTCACCTGGACTATTGCTATAGCCTTAGAATTAGACTCTGGGCCACAAATCTCTGCCTACTCAAATCAACCTTCCACATAGCTACACAAGTGATTTTATATACACATAATTTCAACAATGATAACACCATCCCCATAATCTCCAATGGTTTCCTATTATTTCTAGGATCACACATAAATTCCACAAAATTTAAGGCTTTTCACAACCTAGATCTTCCCATTTACCCATTATTTGAATATAATATAAGATTGTATTCCTTACTAATGGCTATTACTTCTCGGCAAACAAGGCACAATATTTTGTCTCATGTAAGTAAACAAGCATTTATTTGTCCACTCCAGATTAACCATTCTATGTTCTGATTCGATCTTTTGGTTCTTTTTATCACACATTTTACACAGTAACCCAAAAAACTTGAATGTTAGAACCAAAAAATCTCCACAGTAACTGCTGACATACAAAGAAATCCTGAATTGAGTCAGTATCTGACCTTGGGGAGAGCACCAGACACTCATATAGCTTGAAGGGCAGCCATGCAGGGAGGGAGCAGAAGAAGCCCTCACATTGTAGCTGCACTCACTTTGACCCTGTTCAATGACAGTAATGACCAAAAACACAGCAAAGAGATATAACTCTCTCTGCTCTCAGAGTAGAGACAGACTGACAATGGTTGGTTGCCATGGATCACATGACAAACAGGAGACCATGCAGTGACCACTCACCCACCAAGTTACATGACAGGCACAATAGTGACTAGTTGAAAATGGGTTAAGTGGGGCATGGACAAAGCACTCATTACATTTTTACTTTCCTTTATGTCCTCTACATTTTTTGCAGTCCACCTGAAATAATTTGGCAGGCCACAAGCAGCCTGCAGTTGGTATTTTGTGCAGGCCTGGTTTGAGTCATCATTTAAAGGTATTCGAAGGAGGGTTTGGAGGAGAGCTTAGGCGAGTCCCTGCCTTTACTTTGCCATCTTGGCTCCATCTCCACCTCCTCTTGTATTGATTCTGTAGATTTAACTCTATCAGTTACAAATCCAAAGTGGAGATTATATAATTACACAAAATATGTTAGAATTTAATAGAAAAATGAAGGGAAGAAAGATAGAAAATTTTATATGCATAATTAGATATACGTATACTTGAGTATATAAGGGTGTGTGGTGGGGAAACAGTAGAACAATCATAGAGACAACAGCTCAGACTGTAAAATCTGTGATTGTCAAATTTATGATTGTCAAAACTATAATTTATCAGCTAGAAATAGAAAAATGGACCATTGCAAAAGAATAGAAATTCCAAAAGTAAGTATGACAACCAGATCAAATCAGACAATGCAGAAAGGAATTAAAGTTCTTTTTTCTAGGCATCTCCTATTCTATAATATAAAACATTTCAGTTGGAATTTAAAAAAAATTAAAAAACAAATAAGGCATCAAAATTTAGCAAAATGCCTGGCATATCATAAGGACTTAATAAATACTTGATGACTTGACTAGAAGAAAAGAGCATAGTATATTTATCCCAACTCTAAAGAAATTATCTGAAACAATAATTACAGCATTTTAAGGTTTGCACTTATATGCAAAGTATAAAGTACTTTATGTGATGTGGGCTTTTCACATGCTCAGATCACTTATTTATTAAGTAGGCATCCTATTTATGGGAGAAGATATTTTACATTTGACTCACCATATGTGTGGCAATGCATCTTTTCATTGGCTATGTAGCTTAAACAGGCCAAATATTTCAGCCAGAAATAGCAAACCCCAGAGATGCAAGATTGTCTAGGACTTGAGCCATGGGTAGGATTTACTCTTGTACCTTGGTTGGACACTCTATTATAGGAACTAAGCTAAATTATAAATCTAATACTTTTCCCCTCTCCAGAGAATAAGGTTGAAGTGGGGTTGGGGCATAAATTATACTCCTAGGAATTGGGGAGGGAGAATGATTTTCTTATTACAACTTTGAAGTAAATATTATTTTGTAAAAGCTAATTTGACTGTCAAACAGGTAAATGGAAATGATGTGGAGGGGATCCCTTTTAATTAAGGGAACAACATCAGTGGGTGCTGGAGCCAATGACAGAGAGCCTGGACATTCTACCATACCCAACCCTCCTTAGAGGAAAGAGAGAATTCTGGAGGAGGAATGAAATATAATATCCCTGTCCTTGATGCAGTAGGGGCCAGGTAGTTACTGTTATATTTCTGTTTTCTCATTTGATCCTCACAAACAACCCTATGAGAAAGGTGCTATTGTTATTACATTTTTCAGAAGAGGAGACAGGATGGGTAACATTAAGCAGTATTCCTAGAGTCCATATCTAAGGCAATATTTGAAATTGGGTCCCTTTGACTGCAAGTCCAACAATCTTTTCAGGTCTCTATGTTAATCAAAGGAGCCATTTGTTGACTGCAAAGAATATAAATAGAGTAAAATTTATCATATTTTCATTTTCTATTTAAAAATCTTAATATTAATAGTTCATTCCAATGTGAAAACATGGCATTATCACATTTTCTATATTTACACCACACCTACAAGATTGAGCATTAATTTTATATTATAGTAGTTATTCATGCTATGCCTATAATAGGTTCCTTGATGTTAAACAACTCCAAGTGACTTAGTCGATGCACTGTGATTAAAATAATTCATTTATTTGAACTGGTTCTATATTTTCTAAATAATAGTTTAGTGCTTCATGAAAAGAAAAACTAGAGGATAATATGAATATCACATTGCTCAAGAATTATATTAGAGATCAGCAGTTATAAGAACAAAGTTATTTAATCACTAAAACCATTAAATCATCATTTTTACTGAAAATTCAATCAAAGAGGCAAAGAATTTGAAATTGAGGGGATGCCAATCAATTGGGGAACAGCTGAACAAGTTATGGTATATGAATGTAATGGAATACTATTGTTTCATAAGAATTGACAAGCAGGCAGGCTTCAGAAAAAACTGAAAAGACTTCCATGAACTGATGCTGAGTGAAGTGAACAGAACCAGGAGAATGATGTACACAGTAACAGCAATTTTGAACAAGGACCAACTTTGATAGACTTAGCTCTTCTCAGCAATGCAAGGATCTAAGACATCTCCAAAAGTCTCATGATAGAAAATGCTATACATATCCAGAGAAAGAACTATTCACTTTGAATGCAGATTGAAACATACCATTTGATCTTTTTTTTTTTATTCTGTTTTGTTTTGTTTCCTCTTGTGGTTCTTCCTATTGGTTCTAATTCTTTTTTACAACGTGAGTAATGTGAAAATATGTTTAATAGGAATATGTAGAGCCTATATCAGATGGCATGCCATCTTGGGAAGAGAGGAAGGAAGGGAGGGGGAGAAAGTTTAAAACTCAAAATCTTATAAAAGTGAATGTTGAAAAGTAAAAATAAATATGTAAAAAAAGAAAATTCAAGCAAAGAATGTTAAATGAAATTGATATATTCTTCAAGTGGAAATACAAGTGCCTAAAAGTGCTCTAATAGCTAAAGCTGGAGCTCAAACAACCCTTTTTCATTTTTCTTTGTTGACTGCACAAGTGCCAAAGGGGAAGAAATGGTGGCTTCCCCTAACAGGGACATTAGTTTGTACAAGTATGCCATACCGACCACTAATACATTATCTAGACCACATGACCATTAAATGTAGAATGTACTACTGATCATATTTTCAAGTGACATTCTTCAGAGTCAGTCTCTTGTCTGACTTACCTAACTCCTATTTTCTATGGTCTTCTTATGTCATTAACCTAGTGGTTTGATCTTCTTGTCACTTGGGTTACACTGTTCTTGATTATTTCTACTTTGGTACAGTAGAGAACACCAGATCTGTAGTCCAAAGGCTTGGGTTCAAAAACAACATTACCAATTTATATTTGTATGGCTTTGGACCAGATACTTCATATCTCCAGGCCTCATTTTTGTCACCTGTAAAAGGAGAATGAGGAGTTTGACTAGACAATTTCTAAGACCTTAATTCTCTTTAGTAAGGCAAAAATCTTTTCTCTTGATTTTCCATGTTCCCACAGCTCTATCACTGAAATCTCTCTTCCAGATGAATCTTTAAATTGGACTTCTATTTGGCTAATATCTTTCTGGAAAAAAATATTTCCCAGAGAGCTTCAGAGTAGAAATTTCTGGTTGATTTATAGTTTTTCCAAATAATAAGAATAAATGTTTTAGAGTGAAGAAGGCATAGGCAAGAGACATCCTTAAAAATCTATAAAAAGTCCAGCATGGGGTATGGGAGGAAGTAGGGGAGGATTATATAAATAATCTTATTTAAAAATAAATAAAAACAAGACAAAACATGTAGTATGGATATAATCAATTTGTTTGAACATTTCTTAAGGACTGAACAAAGCTGGAGCAGGACTCAGGGGACTGAACCACAGGCAAGTGTAGTGGTTTCCAGACTTCTCAACCCACAAACACTAAAGGCAACTTAGAAGGTCAGTAGGAAAGATCTGTCAGACATTGGTGAGAGAGGAGCTCATTCAAGCCCCAGTGCTGGTGGTGCAGCAGCTACTTCTAGAGCTCTTCACCACAGATGGAAGGGGAATTGAGTGGCTGATCAGAGGGGGATTGCAGGGATTTCTTTGCTGGTGCTGAGGCAGGATTCTCTTGCTTTGCCCATGCTTGGATCTGGGTCACAGTTCTGGGTGGTGGTCCAGGAGCAAGGAGAAGCACTGGTGTGGTGGTGCTTGTGGTGGTGGTAGAGAGGGAATCCTCCTCACAGTTCTAAGGCAGAAAAGAGTGCTTGTGGTCACTTATAGACCAGAGCCTAGGCCAGGAAAGGAGTAAATACCTCTCCGTTGATCATCCCATCTTGGAAGAGCTGAAAACTTCCAGGTTCCTAGAAGTATCTCTGAAAACAACTGCACAATATCCCCAAAGCTTGGGATAGTACATTCTCCACACTGGAAGTAGACTCCTAGCTTAACAAAGAGTTAAAAAGTTAAATAATTGGCTGGGATCAGGAGCAAACAGCACAAAAAAGTCAGACCGTAGAATCTTACTTTGGTCAAAACATACAATCAGAAGTCAAAGCTCCTACATCTAAAGCTTCCAAGAAAAATATGAATCAGTCACAGGCCATGGAAGAGCTCAAAAAGGATTTTGAGAAGCAAGTAAGAGAAGTAGAAGAAAAATTGGGAAGAGAAATGAAATTGATGCAAGAAAATAATAAAAAAACAAGTCAACAGCTTGCTAAAAGAGACTCAAAATAATACTGAAGAAAATAACACCTTAAAAAATAGACTAACACAGATGGCAAAAGAGGTCCAAAAAGCCAATGAGGAGAAGAATGCCTTCAAAAGCAGAATTGGCCAAATGGAAAGGGAGATCCAAAAACTCACTGAGGAACATACTTCCTTAAAAATTAGAATGGAGTAAATGGAAACTAGTGACTTTATGAGAAATCAAGACATTGTAAAACAAAACCAAAAGAATGAAAAACTAGAAGAAAATGTGAAATATCTCATTGGAAAAGCAACTGACCTAGAAAATAGATCTAGGAGAGACAATTTAAAAATTATTGGAGTATCTGAAAGTCATGATTGAAAAAAAAGAGCTTAGACATCATCTTTCAAGAAAAATCATCAAGGGAAACTGCCCTGATATTCTAAGAGCAGAGGGTAAAAAAGAAATGTAAAAAAATCCACCAATCACCCCCAGAAAGCAATCCCCAAAGGAAAATGCCTAGGAATATTAGAGCCAAATTCCAAAGTTCCCAGGTAAAGGAAAAAAAATCATTGCAAGCAACCAGAAAGAAACAATTCAAGTATTATAGAAATACAATCAGGATAACATAAGATTTAGCAGCTTCTACATTAAGGGACCAGAGGGCTTGGAATATGATATTCCAGAGGGCAAAGGAGATAGGATTACAACCAAGAATCATCAACCCAGCAAAAGTAAGTATAATCCTTCAGGGGGAAAAATGGTCATTCAGTGAAATAGAGGACTTTCAAGCACTCTTGATGAAAAGACCAGAGCTGAATAGAAAATTTGACTTTCAAATACAAGACTCAAGAGAAGCATGAAGAGGTAAACAAGAAAGAGAAATCATAAGAGACTTATTAAAGTTGAACTGTTTACATTCCTTCATGGAAAGATGATATTTATAACTCATGAGACCTTTGTCAGTGTTAGGGTAGTTGGAGGGAAAAAATTATATGGATATATAGATAGATAGATAGATTGATTGATAGACAGACAGATAGATAGATAGACAGGAGGTAGATAGAGGGCAGAGGGTTAGTTGAAGATGAAGGGGTGGTAGCTAGAGAATAAATGTAAGGGGTGAGAGAGGATTATACTGGGAGAAGGAGAAAGGGAGAGGTAGAATGGGGTAAGTTATCTCACATAAAACAGACAAGAAAAAGCTTTTACAGTGGAGGAGAAGTGTGAGAATGTGAGAGGGAATGAGTGAATCTTATTCTCTTCAGATTTGGCTTAAGGAGGGAATAACATACACACTCAATTGGGTGTGGAAATCCATCTTACCCTATAGGAAAACAAAGGAGAAGGGGATAAAAAAGGTCAGGGATGATAGAAGGGAAGGCAGATTGGGGAAGGGGGTAATCAGAAGCAAACACTTCTGAGGAGGGACAGGGTCAAAAGAGACAATGGAATAAACGGGGTGTTGGATAGGATGAAGGGAAATAAAGTTAGTTTTTCACAACATGACTACTATGGAAGTGTTTTGCATGACTCCACATATATAACCTATATCAAGTTGCTTGCCATCTCAATAAGGGTGGGTGGGAAGGAAGGAAGGGAGAGAATTTGGAATCCAAAGCTTTAAAAAATAAATGTTAAAAATTGTTTTTACGTGCAGTTGGCAAATAAGATATACAGGCAATGTGGTATAGAAATCTATCCTGCCCTACAGGAAAGTAGAAGGGTAAGGGGATAAGAGAAGGGAGAGTGATAGAAGTCAGGGCAGACTAGGGGAAGGGGTATTCAGAAGCCACACTGTCTGGAGATGGGGGGAGGGGTGAGATGAGGAGAAAATTTGGAACTCAAAATCTTGTGGAAATGAATGTTAAATACTAAAAATAAATTAATTAAAAAAAATTTCTTAATGACTTAAGCACATTCTATATACAATATATTGACTGGGAAATAAAAAGGGAAAAATAAGATGGCCACACATCCCTTAAGGAAAACAAGCTGACCCTTAAATGACTGATTTTTACTGGCAGAACCTGCATTCCATGTGTAGCACCCTCTTGGGAATATGTAATAGATAGTCTATTTTCTCTAATCCTCTAATCCCAGACCTAGAAGGGACTCAAAAAGCTTCTGGTTCAACTGCTTTATGTTACAGATGATTTATCTGAGGACCAGAAGGGAAGATTGCTTTATCTAAAATCTCAAAACTAAAAAATAGAAGAGAATATGAAATATATCATCAGAAAAAGAACTGATCTGAAAAACAGATCAAGAAGAAATAATAAGAATAGTTAGATAACTGCAAATTCTGATAAAAAATAATCTTGAAGCAATGTTAGAAGAAATTATCAAGCAGAATTGCCCTGGAGTTCTAGAACAAGAAGGCAAAGCAGAAATGGAAAAAAAAAATCCACTGATCACCACCTGAAAGTGATTCCAGAAGGAAAACTTACAGGAATATCATAGCTAAGTTTCAAAGCTCCCAGGTTAATGAGAAAACACTGGAAGCAATAAGAAAAAAAATTAAATATCATGGAGCGAAAATAAAGATTACACACAACCTAGCAGCTACTACATTGAAGGACCATATCCTGGAAAACTGTATTTTGTAGAGTAAAAGAGTTGGAATTGCAATCAAAAGTAATTTGCCCAGCAAAATTAAGCATAATCCTGAATTTTAAAAATGGACACTTAACAAACTGAAAGACTTTCAGGTATTTGTGATAAAAACAGCAGAGCTTAATGGAAAATTTGTGATATGAGATCCTAGAGAAATATGAGGTAAACATTAAAGACCAATTACATTCTGTGAAAATGTTACCAGTATTCTTTTGACTGTCATCATTATTTGGGTAATTTGAAAAAAAAAAGATAGGCTGAGCTACACATGATGGGGTGATTCTACATAAATAAAAGTGTGTAGGGAGAGAGAAAAATGAGTAATTATCTCACACAAATGATGCATGAAAGGAAGAATTGAATCAGACAAAGCAAGTTGGGGGTAGGATGGGTAGTGGTAGAACCTTATTCTTATAAGGAATGAGTTAAAGGGGGAGCAACATGTATCTAGAATTGTATAAAAGTTTTCTGAATTCAGAAAGAAACAAGAAAGCAAGGGGATATGGCTGGGGGGAGGATAAGGGAGGGACTCTTAGAGGTGTGGGTAAGTTAAGGAATATGAGATCAAGACAGTAGGTAGAAGTAAAGTAGAGGAATAAGGAGGGATAAGGTAAATAAGGTAGGAAGGCTAGTGAGGAAAAATAGGAAGGAGGGAAATACTCAACAAGTAATTATAGAGTAGAATGTGAATGTGAAGCATCTACCCATAAAATGGAAAAGGATAGCAAATTAAAAATTTGAATTCGACAACACATTGCTTTCAGAAAACTACCAAAAATGAGAGATACAGACAAATATAAAATAAAGGGTAAGAGAAAAATGTATTATGTAAAAAAAAGCAGGGGTAGTAATCATGATCTCAGACAAAGTTCAAGCTAAAACAGATTTAATCAAAAGAAAAAATAGGGAAACTACGCCAGGTGTCACAAATATTATTCAATATTATTTTAGGCCAGGGATGGGGAACCTGTGACCTCAAGGCCACATATGGCCTTCTAGGTCCTCTGCTGTGGCCTTTTGAATGAGTCCAAGTTTTACAGAACAAATCTTTTTATTAAGGGGATTTGTTCTGTGAAGTTTGGATTCAGTCAAAGGGCCACACTTGAGGACCTAGAGGGCCACATGTGGCCTTGAGGCCACAGGTTCCCCACTCCTGTTTTAGGTTATTGAAAATAGCTAGACATTATAAAATACTTGAGAGTATCTTGCCAAAACAGGCACAGGAAATATATGAACATAAATATAAAATCCTTTTTTATACAAATAAAATCAGATATAATTGGAGTAATATTTATTGCTTGTGGTTAGAGAAAGCCAAAAGAATAACAATTTTACCTAACTAATCTATTTATTCAATGCCAGACCAATTAAATTACTTTTTTAAAAATTTACTGAGTTAAAAAAAATAATAAGAAAGTTCATTTGGAAGAAGAAAAGGTCAGAAAGTTCAAAGAAAGTAGAGGGAAAAGATGTAAAGGAAGAAAATTCAGCAGTATCAGACCTTAAGGTACATTATAAGGTGAGAGGATTGTTGAAGTGTGAAATGGATAATTTTAATTAATTTAAATTAAAATTTTATTATATAAATAAATCCAATGTAGTCAAGAATAGAAGGAATGTAGAAAATTAGGGGGGTGTGACTCTGGGCAAGTCATTTAACCCCAATTGCCTCACCAAAAAAAAATGGGGGAAATTTTCCATAGACAAACTCTCAGGATGTGATTGTGTTGGGTTACTGTTTTAGTATAGGAAATGATGACCTCGTTGATTTAGGTAAAAATCATGGAAAGACTTGGACCTATGAAGGAAGATTCTATACACCTCCAGAAAAGATAACAGGTCAAAAGATGCATAATATGGTCTTACATATATGTATATGAGTTTATATGTGTATATGTTTAAATGTATCTATCTATGTGTGTGGGGGGGGGAGCATTTAATTGTGCCCTTCTTTAGGGCAGGGGGTGGGGAGCAAGGGAAAAATAAAGTAAAAAGTACACAGCAGAGAACAAAGGAAAACCTACACTGAAGCAAAGAAAAGCTGGTTAGCTTTGAAAGCAATGGGTAGTATTTATTATACCAGTTTTCTTAAAATGGAAATTTATTGTTTTATATTGAATCCTCTCATGTTCTGCTATGTACTTTGAAATGTTCTTTTTTTCTCTTTTCTCATTTTGTATTTGAGTTTAAAATGAATAAAAATTTTATTTAAAAAGAAGGCTCACAACTTATTTTGTAGCTGAGCTGGTGTCTAATGTTCCCAAGTTTATTTCCTTCATTGTTCTTATCTATCCTTCTTCCTTTGTTCACCTGTGGTTTGGGCTACATAACTCACCAGATAACATTTGTGCTAAGGTTATTCCAAGGTGAATGTAAGATTCAGCTTATAATATAACAAAGATAAAGTCATCTCTGAATTTCCAACCTTTGCTTGATAGAATCAATCGTTGCAACAGCAAGACTCAAGCCTAGACCTGACTACAGGGGTTTTATCTTTGCTTTTTCATTCTGGGAGAGGTGAGGTGATAGAAGGGAGAGAATGCAGATCTAAAAATAAAATGAAGCTAAAAAAAAAGACTCAAATTGGGTAAAGCCAAGATAGCAAAATAGACAAAACTTTATAGCCAAGCTCTCCCTCCAGGTAACTTCAAAATTATTCATCAAATCAAAATCTGGAGTGACATAGCCAACAAATGATAAAAGTGATACATTTTCCAGCACAAGAAAACTTAGAAAGTCAGAAAGAGAGCTGTATGATACTGAGGTGTAGACTGTGTAGAGCACACAAGTGGCAACACTATCTATGAAACTTGTAGGTGGCTGCAGCAGCAACAGCAGCAGCAGCAGCAGCAGCAGAAGGGTACTTAAGTACTCTCAGGCCAAAAATGGTAAGAAGATTAGAGACGTGGTCAGAAAGAGATTATAGGGGATTCTTATGCTAGGACTAGGTTCTATTTGGCAACACCATTGCCCATACACAGTTCCAGGTCACAATTCCAAACTTGAGAGGAACATGAACATTAATAGTTATAAGAAAGCAGGTGTTCTTCCTAGTTAAGAACTAGAGATCAGACCAGGAGAACACTGACCACACCTCTTTCTGGATTATACCACCCTGGAAGCACCAAAAATTTACATCTCCCCAGAACTAGCTGTGAAAACCACAGGAAAAAAACACAAAAACTATGAAAAGTGCCCTTACCATATCCAGGTAAGGAGAACTTAACTTTAACATAAAATTTAAAGTCAAGAAATAGAAAATGAAATATAAAAATGAACAAAGTACAAATGAAGAACCTGGCCATAAAAAGCTACTATAGTGCAAGGAAGATAAAGACACAAACTCAGAAAAAGACAACAATGTGGAAAGAGCATAAGCAAAGACTTGAAGAAAAATGCAAATTGGACACAAGCCCAACAAGAATTCTTGGAATAGCTAAAGAAAGAGCAAAAATTGCAAGCAAGAGCATTTTCAAGTATTCTTAATGAAAAGATCAGAGCTGAATAGAAAATTTGACTTTCAAATACAAGACTGAAAAGAAGCATAACTTTAAAAACATTGAGTTCCAAATTCTCTCTCTCTCTCTCTCTCTCTCTCTCTCTCTCTCTCTCTCTCTCTTTCTCTCTCTCTCTCTCTCTTCATCCCTCCCATCACTGCTCATTGAGAAGGAAGCATTTTCATATAGGTCATACATGTGCACTCATGAAAAAGTTATTTCCATATTAGTCATGTTGTGAAAGAAAGCATAGATCAAAACAAAACAAAACAAAAATCAAACAAAAAATAAAGTTTTTTTTTTTTAAAGTATGATTTGATCTGCATTCAAACTCCATCAGTTCTTTCCTTGGAGGTGGATACCATTTTTCATTATAAATACTTCATCATTTTTTCATAATTTTTAATTTATTTTTAGTTTTCAACAATTACTTCCATATGCTTTTGAGTTCCGAATTTTTCTCCCCCTCCCTACCTCCTCCTTCTCCAAGATGGTGTGCAATCTGATATATGCTCTATATATACATTGCTATTAAATATATTTTCACATTGGTCATATTGTAAAGAAGAATTAGAACCAATAAAAGGAACCACAAGAAAAAGGAAGCAAAACAAAACCGAAGGAAAAAAATAGCAAATAGTATGCTTCAATCTGCTTTCAAACTCCATAGTTCTTTCTCTGAATGTGGACAGCATTTTCCATCATGAGTCTTTTGGAGATGTCTTAGATGCTTGCATTGCTGAGAAGGGCTAAGCCTATCAAAGTTAGTCATCACACAATGTAGCTGTTACTGTGTACATTATTCTCCTGGTTTTGCTCATTTCACTCAGCATCAGTCCATACAAGTCCAAATAATCTAATCCTAAAGAATGAATGAGTCAAACAACAAATCATATAAATAATCAATAACTTCATTCAAGAGAATAACAACAATGAGACAGCATACCAAAATTTATGAGATTCAGCGGTAGGGGAATTTTTATATCTCTAAATGCTTATATGAATAAAACAGAGAAAGAGGAGATCAATGAATTGGGCATGCAACTAAAAAAAATGAGAAAAAGAACAAATTAAAAATCCTCAATTAAACACCAAATTGGAAATACTGAAAACCAAAGGAGAGATTAATGAAATTGAAATTAAGTAAACTATTGAACTAATAAATAAAAATTAGAGCTGGTTTTATGAAAAAAAACACTAAAATAGATAAACCTTTGGTTAATTCAATTAAAAAAAGAAAGAATAAAATTACAAGTATCAAAAATGAAAAGGGTGAATCCACCACCAAGGAAGAGGAAATTAGAACAATAATTAGGAACTATTTTGCCCAACTGTATGCCAATAAATTTGACACTTTTAGTGAAATGGATGAATATTTACAAAAATATAAATTGCCCAGATTAACAAAAGAGGAAGTAAAATAACTAAGTAAATCCATCTCAGAAAAAGAAATTGAATAAGCCATCAATGAACTCCCTAGGAAAAAAATCTCCAGGGCCAGTTGGATTTACAAGTGAATTCTATCAAACATTTAAAGAATGGTTAATTACAATACTATACAGACTATTTGGGAAAATAGGTGAAGAAGGAGTTTTACCAAATTCTTTTTATGATACAAATATGGTGCTGATACATAAACTGGGAATAGCCAAAAGAGAGAAAGAAAATTATAGACCAATTTCCCTAACGAGTATAGATGCAAAAAAATTTAAATAAAATACTAGCACATAGATTACAGCAACTTATCACAAGAATAACACACTATGACCAGGTAGGATTTATACCAGGAATGCAGGATTGGTTAAATATTAGGAAAACTATCAGCACAGTTGATCATATCAACAATAACACTAACAGAAAACCACATGATCATCTCAATAGATGCAGAAAAGGTTTTTGACAAAATTCATCATTTTTAATCATTGTATTGCTAAGTCATTCACAGTTCACCATTGTACAATATTGCATTGTTGTACACAGTGTCCTCATGCTTATGCTCATTTCACTTTGCATCAGTTCACATAAATTTTTCAAGGCTTTTTTTTCTTCCGAAATCATCTCATTCTTCATTTCTTATAGCATAATAGCATTCTAAAGCAACTGTACACACAAACATTGTTCAGTCATTTCCTAATTGATGAGCATCCTGTCATTTTCTAATTCCTTACTGCCACAAATAGAGCTGATATAAATATTTCTGTACATATAAATCCTATTCCCTTTTTTAAAAAAATCTTTTTAAGATATAAACCTAGCATTGATATTGCTGGGTTAAAGGATGTGCACAGTTTCATAGCCCTTTGTTTATAGTTCCAAATTGTTCTCCAGCATGATTGAATAGTTCACAACTCTAAAAACAACAGTACATGTGTTCCAAATTTTCCACATCCCCTTCAACATTTTTCATTTTCTTTTTCTGTCATATTAGCAAATCTGATAAATGTGATGTGGTACCTCAGATTTGTTTTAATTTGCATTTCTCTAATCAATTAGTGATTTAGAGCATTTTTATATGCTTATTTTTTAAAAACTCAATTATTTAAACAAACATATTTCAAGGAAAAAACTGTAACATATTAATGTTAAAAGATAAAATTAAATTTTTTACTAAAAAAGTTAACATAAGGAAGAATAGGGTGGAAAATGGCTGTTTAGAAATGCTTATAGCTACGGATGGTTTTATAATTTAAAATAACCTTCCCAAAGATTTAATTGTAAGAGTGTAATTGAACATCTGAAGTACCTGAGACAGAGTTCCAGAAATACTTCCCTTCAAATTTTGATTCTAAAAAACTAAGTTGGGTTCATAAACCATACTCAATTGAAATAAAAATCCTCAGTCATTTGCCACTAAAAGTTCAAGAATAATTTGCCAAGTTATCAAGTGACATAGGTTTAAAACTTAAGTTTCCTAAAAAAATCATTAAATGAATTTTGGGTTGGGATTAGGACAGAAATTTTAACAATTTATGAAATGGCCCTAAACATATTTCTGCCATTTTATACTCTGTGTTTATGGGAAGCAGCATTCTCAACATTACTGACTATAAAATCAAAATATCAATCAACTCTGAAAAACTTTGAAGATGCTCTAAGTCCTGCAGTATCAAATATTCCACCAAAATTTAATTATTTATGTAAAAATAAACACATCTATCTCATTAGTATGAAAGTTTGTTTTCATCTTTAATAAATGGTAAACTTATATGAATACCAAAAATTATTTTAAAAGAAATTTTTTTATGATTTGTTATCAGTAAATGTTTAATTTGTACACCTATTTTATGTATTTATATACTCAAGTCGTGTAAAAAGTTCTTGAGGGAAAACAGGGTGGGAGTCGAAAAAGTTTAAGAAGCCCTATGGTAAAAAGTCCTCTATTTCATTAAATATTGATTTTTTTTTCCTCTTCAGGATTATACTCTGTTAGGAACATACTCAGTTATGTTTAGTAAGTGATTCTTCATTGTTAACCTAGTTCCTTTGCCATCTGGTATATCATATCCTAAGCCCTCTTGTCCTTTAATGAAGCAGCTGCTAAATCTTGTGTTATCCAACTGTGGATGCACAATACTTGAATTGTTTCTTTCTGGCTGCTTGAAATATTTTCCCCCCTTGACAACGAAGCTGTGGAATTTGGCTATGATATTCCTGGGAGTTTTCATTTTGGTATCTCTTTTAGGAGGTGATAGGTGGATGATTTCAATTTTTATTTTTTCTTCCAGTCCTAGGATATCAAGGTAGTTTTCCTTGATAATTTCTTAAAATATAATGTCTAAGCTCTTTTGTTTTTTATCTTGACTTTCACATAGTTCAATAATTCTGAAATTATCCCTCAATCTATTTTGAGATAGCTTTTTTCTCTAAATTCACATTTTCTTCTATTTTTTTTTCATTCTTGGGAATTTTTTTTTATTGCTTCTTAATGTTTTGTGAAGTCATTAGCTTCCCCATGGCCAATTCCAATTTTTAAGGAATTATTTGCTTCATTGACTTTTGTGCCTTCTTTCCCATTTGGCCAATTGTACTCCTTAAGGAGTTCTTTTCTTTAATGTATTTTATGTGTATTTTTTCATTTGTCTAATTCTGCTGAAGAATACTTTTTATTTTGTTTGTATTTTCCTTTGCAACATGGCTAATTTGGAAATTTGTTTTGCATGACTTCACATGTATCATAGATAGCAGATTGCTTGCCCTTTTAAGGTGGGGGGAGGATGTAGTGGAGGAAGATGATTTATAATTCAAAATTTTGAAAATGTTAATTTTTACAAGTAATTTGGAAATATTTATAGAAATAAATAAAAATTGTTTTTAAACAAATGATTCTTGAGAGGATGCCCATCAATTGGGGAATGGTTGCACAAGTTGTGGTATATTAATGTGATGGAATACTATTGTGTTATATGAAATGATGAACAGGCTGACTTCAGAAAAACCTGGAAACACTTGTATGGTCTGATGCTGAGTGAAGTGAACAGAGCCAAGAGAACATCGTAAACAATAACAGCCATGTTGTGTGATGACTAATATTGACAAACTTAACCCTTCCTGGCAATACAATGATCTAAGACATCTCCAGAGGCCTTGTGATGGAAAATGCTATCCACATCCAAAGAAAGAACTGTGGAAGTTGAATTGCTATTTTTTTCTCTTCTTTTGAGTTTTGTTTCCTTGTTCTGATGGTCCGTCCTATTGGTTTTAATTTTTACTTACAACATCATTAATGTGAAAATATGCTTAATATGAATGTAAATGTACAGCCTATATCAGATTGTGCACCATCTTGGGGAGGAAGGGTGAGAAAAATTTTAAACTCAAAAGCATATAGAAGTGATATAAATAAAATAAATCAAAATAAATTAATAAAAAAATAAAAAAATAAATGCTTCTAAGCTAAATAATGTAATCTCAAAAAATTAGTGGATCAAAGAACCAAATCATAGAAACAATCAATAATTTCATTAAAGACAAAGACAATAATGAAATTGCCTGCTAAATTTTGTGGCATGCAGTCAAATCTATACTTAGGGGAAATTTTATATTTCTAAATGTGTATGTGTGTGTGTGCGTGTTTCATATATATATATATATATATATATGTGAAATCAATGAATTGGACCTACCACCTCATAGAAAAGAAAAACTAGAAAAACACACTTTAAATCCTCAATTAAACACCAAAATGAAATTCTGAAAATTAAAGTAGAGATTAATAAAATTGAAAGTTAAAATATTTAATAAATATTACTAGGACATGGTTTTATGGGGGGGAAAGGGTTAATTTAATTAACCAAGAAATAAAAACAAATTACTAGTATCAATTATAAAAATGGTGAACATATCATCAATGTAGATGAAATTAAAATAATTATTAGGAGTTATTTTGTCTAATCATATGCAATAAAACTTACAATATAATTTAAATTTTTGAATATTTACAAAAAATATTCCAGATTAACAGAAGAGGAAATAGAATATTCAAATGTTCTCTTCTAGGAAAAAATAACAATAGAAAATCAATAATGACCTCTGTATGAAAAAAAAAAATCTCCAGTATCCAATGTATTTACAAGTGGATTCCACTATATATATTCTTGTTAAGTCATTTTTCAGTTGTGTCAGACTCTCCATGACCCCATTTGGGGTTTTCTTGCTGAAAATACTGAAATGATTTGCTATTTTTTTTCTCCAGGTCATTTTATAGATGAGGAACTCAGGTAAACAAGGTTAAGTGACTTGCCCAGGGTCACACTGCTAGTATCTGAAACCAGTTTTGAACTTATGAGGAGTCTTCCTGACTCAAAGCTGAGCACTTTATCCCTTGTGTCACACAGCTACTCTCAAAATATTTAAAGAACTATTAATTCTAATACTATATAAATTATTTGAAATAATAGGTAAAGAAGGAATCTTACCAAATTTCTTCTGTGACACAAAATATTGTTGGGATACCTAAATCACAAACCAAAAAGTGAGAAAGAAAAGTATAAATACATTTCCCTAATGAATTTTGATGTGAAAAGTTTAAAATGCTAACAAAGAGATTAAAACTATATATCACAAAGATCATACACTATGGCCCAACGATATTAATAACAGAATTGAAAGGCTTGTTCAATATTAAGAAAAATATAACCATAATTGACCATATCAATAACAAAATCTACAAAATCATGTGAATATATATATATATATACACACATATAATATGTATGGATGTGTATGTATTTGGAGTGGAAAACCTTTTGAAAAAATACAACATACATATCCATATATAAACACTAGAAAACATAGAAATAAAGGATCCATTGGTAAAACTATAAGTAGTGTCTGTCTAAAACTATGAGGGAGTATTATCTGTAATGGAGATGTGTCCATTATCAACATTATTATTCAGTATTGTACTAGAAATGATAGTTATAGCAATAAGACAAGAAAAAGAAATTGAAGAAATAAGAATAAACAATGAATAAAGAAAACCACTACTCTTTGTAGATGGTATGATGGTATACTTAGATAACCCTAGACAATCAACTAAAAAACTAGTTGAAATAATTACAAATTTTAGTAAAGTTGTAGGACCCACACAAGTTATCAACATATTTATATATTACCAACAAAACCCAGAATGAAAACATAGAAAGAGAAATTCCACTTAAAATAATTGTAGACAACATATAAAATATTTGAGAGTTTACCTGCCAAGATAAATTCAGTGACTATACAAACCCAATTAATTTTTTTCAAACAAATACAGATCTAAACAATTGGATAATTATTAATTGCTAACGCATGGCCTGAGCCAATATAATAAAAATGACAATTCTACCTAAGTTAATTTGCTTATTCAGTGCCACACCATTCCAACCACCAAAGAATTATTTTATAGAACTAAGGGAAAAAAAATTCATATGGAAAAACAAAAGGTCAAGAATATCAAAGAAATCAATGAAAAACATGTGAAATAAGGAGTTCTAGCAGTATCAGACTTCAAATTATATTACAAAGATGCTATTATGAAAACAATCTGTTCCTGGCTAAAAAATAGAGTGGTGAATAAGGGTAATTGATTGGTTACACTATTGAAGTAGTGAATGATCGTAACAATCTAGTGTTTGAAAAACCAAAGATCTAAGCTGTAGGGGCAAGATATTTGACAAAAACTGCTTGAAAATCTGGAAAGCAATTTTGCAGAAACTAGGCATATATTACTGTATATGCCAAGATAAGGTCAAATTTGTACATGAATTAAGCATAAAAGAAGATATCATAAGCAAATAAGTGGAACATGGAAAAATTTACCCATCTGTCAGACCTATAGATGAGAGAGAGAGAGAGATTGAGATTATAGCTAAACAAGAGATATGTAGCATCACAGGAATTAAAATGATTTTGATTAAATTAAATTTTTTTTTTTGCACAAAGAAAACAAATGTAGCCAAAATTAGAAGAAAAGCAGGAAACTGGGGGGGGGGGGGGGGGGGCTGTTAAGGGATTCTACATCAAGTTTCTGTAATAAAGGCTTCATTTTTCAAATATGTAGAGAACTTAGCTAGATCTGTAAAAATAATTGTCATTCCCCCACTGATAAATGGTAAAATTATATGAGTAAGAAATTATCAAAAGAAGAAATGAAACCTATAAATAGTCACATTTAAAAAAAAAACCGTCTAAATCACTCCTGATTAGAGAAATGCACATTAAAACAAATCTGAGTTACCACTTCACACCAATCAGATTGGCTAATATGACAGAAAAAGAAATGACAAATGTTTATGGGGATGTGGTAAAATAGTTAGTTAATGCACATTTGGTGAAGCCATGAACTTGTCTAACCATTCTGGAGAACAATTTGGAACTATTCCCAAAAAGTTTTAAAATTGTGGCCCAACAATATTTGGGGTTGGGGGATGGGAAGAGCATTTATTGCTCCTTTTGAGGTGGCAAAGAATTGGAACCTGAGTGAATGCCCATCAATTGTAGAATGGCTGAACAACTGATTATATTTGATTGTGATAGAATATTACTATAAAGTTAGAAATAATGGAGGGGGGATGGAATAAACGTATGTAAAATGAAGTGAGCAGAACTAGGAATACATTTTACATGTTAACAACAACATTATAATGATGTCCAACTGTGAAAGAATTAGTTACTCTAATCAGTTCAGTGATCTTAGAAAATTCCAAAGAACCCATGATGAAAAATGCTATCCACCTTCAGATAAATGCAAATTGAAGTATACATTTTTTACTTAATTTTCTTGCTTTTTTTGAAATATGACTAATATGTAAACAAGTTTTTATGATTTCATACATATAGCTGATGTCATGTTTGCCCCCTCCATAGGTGGGGGTCAGGGGAGGGGGAGGGGGAGAATGTGGAACTCATTTTTTAAATGAATGTTATAAACAGAGAAATAAAAAAAATCTTGCCTAAGCTATTAAAGAAATTTGAATCTTGCTTTGTTATTCAAGAAGAAGCACAAAATATTTATATCACATCCTACTATAGTAAAACTGAACACTTTTTGTACTTTACCAATGGCATTACCCTACTAGATATGTCCACTGACGTTTCCCATAGGCACATATTAGACATATCAATTACTAGTTTGATATTAATCACCCATGATCACTGCCTTGTAGTCATCCTTGATATTTTGTTTTCACGAAACTCCAGGCTCAGTCAGTTGCCAAATATTTTCTTCTTACTTCTGTGACATCTCTCACATTCATCTCCTCTTCACCCATGGGACTTTAGATCCTTATCACATATCATCTGGACCAGAGCAATAAGCTCCTATATGGTCTCCCTTTCTCTAGTCTCCAATCCACTCTTCACATAAATGCCAAATTGATGTTTTTAAATAGATTTAACTATGTTTCCACCCACTGCTAAAACATCTTCAGGGAGTTCCCCACTTCTAGATTATATTACAAACTTCTTACCCTGGTATTTAAAACTTTTAATATTTGAGGTCTCAGCTACATTTTTCTATTTTACTTCCTCATTCTCAGTTCTAGTAAAATTGGCCTACTAACTGTTCCTTACATCATTCCTTATAGGATATTTCAGCAGTCACCTTTCCAAAAGAGATGCCTCTTGTAGCAACATACCCCTTTCTCACCTCTGCATGTTAAAATCCATATTACCCTTCCAAATACATATATTAGATCAGGTACTACCTTATGAGGCCTTTCCTGATGCCCCCATTTAATATCAGTGTCTCATTATTGGTACCATGGTAGATTAATTTGTATGTGTTTCCCTGGTTACTTATATGTATGTCACATATTCCTAGTAGAATACAAACTCTTGTGGGCACAGGTTATTTTATCTTTTTTCTTTACAACACTTACCACAGCGCGTTGTATATAGTAGGTACCTAATAAATGTTTATTGAATATATTCAGCAGATTTCTTTAGAGCTGAAAAGGATCTTGAACTTTCTCTACTTCATCCCCTTTATTTTTTTTTTCAATCATGTTTCCATTGTATCAAACTTTTCATGACCCCATTTGGGGTTATTTTTTGGCAAAGATACTGGAGCGGTTAGCAATTTTCTTTTCCAGGTCATTTTACAGATGAGGAAATTAAGGCAAACAGGGTTAAGTGACTTGCTTAGCATCACACGGCTGATAAGCGTCTGAGGTCAGATTTGAACTCAGATGAGTCTTCCTGACTATATGCCCAGCATTCTATTTACTGTGCCACCTAACTGTCCCTTCATTTTACATACAGAGAAATGGACTCTCAGAGTGAATAAGTGACTTCACCAGATTCTCGGAGTAATTTGGTTGCAGAGTTGGAAATAGAATCTTTTTCTTCCAATGCCTATTTTAGAATTCTTTCCATTGCACCATCATGACTCTGTTTGCACTTTAAATGAAAAGAGGGAACTTTGCTTACACATTTTATAGGTTTTCAGAATAACTTCTCTTCTAAAGTAGAATACAGCTTCAAATGCCTCACACAATCAAGTGCTTAATAACTACTCACTGATTTTGTAGAAAACAAAAAAAAAGTCATCATTTCCTATGCCAATTTATATCTCCTAATAATACATTTATGACATAATTGAAACAATTCCAAGTTATAAAACCTCAGATAAAAGAAGCCTTCCTTTAAGATTTGTGCAGGTACATGAGGAAATTAATTTATTCCCTTCAAAGGAATGTATTGTTTCTCCACTATACCATCCTTTCCTACCTAGAAATTTTCCTACAACAAGGGAAAGCTAACGTCTTTTAATTTTGATCCTATAGGATTTCCCCATCCACCTATTTTGAGAAGTATACAGACATGTATACGTATATGTTTGTGTGTGTATATATGCATATATAATGCATATATGCATGCGTAATATATATTATATACCTTACATACATACTTTACACACAGAGATGTATACATATATGTATGCGTGCATGTATCTTATTTGTACATTCTTGTTTGTATGTTGTCTGCCCCATTAGACTATAAATTCATTGAGAGTAGGATCTCCTTTTTTTTGTTTTATTTTGTTTTGTTTTTTTTTCCCTTTCTTTGAATCCCCAGAATTTAGCACAGTGCCTAGGACAAAGTAGGTACTTAAAATGCTTATTAACTTCTTTTATTTGACTAAGAATAAATTTGGCAGATTAGAGACAAAAATGAGACACAATTATTCTTTTCCTTGGATCACTTAGGGAAGACTAGGAAGACTGCAATCCAGAAATATAATTTTTGCTTTTCTAAAAAGCAATATTTTTTAGAATAGTGATTAAACAATTTTTAATTCCAGGCATTTAATGTTTAAGAAAATGTGGGGTGGCAGGGTGGGAAGCAAGGTAAATATGATTGCTTGGCTCTATTTAGTAGTATAAAACACCCACCTTTTCCATTTATTTGAAAAAAATGGAAATCTTTATTTTCCCCTAACTGCATTCTCCATCTCTCATTTGCTACATAATTCAAATTGTAAATAGCTTCTCACTAGCTCTAGAGAAGAAGGAGATTTAGGTTACAACTATGGGAGAAAGAAAAAAAAACTATATTGCTTAGAGGAAATTTTTGACAATGCAATAATCACAACAACAAAAATCATAACAAATATACCATTCCAGATTACCATAGCTACAAGTGAAATCTTTTCCAAATACTTATAAAAGATATAATTTAGAATCTGTGGGAATTTGTGAAAAGAGATTGAAATATGACCTAGCAAAGTATAAGGCCATATAAAAGGTAGCTGATATTATGTAATCCTTGCAGTCCTAGAATATAATGCACCATGGGGCCTCCAATTGAATGATACTCAAGAAACAATTATATATGTCCACTTTAGCATAATGAAAAACCATGGGACCTTGTCAAATGCAGCAAGGAAAGAAAACATTTCATTGCTGCCCAAACTCAGGTTTCAATCCTTTGATAAAACAAAAGTTTGTTTTCCTAACCCTTTCTAACCGATTCTCAAGATGACCATCATAACACATATTGAATCTTTAATGTAAATGGAATGATAAACAATATAATTCTGAGTTGGTCTCAACTAATTACTTGGCTTTATAATGATGAATGATTGGTATAATCTCGAATGGTTGTTCTCAAAAGCAGGGGAAGACTGATATTTTGAAACAATTACTAAAATTAACTACAGTTTCTTTGCTGCTTTAAAACAGATCACAGAATCCTGTGGTTGGAATAGAGGCTATTTGTTGTTTAGTCATTTTCAGTTGTGTCTTACTCTTCATGACTTCTTTTGGGATTTTCTTGGCAAAGATGCTGGAGTGGTTTGTCATTTCCTTCTCCAGCTCATTTTACAGGTGAGGAAACTGAATCAAACAGGGTTAAGTTATTTGCCTAGGGCCACAGAGTCTGAGGCTGGATTTGAACTCAGTTCTTCCTGACTCCAAGCCTGTCACTTTATCCAGTACACTACCCAGCTGCCCCAGAGACTAATTAGTATGACCCATACTTTAATTGACCAATCAGTCCTCATGTATTAAGTATCTACTACATAATAAACATTGTATTAGGTAATTGGGGGTTGGAGGTAATTTCAGGAAAAATTTCATTTGATGTTAAGCCATGTCTTGGAAGAAAAGAGGAATGTTGTGAGGCAGAACTGAAGGAATGCATTTTAGACATAAGGAATGGCCAGCACAAAAGCACAGAGAGGAGACACGAAATATCACGTATGAAGAACAGTGAGAAGGACAGTATTGGACTTACTTCAACTACACTGACAATTCTAATACCCACACATTCTTTATTTGACTAAATAAATATTAAATACTGCAATGCGCTAGTGTCCTCCATTGTGACATACAAAGCTTATTATTGATGCCTTTTATTTTACTATCACAGTCATTTCTAAAATGTTCTTCCATACCTCACATTGAGCCCTTCTATTCTGGGCTGCACATAACTCAGGCCATTCCTCTGGTAATTTAGGTTTGATATTGAAAAAAGAGATATTTGCAGGTCATTCAACAATCAAGTCAAATTGACAAGCAATTGTTAAGTGCCGACTATGTACCAGCCACAGTGCCAAGTGAAGGTAGTACAAAGAAAGCCAAACACACACATACACACACACACACACACACACACTCACAAAGTCCCTGTCTTGAGGAGTTCACTGTTTAATGATGGAGATGGCATACAATCAACTATGTACAAGCAGGAGAAATTGGAGATAACTGCAGAGAGAAGGCACCAATAATAAGGAGGATTAGGAAAAATTCTTGCAGGTGAGATTTTATATGGGGATTTAAGGAAGCCAGGAAGTCATGAAACTGCAACAAAGAGGGACAGAATACCAGACATGGGGGAAAGAAACTTAAATCTATAGAAACTGGAAATAGAGTGTTGAGGGCAAGGGACAGCAAAGAGGTAATGGATCATAGAATATGTGGAGGGGAAGTTGGATGGGAGAAAACTGGAAAGATAGGAAGGAGCCAAGTTATAAAAGCCTTTAAAAGGCAGAGGATTTTCTATTTGTGACTGGAGCCAATAGTGAGCCAAGATTTTGTGCATTTATTATACTGGTTTAATTGATCTGATCCCATTCCTCATATACCCTTAGAATATTCCAAGTCATAATATATTTATCTGTGTATTCCTTGAACTTGATTGAAAACTGCTTGAGGGTAAGTTAGATGTCTTGTATTTTTTTTCTCTTATAAATGCCTAATAGTGTTAATAAATACAGTAATTTTCTACACAATAGTAGAGAAGTGAAATCGTCTGACATGCTTTAGTTAGCTAAATTCTGTAGTTCAGTGGAACATGAATTGAAGTGGAGAGTGATTTGAGTCAGGAAGGCCAGATGCATAAAGTGATGCAGAACTGCACTAGTGTAGCGGCAGTGTCAAAGGAGAGAAGGGATAAGAGATATATGAGAGATGTTGCAAAGGTAGAATCAACAAGACTTGGCAACAGATTTGGTGGGGGTAAGGTGAAAGAATGGGAACTCTAGGATGACATCTTATTTTCAAGCCTGAATGATTGGAAAGGTGGTGGTTCTCTTGACGTAACAAGAAATATAGGAAGAAGGCAGGGAATAGGGGTGAATGATAATGAGTTTAATTTTGAACAAATTGATTTTAAAATATTTACATGACATTCAACTTGTGATGTGAGACTAGACGTCAAGAGAGAGGTTAAGGCTAGATGTGAAAATCATTTTCATGAACCCATGGGAGGTGATGAGATCACCAAGTAAAATAGTATAGAGGGAAAAGAGAAGAGGATCTGGGATAGAGATTTACTTATCTATAGCAAGAGGAAGCTATTCAACAACAAAACAGGAAATGAGGATATCTCAAGATGATTATGCTGAGAATAGCTTTCTTGCTTAAATTTCCCATCATGATCCACTGTCCAATTGAAGAGCCCCTGGAGTTCCTTGTGGTTGTTTTGTACTAAGGTGATCAAGAAATAATGTCAATGAACTAAACCTTTAGTCCCTTGTGCCAACCAATATTGAAAGATGTTCTCAATCCTTTTTTAAGAAAAAAAATACACTAACTTTCATGGAAAAAATAAAGTATGACTCCTACCACACCTTTCTTCTAACAGATAGATAAAACCACTAATCATCCATCTGATAATGTATATTGCATTCTTCTATGGGAGTCTTCATTTTCTCTACCCAAAGGAGAGATGTAAAATACATTTTATTATGTATTGCTTGAATAATTGTTGAAGTCCTTGTATACATTGTTCTTATGATTTTTTGTCTATTTAATTCTATATCAGTTCCTAAGAATTTTCTGATTTTTCTCTGAATTCCCTACATTTATATTTTTACTACACATTAGATATTTCAGTACTTTCATATACTTGTGTTTATTCTCCAATCAATGAGTACCCACTTTCTTTCAATTTCATTGCTATCAAGCTCTATTGCATAAAAGTAAGTAATATTTTGGTGATCATATATATCATCTCCTTGTCTTAAGACATATCAATGAGGAGGATTTTTTTCATACTGAAGTAAAATGAATTTGTTGGTCATGTACCTAATCACAATCTGTGTAGCAAGAACTAACCTCTTTAAAGAGTAGGAAATGCATTCTAGGATGAATATTTAGAATAGTTTGAGCCATGCTTTGTTGATATACAAGCTTTTTCCAATCTCATTGTGGAATTGACCCTGGTGCTGTTTAATGTACTTCAGTACTTCTGCAGCTTAAAATATTTTTTACTCAAATATCAAAATGATCTGAACCTCATTATAGAGAAACATGACTATCAAAATATTTTGAAAATATCATACCTGTCATGAATTAGTAATTACTCATCTAGATATTTAAATAGCTTAACATCTAGATGCTTAATATATCAGCATGTACAGAAATAATTTAGATAAAATTCAAGGAAAAGATAAACATTTGAAAGTAAAAATGATATATTGTTAGGCTACTAAATATGTTACTGCCTAATATTTTCTTCTCAGATTATTGATCCCTCTAAGTTATTGGCATTATTTTTATAACTTATTACCGTTATAGGAATGTATTCATTTGTTTGTATCCCTCTTCCTTTGGGCTGTACCTTTTTGGCATATCTACTAAGGACATTTTAATGTTTCTGTAGATCCCCATACAGAGTTTCCATATCTTCACCATCATCTGGTTTCCTAGCAGGAAAATTAAAGTGTTCTGTCTGTCTGAACTCATAGCCCTTTAAATTCCTCATATACCCATGACATATTCCATGTTGTACTATATTTATCTCTGTACTCCTTGAACTTGATTGAAAACTACTTGAGGGTAGGTTAGATGTCTTGTATTTTTTTCTCCTACAAGTGCCTAACAGTGTAATAAATGCAGTATGCATTAAATGCTTGAATTAACAAAAGATAATAGTAGAGAAAAATGAAGATTTCCAAATGATGAGATATCTCTATCTTGTTCTACTCTGTCTTCCCAATGGTTACTGAAAGTGACTCTAAATAGCAATTCTAAATCCATCTTGTCTTCTAAAGGCCTTCTAATGCTGCTAGACAATTCCTGACTGGATAGTGATCTTTTGCCTCTACCTCTATATGAATTCCTGTTCATTCCTCTAGTTATCAATAGAGTATTACCCAGATCTTTAACAACAGTCAACAAACATTTAATTAGTCTCTGCCTCCTATGTGGTAGGCTGAGGAAGTACAAAGCCCAAAATAAATTGAATATTTAAAACAAAAAAGACTCAAACTCTCAAGGATCTAACATGGTACTAAAAGAGCTTAGACTGTACTCTTCTGAGAAACCTGTTCAATATATTCTGGATTTGAAGAGGGAAAATTGATCTGTGAGAAACCAGAGTGACACACTCTTGCTCAACTACCTTCTTTTATGTGCAAAGGGAGGGCACACAGTTATTTACATCTTAACCTAGAGTTCATTCTCACATTCTCCATAGGTGCCTGACCAGGGTCTTGTAATGCAGAGTCTACCATCTCTCATGGATAGGGTCCAAATTCAGGTCTCTAAAGAACTTGGCATCTTTTATCTATGTGTATTATGGAGCACTGTGTTACAATTTGGCAACATTACTGACTTCTAAGTTTCTTCATTTAGGGAGCTTTTATATCTCTTTAGAAGAAGTTAAGTACACAAAGGCCTTCTTTTAGTCTGGAATGCCAATTAGGTCTATTAAGAATGGGAATGATGCAAGGCTTATAAGAGATCTCCTCTTTTCCCTATATCCATGAGAACTTTTCAGTACCAGTCCTTAGCAGACTCTTCTCTTATCCAGTTAGTAGTGAATCTTATCTATTTCCCCAATATCTCTTACAATCCCTGCTCCTTCTTTTCTCCTGCCACCACTCTAGGAGGGATCCTCATTTTATAATAGTTCTTCCTTCCTCTACTCCATCTTTTATGCCACTGCCAAAAAAATCTTCATTATGTAGAGATATAGTACAGGTAATAGTGGATTAACTAAATAGGCTTCTTATGCAAATTGTTCAAATTTGGGAAATATTTAGTCTTTATACATTCATATGTTTTCTTCCTCTAAAGGATGGCTAAAATTCGTTTTTGACTGACTATACATAACACTGAGGAGGTCTTTGGAGTATTGTTGTATGCAACATAGCCATTTTAGAATCATGTTAAAATAGGACCACCTGTAGTACCTCACCATCTATGCCATCTTTGGGCATCATTCAAGAGATCATGAATATGCTTGTGAATTTACAACTGACTAGTTATGGATAAGAGAGATGGCATAGAGATAAAATCAATAAAACCTAGTACAAAGGGAGCAAGAGAAAGAGAAGAATCAAAGATAACTTAATGATTATAGAGTTAAATGACTCAGAAGATGTTCATGTTCATAAAGAAATTAAATCATGGGGCAGGTAGGTGGCGCAGTGGATAGAGCACTGGCCCTGGAGTCAGGAGCACCTGAGTTCAAATCCAGTCTCAGACACACGACACTCACTAACTGTGTGACTCTGGGCAAGTCACTTAATCCCAATTGCCCTCACCAAAAAAAACAAAATAAAATAAAAATAAATTATTTCTGAAGGACAAGGAGTTGAGAGAAAGATGATGATGTCCTTTCTATTTCAGTCATACTGATCTAACAATGCCGCTGGGGCATTCAGGAAATGTCTATCAAGACAACTGGCCACGTGGAATTAGAGTTGAGGGAGAAAAAAGATTAAAGGTAGTTGTAAAAATCTTGGAGTCATCTGTCTAGAGATGATCATTAAAACTATGAAAGCTTATGAAACTACCAAAGGAGAAAATATAGAGAGTGATAAGAGAAGAGAGTCCTGGACAGACTCTTGCAAGATATTCACACATAGTGGATGAAATTATTGATGAACCAGCACTTATCATGTATATGCATCATATCCATTTATGAGACCTTAAACTCTGTGGAAAAACCATACCTCATGTAATTTTTTTGTTTTTTATCTCTCAAAACTTAGCTTGGTGCTCTGTAAATATCAGGTGTTTTATAATAGTGACTTGCACTGCATAGGTACTCGATAAATATTTGCTAATGTGAATATTCAGTTTATAATAACAAATGGAGTCTTCTCAGGGGCTGTTAAAGATTAAAGAGACAATTAGATGATGTCAATTTGGAAGAGGGCCACTAAAAAGAAGCTAAAAATGGTGGGGGGGGGTGTCAGGAAACAGACAGCTGGGGCCTACTGCTTGAATGAATACTTAGATTCTCTATACGGATGAAAAAGAATGGTTGAGACACTATGGAAGATCTGAGAATGTTTTCCAATGCTTCCTCCAGGTTGCTTTTTGTTGGTTTATTTGTTCTTCTTGTTTTATTTTTCATTTGATACATTTGTCAACAATGATCCAATGTCTGTGCCCTGAACACTCTGGTACATAGAGGAAGATGTATCACAGAGGTGCAATCTGAAAACACACAACTAGGAATTAATGTTTTTGGAAAATTTGGATGTAGAAGGCCTCAAAAATCCAATTTAAAAGCAAAGGCTATTTAAACACAAGATAAACTTTATTCAAAATGAGAAAACTACTTCTAGGAGATGGGATTGCTTCCTATCATAATAATTTAATTACCTTCATTTTAAGAAAGACCAGTGGTATGATGAGGCATTATCACTCCTATGGCACTTTGGCTTACCTTCCTGTTGGGGATAATTGATCATTGACTGATGTTTCTGTTGGAGAGAAAGGTAGACCACTCAACAGTAATTGTTCTTGTTATAGGACAAGTTGTTTTCTGAAATCTGAGACACTGGATGTGGATGAAGGAAACTCCTTATTTAGTCACTGTGGAAGAAGGGGGCAGCTCTTTTACAGAGGCCTCTAAGAAAGCAAAGGTTTTTTAGCTCTCAAGAAGGAGGAAGTTTGGGGAAATAGACCAGGGAATATTGAGTGGGTGGCAGTTTGGGGAGTCTCAGTATCAAATAAAATCCTGGGATAGGTTTCATGTGAGGGGCTTATGACATCTTAGCCTCTTTACTACAGATGACGCGGATTCAGCATAAAGAATTGTTGACTGTATCAGAAGTGTCTATACAGAGGCCTTGATATTCCTGGAGCTAGTCCTGTTCATCATCACCAATTCCTATCAGGTGAAATAAATCTATGACTGTCTTGGAGTTATCATTATCTATGCTGGAGCTCTGATATTCTTGGTGCTGCTCTGGCTAAGCATCACCACTTTGCATTAGGAGACCCACTGTGAATCTCAAAGAGGTATCATTCATCACGTGGAGCAGACATTGAAACTTAGTCTTTCTGAAGGAGGAAAGAAAGCCTTAGGACTTCTGGCTTTTGTATTTCTCTACATTCTTTTTTGGTTTTGTTTTCTTTTCCCATTTTTCCCCTGTAATACTGCCCATCGTAAGAGGGGGGCCCTGTACAAGCCTTGAGACTTGGTCCTTCCAAGCAGATGTGGAAAAGCCTAAGCTCCACATTTTGTTTTGTTTTGTTTCTTTTTGTTGTCTCCCCTTATCATCCCCCTTCCTTTCTCCCTCCATGACAGGAGGACTTTTGGGTCCAAGGGTGGGGAACCTGTAGCTTCAAGGCCACAAGTGGCCTTCTAGTTGCTTGGAAGTGGCCTTTTGACCGAGGCAAAGTTTTACAGAACAAATCCTTTTATTAAGAGGATTTGCTCTGTGAAGTTTGGATTAAGTCAAAGGGTCACACTTGAAGACCTAGAGGGCCACATGTGGTCTTGAGACTGCAGGTTCCCCACCCCTGTTCTAGTCATGTAAATAGTGGAAGGCACTCTTCTACCATTAGGCCTAGATACCAAGAGCTGGTATGTGATAGACCCAGCAGTTTCCTGATGCAGCTTTCTGGTCTGGTGGAAATAAAAGGTTCCACACATGTGTAGTTGGTACCTCTTAGGCTTGATAGGTTCCTGAAACCATGAGAGTAGCCATACCCTGAAGAAACACTGACCAGATCCTTTCACATGAAGATGAAAACAGTGGGGAGGTATGTTTCCAGAGAAGCTTAGTGCCATTCTATCCTTCTGGCATATCCTTAATGTTTTAGGGCAAAGTAAACCTCCTTTTTAAAAAAAATGTTCAGTGACCTCTGAGTACATCATTTTGTTCCATCATCAAACCTGAACTAATAGGAGACTGGTTTTAGAGCTTTGTCTCAATGATGGCTTTATGGACTAGAAGTAGGGTTAGTGGTCTGTGGGACACTGCCTTTGGGCTCATGTTCCTGAACTGTTTTCATCATTAGTCTAAGGGAAGATTGTCAAAGCTTTGGCAGCAGTGATATTTCTCTCTCTCTCTCTCTCTCTCTCTCTCTCTCTCTCTTTCTGTGTGTGTGCGTGTGTGTGTGTGTATGCCTTGCTGCTTTGGTTTCACTCTATAAAGTTACATCTCCTACTCAGTTTATTTAATTAACTTTTAATGTGGAAAATTAATTAAAAATTTATACTGACATTTATTATCATGAGTTATTCTGAAAAAAATAATGTAAAAAGTTTGCCACAATGAAGAAGCCAGAAGTTCCTGAGGACAAAAATTGTCTTTGCTTTTGTATTTATATCTCAACTGTTTAGCATCATAGTTGACACATAATTAGATTTATAAATGTTTTCTCATGAAATCATAAATTCAACCCAGAAATTGGCTCAGCTAGTAATCAATTTCACCAACCAGGGAGATGTGGTTGCCTAGGACAACATTAACTTAGAGTACAAGTTCATTTGTAAAATATTTAGATGTGCATAAGTGAAGATAAAGGATATCACCTCACAAGGTAAATGCATATTTATGTGTGCATATATGTCTATGTACATGTGCACATTTACATATACACATGCATGTATACCCATATAGAGATACACATAAAATAAAATATATTTGTATAGTAACATATGGTTTTAATTGAAGAGAAAGGAATCAACATGTTGAGATTAAAATTCCTTCAATCCTTGATGTTCCATATGAGACAACTGAAATCATATTTACAGAAATGAAGTAGGGAAAAGCCAGAAGATGTTCCAAATACATAAAAGAGGAATTCTTTCTGTAGTGACACAAATACAAAAGTACACATGAATTGATATGTAAATATATATATAGTCAGTATTATTTTAAGTAATTAAGAAGGCATGAAAAACTACTAAAACATATATCTCTTTATAATCTCTGTAAAACCTTCATGAGAATGTTCTATATATTTATCAAGGTTGTCTTTGATGAAATTGTGAGAAAGAACCAGACAACTTCACCAGAGTCTTAGAGTTATGAATGACATTAAGCTAATAACATAGAGCTCCAAAACACTACAGGACCTCCTCAGAGAGAGCTATGATCATTTAAAGCAATGACCTTTGCAACACAAATGGTAAAAACAGAAAAAGTTAAAGAATGCTATTTACCTTTCAATCCCTATCACCAAGCTTAGACTTCAATTGCACCAAATGGTTAAAATAGCCTACTCCAGTTATCTGGGACACTTCATCAACCCAGTAGAAATGTTAGTTCATGTAGTTATTCCCTTCATCAGCTGTCCCCATAGCTTTGAAAGTTTGGTGATAACTCTCTTCGTGGCAAATAATAACACCCATATTTACTTTGTGCTTCTCAGTCATTCATTCCCCAATCTCTTGGAAGATCTGGGTAAAATCATGAAGGGCTTTAAATGCTAAATGAAATTGATGAACTATGCATAAATAATTACAAATAATAAATGCATTGAGATGAGAATGAATACGGTAAGATTTGTAGTACCCTGATCATACCTACCATATCAAAAACAATAAAATAGATTTTAGATTAACTTGTTATACCAGGAGTTGTTGCTGGAAAAGCTTCTCACTAGCTTGCTATGAATCAGAGAACACTATGAGCTCTATAAAATTAAAATATGAAGATCATTTAGTACACTGAAAAATGAATTATTTTTAAAAATAGTATAAGTTCAATGGATAGAGTAGTTGGCAAGGAATCAGAAAGATCTGAGTTCAAATCTAGCCTCAAACACTTGGTAGCTGTGTGATCCTGGGCAAGCCACTTAACCTCTTTTTGCTACAGTTTCTTCATCTATAAAATGGGGATAATAATAGTAACTACTTCTCAGGGTTGTTGTGAGGATCAAATGAGATAATAATTGTAAAGCACATAGCACAGCACCTGAAAAATACTAAGTGCTATATAAATGTTTATCATCATCATTACTACCACTACCACTAACGCTGCTGCTGCTGCTACTACTACTTTTTTTAAGGGTTTTTTTTTTGTTTTTTGCACTTATATCTCCAGTGACTGACATGATGTAGGAATTGCTAAAGATTTTAAAAAATAATGATGTCAGGAGATGAGGCTCTGTGAGACTAGAAGGAGAATGGAATTTCATGGATAGTACAGAGAATATTGCCCTCCATCCCTCTAGGAAAACCTAGAGTAGAAAAGCTGATTTGATTTGTGCTCCAACCAGGGTATACAATGTTATTAAAGTTTTGTTGTTGTTTTTTTTTTCTTCAGGACATAGTATAGAGAGGTTAGTGATACATGGGAAAATAATATATTTGTCCATGACAGATTATGATATTGGTAAAAAACAAAAAAACATGGGTAAGAGTCTGTTTATGGAGCACATACTGAGAAGAAGCCATTTGAGGCTGCTAGGAGTGGTGAGAGTGTGGCACCTTTGGAATTTGGTGCTGGGTCTTCTTTCTTTATATTATTATCATGATGTGTGGTCATGTTGTTATAGTTTTATGGCTTTTGCTGCCCTAATGCCCATCCACAATGTATGTTTCAATTGAAGCAATGAGCAATTAGGAAAGGTTTAGTCACCTCCAATCTAAGGTTGTTTATCTGAATTGTGCCAGCTGAGCTTTTATTCTGTTTCCTATCCCTACAGAAGGGTGCCCCAATTTGGATAGTGGACATATGGAACAGACACATGGTAGGCTTAAGAATGTCACAGCCTGCCACCCCCAACATTTTCCACGAGAGGAATGATGTTAAAAATAAATTACCAAGGACATGTATAACCAGAAAAGGAGATGGCCTGGTCATGTATAGAGAATGAGGAGGAACAGATGGATGCCACAAGTGGAATATTAATACTGCTGAGAGAATAAAAAAATAAGACAAATGTCTGGAACACATTAGGTAACCTCTTTAGGAAAGGTTTATGGGGAAAATAGAAAGAAAGAAAGAAAGAAAGAAAGAAAGAAAGAAAGAAAGAAAGA
>NW_020954598.1:7326113-7331247 GCF_900497805.2 Vombatus ursinus
AGAAAGAAAGAAAGAAAGAAAGAAAGAAAGAAAGAAAGAAAGAAAGAAAGACAGAAAGAAAGACAGACAGAAAGGCAGAAAGAAAGAAAGAAAGAAAGAAGGAAAGAAAGAAAGAGAGAAAGAAAGACAGAAAGAGAGAAAGAAAGAAAGAAAGAAAGAAAGAAAGGAAGGAAGGAAGGGAGGGAGGGAGGAAGAAAAGGGAGGAAGAGAAGGGAGGAAGAGAAGAAGGGAGGAAAAAGAGAAGGAGGGAGGGAAGAAAGAGTAAGAGGGAGGGAAGGAGGAAAGAAGCAAAAAGAGGGAAGGAAATAAAGAAAAAAATCACTTTTTAATCATATCTGTTCTCATATAATATAAACTTGACCTTAATGTGAAGGAAGACTGCCTACAGGGATAAGAGGAAAACCAAATAAGTGATGCTCAATCTTTACAATTAAGTATGTATGTTGCTTTTATTGCAGAAAAATAAGTTTTCTGACCTCCTGTAGTTCAAGTCTGACAATTTGACCCTGGAACAATGGAAAGAAATACAACTGCAAAAACATTCAGTTCCTACTGATTGCCACATTCCTAATGTTGGTAAAGATGCTGTGTATTGAAGAAAGTCTCTCTTGAGATAGCAGGGGCATGTTCTTGAAAGATTTGTTGAGTATGTCCATGGATGACATTCATTTTCTTAATTACATCTATTTTAGGGCACATTCCATTTATTTAGGCAATGTCTTATTTTTCAGTTGGGGAACTTATCCTAAATGGAATTTGATGATATTAAAGGACAAATTTATTACAATAAATGTACTAGAATAAACCACATTTGGAAAGGAATTAATTGTCTTGCTAGCAAAAACTCTTGAGGGAAGAAAAATGTTGCAGAGAATACAACATTACCTGTGGCTGCTCTATTTGTTGATTTTAATTTCAGAAGTTAAGCAAAAGTGAGGAACACATTTGCTTATCTTCCACAGTGCCTCCCATGACCATTTAAACAAAGATAAATATGATGGTTACTAACTTCAGTATTTCAAAAGAACATTTGTTGTTGTTGTTGTTGTTTTTATTAATACAGCTATTCCTGCCATGACACATTATAACCCCTCTACTGTCTTCACAATTTGCTATTATTGGAGAGAAAGCAAAAATAAAAGGTGTCAGCTGTTGGCCAAGTTTCAGTTGGTAAATCTTTCCAAATTCAACTGGATTGGATGGGTAGCTGCATAATCCACTAACACTTAGAAATGCAGCCCTTCTAGCTTTGTGAAATCTAGGAATACCTGTGTTCTGCTGGCCTGTATCACTTATTATGTGTCAGGAACTGTTAAGTACTTTACAAGAATTATCATTATAATCCTTAAAACAATACTGGGAGATAAGTACTATTATTATCCCTATTTTACATTTGAGGAAACTGAGGCAAACAGAGCTTGTCACTTGCCCAGAATCATGCAGCTAGTAAGTATCTGAGGCTAAATTTGAACACAGGTCTTCATGACCTGGGCCAGCACTCCATCCACTGAACAACCTAATGGCCTCACAGCATATCATTTGAAGCTTTTCAACCCATTAAGAAACATCAATGAAAAAATTTAGAGAGGATAATTATTACAAGTGAGAAATTTTCTGCATGTGATATCACAAAACGTAATATTTGAAATATATTTTAGAAGTGAAATCTGTTGTCTTATATATTTGTTTTATAATCAAGTTGTGTAAAACAATTTCAAATTTCTTTTTTATAGTATCCTATCAAGATGGAAATTAAACTAATAATAGTATTAGATTTTACTATATATTTATTAATTCACCTATTTATTTGTTCTTTCACCATTTACTACATGGAATCTAAAAATATCCTTCTAGCTCCACAATGATTTCTCTGGTGTATAGACAGTCTTGTTCTCTGCACTACTTCCTTCTGCAAATTGCAGATGAGACAAAAAAATTAATTATAAATTTAAATGAGGAAACATAAATAGAAATATGATATATTTCCCAGTGTCCTCTCTAACTTATTGGATGATGCAAAGAGCAAGAAAATATAGACACTGGGGAAGAAAAGAGTTCCTTAAAGGACCTATAGGGTTTAACATGTTGGGAGCAGGGATTATTTCATTTTCGATTTTGAATCTCTAGTGCTGTGCATATCTACCAAGATGACATGAAATTGAAGCATTAATGACTCCTTCCCACTCTCACTTACCTAAATAGGAACTCAAGATTTAGAGTTGAAAGCACATTAGAGTGTATTTAGCCCAACTCCCTCATTTTAAAGATAAAAACTAAAGAAATTATTACCTGTGTAAGTTGCCTAATGTGGGAAAGTAACCGATTTGGACCCAGGTCTTCTTCAGTCAAATATAATGTTTTTTCTATTATACCATGGTGCACTGTATTTCACTGTTTTACTGTGGAGAAAACAAAACCAAATAAAAATTCTACTGTATGGTAAAAAAGTAGCTTAGTGAGTTAGACAAGAGTTCCATATTTAGAGTAAGGAAGAGCTAAGTTCAAATCCTGCTTCAGAGTCTTAACAGTTATTTGACTCTGGGGAAAACAAACAAACAAAAACAACAACAAATAGCAACAAAAACAAAAACAAAAAAACACCCCATCTTTCTCATTCTCAATTCTGTGGATCATAATTGTCAACATGTTATTTGAGGAATAAATAATATATATGTATGTATGAATATATACACACATACACGTGTGTGAATATTTATAAGCATTTTATGTGTTAGCTATTATAAGTTTTGTAGCAGTAACACCCTTCTACAGCTACACTTTTAATATTTTCATAGGAGTTTGGATACTCAGATTTACTATTGAAATAGCTGATTGTTTCACATCCTTGCATACTGTTGACACCATCTTAAAGAATAAAAATAAATAATCAGGAAGACATGTCTTACAAGTCCTTTATTTTACAGATGAAACTGAGTCCCAGAGAGCGATGTATTTCATTCAATTGTGAATAGAGAATCCATCATTCACTTCAAATCATCAAATAGTGATTATGTGCATACTATTTGCTAGAGTAGGGGCTAGCTGCTAAGGCTACAAAAGACAGAAAATGAACAAAGTGTTCTATATTAAAGAAACTTACTTTTCCTTGTTAAAAAAAGCTTTTAGAAAAATAAATGAATAAATAGCTAAATTAATATGAAGAGGAGAAAGCCTTAATAACAGTTATCATCAAAAGATTATCTGAAATATGTCTAGAAGGAACATATGCTTTAAAGAGATGGAGATTAGAAAGCAGAACACCCATGGCTCTTGAATGATTTTTTTTGTTTGTTTTATTTTGTTTTGTTTTTAAATAACATTGAGGATGGAGTGGCATGAGCCAAACAAACTTTTCTCCTTGACTAATAGCATGCTTCTGTTAGAAGAGAGAATAGGGATAGATGTTAAGGCTATAGACCCTTTGCCAATTAAACCCATGTCTTAATATAATTAGCACGAAGTTGAAACTGGCAGTGATAATCTTAGTTTGTGGCATACTCACCTGCTGTTCATTTCTACCAAATTAAAATAATTTTAGATCAATGTTTCTTAATTCTTTTTTTATTCATGAATTGTTTTGGGAGTTTTCACGATACCTATGGACAACTTCTCAGAGTAATGTTTTTAAAATAATTTATAAACCTGATAATTTTCAAGTTAGAGCTTAGTGAAAATAAAGATGATTTATTTTTTACCATATGAATTCACAGGTCCTTCAAAACTTCTCTAGACACTCTCTCTATACACCTCTATTCACCAGTTCTGTGGAGCCTAGAAGAAGAACCCCTGTTTTAGACCATCTATAAGATATATAGTGTTTTACAACTAGTAGGTGCTAAATTAATATTTATTGAATTTAAAGATAACTGGTTAGACTTCATGCATAAAGTGGGTAAGATTTTTCTAAACTGAATCAGTGAAAGATTAGAAAAAATCAGGTTAGAGATTGGGGTAGCTAAACCTAGTTACTATGTGACAACCTTCATTATTACACCAAGTCAAATCTAGTGGTGGACTTTTTATTCTTAGATTATTGGAGATGAGGGTAGAGGTAGGCATTTCCCATATTCTGCGTATGGTACAATAAGAGTGTCATGTGGTTGCTGAAAACTGCTACATCTGAAGAAAGTAAATACTTGGGCATCTCTTACCTCCCAGATTTCCTAGTTGTATTTTCATGGCCAAGTCAATTTCCATTGCTTAGCCTCTCATAAGAAATTCTGTAGAATCATAATAATAATATCTGTTGTGGCTCACGGTGTTATCCTAAGAACCAAATAAGTTCACGTACAGGGAAAATAATCCCTTGAACTTCACATCATCACATAAACCACATCACATAAATGTCAGATATTTTTAATTTTACATGCCATTCTTTGTGATAGTTTGTATTTGTCAATAACATTTGATTATGTCCTGTACTTTGTAATAGCACAGTAAGACTCTATATTATTTGGAGATAGTTTTATAAATGATGATACCTGTAGATTAGAACAAAATTTCAACCTGGTTCTCCTATGACTGAAAATGTGTTATGAAAAAACACTTTAGATTCTTTTTCTTGTCACAAATAGAAAAAAAGCCAGACATTTTTATGGAACTCGATTTATACTATTATATAATTCAATCAATATTCTTTGTCTTTAATGCAAATGGATCCTTAATATATACCAGTATTCTACTGTTTCTTTCTATTTCTATGGTGATATCAACCCATTATTTGCCAGAGTAACAGTATGCTGTAATAATTAATAATAATAATAAAAAGATTTTAATACCTTACATTGACTTGTCCTTTATCTTATTTCCCCACGAAACTTAAAAGAAAAGAGTAACTCAAATGTTTGTCCTTTAGCAATGGTATGAAACATTTATAATCATGCTTTTAGTTGCACTTCTGGAACTCAAGGGGAGTCAGCATTATTGAAAATATACAATGTGATATATACAATATATACAATGTGATACCTGAAATACTCTTCTTGAAAGTTATATGGGAAGTGACCAGGATCTTCAGTTTCATCAAGAAAGAACAGAGTGTAGAAAATTGTACTATATCAGGTATTCTTAACCTGGGGTCAATGAACAGATAGATAGATAGATAGATAGATAGATAGATAGATAGATAGATAGA